>NC_140043.1:10498778-10951278 GCF_963513975.1 Fringilla coelebs | reverse complement strand
TCGGGAGCCTCCTGTCCCATCTTTCTGCAGGATTGGAGTGTGGAGATGACCTGCACAGGTGCCTGTGGAGCCACTGGGATGTGCCTGGGGCTGGGGATATGTCTCTCCTGCTGGGGACACGTCTCGCAGCTGGGGACAGACTGCACAGCGAGAACACTGATCTTCCAGTCTCAGGAAAAGCTACAGCTCCCACCAATCATTTTTATACCCGCTAAACAAAACCTGACAATCAGGATTTATTGCTTATAATATTAAGTGAAGTTTAATTTAGACCATCTATAAAAGTCCCATTCCAGAGTGTTTCCCAAAGATCCTCGACACTTTAAAATAAAGAGGACAAATACTGAAGTGCTCTCGGAATGTTATGGGACAATTTCCTTTTATGTTGCCATTCAGCAATGTTTTCTCTCTGGCTGGAACCCAATGTTTCAATGAATTTTTCAGACTCTATCAGCCTCTTTCCCTCCCGAGCTGCCAAACGATGCTCAGTCGAACGGGCTCGTGTTGGCAGGACAATATCCAGCACTCAGCATTCCCTGGAAGCCCCTGCTCGTTCCAGCTCATTCAGCTGAGCACGTGTGACATGCAACACGTGTCAGGGACCCCTCTGAGCTGCTCCTGATCCCCCCCTCCCTGCCTGCCCGAGGGGATGGGGACAAAGGGGTGACCCCCATGCCCAGCTCCCTGCAGGGGCTGCAGCAGGGTCAGGGCTGGATTCCATCCTTTTGTTCTGGATGTTTCCTTGCAGGTTGAGCTGGCAGGGTTAGAGAGAGCCAGGATGTGCCCCTGGGTGAGGCAGTGCCCATCCCAGCTCTGCCTGGCTCTGGGTCTCTGGGCTGCTCCCAGTCAGCTCCTTGGATGAACAGAGAGCAGAGTTTGATCTGCTGGAGGCAGAGCTGGAAATGGCACAGCGGTGACGAAGAGCATTGCTATGGAAACTCCATCAGTTACAGTCCTCTGGCTCAATCTGCTCCTGGAGCCAGCCAGGCTGGGAGGAGAGGTTGGGAGAAAATAGAGCTGGGAAGAGTGAGAACATGAACTCACCTGGAGCCGGCGAGGGCAGGGGCTGAGCGGATCCATGGCTGCAGACGGGAGCTCTCGTTAGGAAACGCTGCTTCAGAAATCAGCAGAATTTTAATTAGGTATTGACATGCTTTATTCCTGATGATGAAGAACCTGACAGCCGTGACAGGTGCCGTTAATTACAGCTTCTCCCAGCCCTGGTGCTCCCCACCCTGGGAGCAGCACCCGCAGTGGGGCAGTGCTGGGGGTCCCACAGCCAACCCTGCTGGGGGCCTGCAGTGGGGTCTGGGGTCCGTGGGGGGATGTCTCAGTGATAGTGAGCTGCTCCTGAGGGTGAACCTGCAATTCTGGGGTCTGCTCTGCCACAGGTGGCTCAGCTCACCAGTGTGAGGGCAGGAGCTGTTCCCCAGTTCAACCCCTTGCCCCACGGTGGGCAGAGCAGAGACAGCTCCTGGTAGTAAGGAATGTTTCCTTAGTTTGCTGTTCAATCCCAAATAGGAGGGTTGAGATCTTTGGGATGGATGTTTGCAGAGCTCTTGGCATTGTGGCTTTTCAACCTAAGCTCCAGACACCACAGGGAATCCCTTGCAGGACCAGATTGCTGCTGGAAAGGCAAACCATGGTGAACAACCCCCCAGGACCTGCTGGGCTTGCTGCCTGAGCAGCTTGGCAAGAGGAACCTCTTGGTGCCTCTGCTTTTGGTTTTATAAAGCCACAAGAGCCCTTTCCTGAGACAGAGGCGGGGCAGGGGCCTCGAGACAGGTTTGCTTGTTCATCCCTCAGTGCCACGAACTGGTGCTTCTAAAACACCCCGGAAATGATGGTAAATGTGTTTTAAAATTTTGTGACAGTGCATGCACAAATCACCAATTAAAGGCTCCCTAAGTGCCCATTAACATGATAAGTCGTAACAGCTCCAAAAGAGACATTATTGTTTATCACGTCAGCGACCCGTGGATTAAGGACTCCCCAAGTACACATTGACAGGGGGAGCAGAACATCTCTGGAGCTGTTCCTGCACTGCTGCACTCAGCTGTGGAGAATGGCAGCACCCAGCAGCCAGGGCAGCACCCAGCCCTGCTCAGCACCCAGCCCTGCTCTGCCTCCAGCCCTGCTCTGCCTCCAGGTTCTGGCTCCCACAGCTCCCACCATCCCTCCAGCCCTGCTTTAAAACAGCCTTAAAAATTAAATTCTCATTAATCTCCTCATCCCACACATCCCCATCCTTCCTCGTCAACCTGCAGCAGTTTGAGCAGGAATATGATCTGTTTTGGAGCCGCTGACAATCACTGCACCCACTGTTTTCTAACAGAGGGGTTTTTTATTTGCAAATAGCAGCAGTTTGTGCTTCAGATTCTTCACTTTGAATCGAAAAGCACTTTTCTTTTTTTTTTTTTTTTCCTCAAAGCCAAAATATTACAGCCAAAAATGGAAGAATTCTGCAGGGGCTGTGCTGCCAGGGAGACTTGTGGGAGCTGTAGTCCCTGTGCTGTGTTCCCAGCACAGCATTCCCAGCCCCAGGATACCCAGTGCCAACACTCCAGTGGGAGATCCTACTCATCCCTTCACCCAGGAACAAAGGTGACCATTCCCAGCTGTTTCTCCTGTTTGCTCCCACTCTGCTTCCAACTCTTTGACCATGCCCATGATGGTCATGGCCATGAGGGAGGACAAAGAACAAGATCCTTCACCAGCATCATCTTTTGGAGACTTCTGAAAGATCCCTGGCATGTCCAGGGGGCACAGGGCGGTGGCACAGGGCTCTCCAGCAGGAGCAGGGGCTCCCTGGGGAGCACTGGAACTGCTCCCAGGAGGGTCCCCATCCCCAGACAGGGACACATGGGACATTGTGAAGCCCCCACAAGTGATGCCTTCCCAGGAGGACCCCCCTGGCTCTGTCTTTGCCCAGTAACTGAGCCTGTGCTGTGCTCAGCAGGGCAGTCCCTGCTCAGAGTGATCGTGTCTCTTAATTTCCAGCCAGCCTCATTCCAAGGCAGGCCAGATAATTACACACAATACACAATTTGTGCAGGGAGTGCCAATTCCCAGGACTATAAACATCCCATTTCCCATTCTGGCTGCACTGACAGAGTTGTATGGTTCAATTTCTACTGAAGCCCTCATATGCTGTCTGGTCCCATGAAGAGCTCTCTGCTTTAGTCTGCTCATCCCAATTATTGTCTCAGGACCTCAAGTCAGGCAGGATTCAGGCTGAATTCCCCAAATCTCTCCATTAAACTGATCCCTTCTTGTTAGAACCTATTTATTCAAGATGCAAATGACAGTCTCCCTCCCCAATTGGAATCATTTTCATTCAGAGCCAAATACCACGCTGTAGTTTTCCTGGCATGAAGCGGTGAGCTATTAAAAATGGGAAGGAAATACAGTCAGGCAACTCCATCCCTTGCTTCAGGCCTTCTTCATCAATATTTCACTTAAGAAGCCACAGCTCCATTTTAATAGGAGCCCTGTACCAGCCAGGAATGCTGTGGCACCTGTTGGAGCTGGGTGTGGATGCAAGGATGGGCACAGCAGATCCCCTCTGCCTCAGTGTCCCTGGCACCAGCCAGGACATCTCTCTGGCTGTCCTGGATGGCTCAAGCCCCTGCCAGGGGGCTCAGAGACCTTGGCACAGAGCCCAAGACACCTGTGACTTTGATTTTGACCCATGGAGCAAATTGCCACCTTTATATGAAGAATTGCAAGCCAGAAAAGTTTAACAATAATAGTTTATCACAGGGTGAAAATGTAGAATTTTGGGTTTTTTTAGAATGGGGGTTCAGGAGGCAAGATGGAGGAATTTGGGCGTGTCCAGTCTTTCTCCTTCTTCTTCTTGGCCTCCATCTTCTGCTGGGATGGTGGCACTTTTGGATTGGTTTAAGGTAGGAACTCACTGTCTAACACAGGTGAGACATGTTGGGAAGTTACGGTAAATAATGTACACGTAGTTTTTAGTGTAAAAAGGCAACACTGCCTCAACTTGACTTGCCAGACAGAACTTGGTGAGCTGGAGAGAGAATTTTATAGATAAAAAATAATAAACAACCTTGAGAACGAGAGCAGAAGAATCCTGACTCCTTCTTCAACAGCCAGGCTGGGAAAAGAGACTTGTATGTACCTCAGAGTCACTCTGACCAGCAGAGATTCTGAGAGAGCAGCAGGCAGGAGGCAGGACAGGCAAGGCCACTCAGCCCAGGGATGGCATCTCCCTGCTCCTGGCTCTGGTTTGCTGCTCCCACCATCTGGGGAGAGGGAAGGCTCCAGGAGATAGCAGGCTCCGTTACAACGGGAGAGGAGCCTGTTATTTGATCCAAGAGCTCCAGGAGCAGAGATGAATAACGAGTCTACAGCACATCCACTTGTTTTCCTCAACAGTCAGACTTGGCTTCCTTCCCTGGGCTCCGAAACCAACAAACCTGTGCTTGAGCCTCCCCCGAGTGTTCCGTAACCATGCCAATGTGTTCCCCGCTTCCCCCCGGCGCGCCGCCGGTACCGTGCAATTACACCTGACACCGTGTATTTAGTGGGCTTCAGGCACATCAAACCCTACACTGGGGGGTGTCTGAGGCAGGGGCTGCCTCCAGCTTCCCAGCCGTGCCAAAAACTCACAAATGAGCTCACACGAGCAGGCGCACGCCGCCTGTGCAGGTGTCCAGAGCCCAGCCCGGCGAGGCTGCGTGGGGACATTGTCACTGTCACGTTTTTTGAAAAATCCCTTTGCCCAGGATTTCTTCTCCTGGGAAGCTGAGAAGCCTCAGAGGAAAATGAAAACAATAATTATGTGATTTGCTTCTCCTGTGTTTTGCTGCTTTGGACATTGTTTACCAACTGGTCGTTGTTTGATTGGTTTCATGTGAATTGTTTTGACTTAGTGACCAATCGCCGTCCAGCTGTGTCAGGGCTCTGGAAACAGTAATGAATTTTTCATTATTATCCTTCAGCCTTCTGTCTGTATCCTTTCTCTATTCTTTAGTATAGCTTAGTATAGTATTCTTTAACATAATACAAATCATAAAATGATAAATTAACCTTCTAAGAACATGGAGTCAGATTCATCATTCCTCCCAACAACAGGAGACCCCCAAAATACCACAGGACATCCCACAGCTGTCGCTCTGATTTTTTAAGATTTTTCTAAGCCTTCTGATGTTTCCATTCTTGTAACGAACTTTCTCACACACTTTCTGTGAATAACATATTGCTTTTCATTCTTTTATGGAAGAAGAGAAATCTGATAGACTGTTGGTTTGTCCAGTGTCACTGGAGAGGTGGCACTGTCACCCTTCCAATCCACGGTCACTTTTAAAAATCTATAAATATTAGATAAGTCAAAAAAATAAATTTGCCTTTTTTCACCTTGAGAACAACAGTGTGTGTACATTGTTTCATGTCCTAGAGGGACACGCAGCCAGCACAGGGAACCGGGGTGGGATGTGACATGGCACGGGCATGGCACGGGCTGGCAGCCACTGTCCCCTCCGAGGGACCGAGGAGCCCCCGGCTCAGGACGGTGGGAGCAGAGCAGAGCCGGGAGACGATGAGTACTCGAAACTCTCATTCCCGGCTCTGGTGCCGGGATGGGAACGGGAAAAGGAAGCACAGGATGGAGCCATTCATGTGCTAACGACAGCGGGAGGCTGTGCGGAACCACTCTGCCTGTCCCGACTGCAGCCTTGGGAACCTCCGCAAACGTTTCTTGTCCCTCCGTGGGCTGATTTGGCTTGTAGAGATGCTGGGCATCCCTCTCCTCTGGCCAAGCCACGAGAAGCCCCAAGGGTTGGCCCCGAAAGCATCATCATCATCCTCCTCATCCCTGGGAGGTGCCCTGTTCGGGAGATTGGAGCTGGCGAGGAGCTTCGGGGTCGGGCTGTGTGGAGAAGGGTCGGGCTGTGATGGGGAGGATTTTCTGGGCTCGATCCCACCCACGGGGACTGCAGAGCGGTGCCTCTGTGCCCCGAGAGCCACCAGGAGCTGAGGGTTCCGCCGGCAGCAGCCGCTCCTTGCGGTCCCTCTCATTCCCGGCTCTCCGGCTGCCGGCCGGGAGCTCCTTGGGATTATTTATAGAAAGTTAACAAGGATCTGCAGGGCGGTTGTGAGGTAACGGCAGCTCTTACAGGTTTATTTTATTGAAACATCTTAACATTACCTCAGCAATTTCTCTGTCAATATTTTGAAGTTGTTTCTGTCTTGTCAGTGAATTTTCCTGGGGATAGAGCGGGGCTGAATGCTGGGTCCTGCACCTCACAGAGCAATAAAAGGACTATTAATTAGCAATTAATGCCATTATCAGCACCCTCAGGGTCTCACCACGTGTCCCCTCCATCCACAGCCCCTGAGGTGCTGCAACCCCCAGAGCCCCGAGCGCCAGGCTGGGACCTTGGGGACAAGGAGGTGGCTGCAGAGGGGACCCTGACCCAGAATCACCGAGTTCTGCAGCTCCATGGAGCTGGTCCTGCCTTCCCTCGGCGTGCTGGCTGCTGTCACCTGCGGCAGAGATATTGGATTGCGTCCCTGAACGGCTGTGGAACGTTAGAGACAATAAACACATTTTAAAGCTGGGGATGCAGAGTGTCAGCTGAGCCATTTCCCCTCCGCGAAAGGAGCTGGGAACAGGAGCGGTGGAATCACCACCGCCCTATTTCAGCCTTCCCACGGCATCTGCAATAACATCAGCACCATCCAAACGGCGACAATGCACAGTTTATGAGCACCTGAAGTGCCTGTTGTACCTGTATTTACTCCATTAGGTTGTGTCACATCGCATTTGAGCCGCAGGATTCGAGGCTCAGGCTGCTCTCACGCTGCAGGAGGAAGGAGGAATCCTCCCAGGTGAGGGAAGGATCCCACACAGATTCCTCACCATGGTAATTGCAAAGGAAATTGGGATACTGGCAGCACGGGTGGGCAGCACCTGCAGATGGGAACGTGCTGGGAATGCAGCATCCATGGTGGGCAGCATCCCTGGAGAAGGTCCCAAATCCCTCTCTAAGCTTGACAGAAGCAGACAAAATATAATGGAATGAGGTGGAAAGGGGGTAAAAAATGGGTATGCTCAAAAAAAAAAGGTGTATAGGTATACAGAGAGTCAGCTGGATAATTAACTGGAGAGAGATGGATAGATATATAAATAGCTGGGTGGATAAATAGGTGTACAGAGTGTGTGTGAATGCACATTCTAGGGGAGCAGAAGATTTTCACAGTATGCTTTCCCTCCCACCTCCTTGTGCCCCCTCAGAATTCCCATTTCCCTTACCATTCCTGACTTGCACTGGTTTTGGAACAGTGGCCCCAGTGCCCAGGGCTGGTGGCACTGCCACACCAACATCCACTGTGGGTCAGTGTCCCTGCATGGCAGAGTAGAGGGGACAGAGTCATCAGCACCGCCAGGTTTAGGGGTGACAGGGACAATTGTTCCAAACAATAATTTCTAAATTTTAACCATAGATGGAGGGGAAAAAAACACTTTCTAATTAGCACAGACACGGCTCCATGGAAACTTTGGGGCAATTCTGTCTTTCTTCTGCTTTGGTGACTTCAGGAGAACATGAACCATCCAATTATCCAATCATTTCTACACCACCCCAGCAGCAGCTAAGAAAGGGGAAAGGTCAGCACATTCCAGAGAGCAGGACTAAAATGCCTTCATTTTCTCTAATATCTGTCTGTTTAATTACTGGAACAATTGTTTGAACATTTTAATATATTAATTTAGCAGGAGGATAATTGTATGATTACAAATTCACTTCTAATTGTGTGATTACAAATTCGCATGGGCTGCGACCAACTGAAAAGCTGGAGCTTGTGAAATCTGGAATTTGTAGGAGGAAAAAAAAAAGAAGAGGGGTGTGTTTGGTTTCCTGCTCCTTCCTTTGGGAATTGTGGCATGCCAGGAGGGTGCTGGTCCCACTGGGGTGGGGCAGGGGCTGCCCTGGCTGTGGGATTTGGGGCCCTGGAAGGGGTGTGAAACACCAGGGCTGACCTGAGGGAGAAACAGCCATGAAAGAAAAAGGATTCAGGAATTCCTGGCCGAGCTTCTCTGAGATTATTTGATCCTTATGCTCCTGCGAAGGGGGTCGGCTTCGAGTTTTTAATTTTTCCTGAAAAGGAGGCAGTGGAACATCAACCCCCAGCACCTGGGGCTGGGCTTTGAACACAGCATTTCACATTTTGCTTGAAAAGGCCCATATTGATCATTGATTAATTTATAGTCACTGGAGCCAGGGGTCCCTGAGCTGCTGCAGCCCTCCAGAGACCCCCAAGTTCCCCAAGGGTGTGGGGGCAGGCTCGGCCCCAGGGGTTCTCAGGGTGTCCCAGGGAACTCTCTGTCCCAGGGAGGGGTCAGGGTGTGTCCCTGTGCACAGCTCAGGTGGCATTCCTGCCGCCAGGAGCGAGGGAGAAAATTGCTGTTTGACAGCTCTTCATAGAAACGTCACCGAGTGTAAACACGGGGTGACCTTTGCTGCTCCCCTGCTCCTGGGGGATTCAAATTCAATAACGCAGCCAGCGGGTCCTAAACGATGTCACCTCCCCTTTTAAGTAAATTACCATCACATCCACCTGGCCTGCTGCCTCTTCTGGCCGCCACACGAGGCACCTCTGCCCTCCAGGCTGTTTGCAGACACCTCCACAGCCCCTCCTGTCCCCAGGGTGTCCCCACAGTGCCACCACTGCCCCCTGCCCACACCCCGCGGGGCAGGGGTCCCTCTGCTAAAGGACATCATCCCTGCTCGCTGCTGGCAGTGTTCCTCACACTGATGGGATTTTCAATTACCAGAGAAGTTCCCAGATTTCTGCCTTTGTCCAGTATCTTCCAAAGTATCTCATTCCAGACAACAATTCTATAATCCGACCGTGACAGGACAATCAGTCACACTCTAAATTAAGCATCTCAAATAAGGATTTATTAGAGTTAATCAGACAATTAATGTACGGCCATTAAATGGAGTTTATTAAAATACATCTAAGTGTATTAACTATTTAATAGGAGAGCTATTGGTTAGGGAGTTGGCAAAAAGCTTTCAAGTTGTCCCCTTTCTCCCCAATTCTGGTGGGCACTGTGGGGGCAGGATTGAGGGAAGGAGGAGGAGAAGGAGAAGGAGAAGGAGAAGGAGAAGGAGAAGGAGAAGGAGAAGGAGAAGGAGAAGGAGAAGGAGAAGGAGAAGGAGAAGGAGAAGGAGAAGGAGAAGGAGAAGGAGGAGGACAGGGCTGGTACCCTGAGCCCTCCCTGAGCCCCCTGGTGCTGCCCAGAGCAGAGCAGTTTATCCCAGTCCCAGCTCCACTCTGCTGCTGTCACTGCCTTTCTCTCCCCCCTCTCCTCTGAAGTGCCTCCATCACCTCGAGTGCCATCTCCAGCCACTCCAGATCATCCCATTTATCCTTTGCACTTGTGCAGAGCTTTACACTTGCAAAGCAGCCCTTAACTAATTAATCAGATGTTAATGATTCCTCCAAGGTGCAGCGGAGCAGACAGCTATCAATCCTCGCCTCTCCCTCTGCATCTCCCCCGCCTCCACAATTAAATTCCAGCCGATTTTCCTCCTGCTTTGCTCTGTTTTCCCTGTGGCCTCTGTTCCGGGGAAGGACGGTGCAGCAGCATCCATCAGCCCCGTGCTCGTTAGCGCTCGCTCAGCCGGGCTTGGCCGCCCTTCCTGCCGGGAATTCCAGCAGGGAGCAGAGGAAGGCCGGGCAGGGGGAATGCACGGCCAGGCTGCAGATATTTGGGTTAGTCTGGAGAGGCTGAAGGTGTTCCTAGAGAAATGACACGTCCTAGAGCCATCCCACACCTGCCACCCTCTCCTGGGTGGCCCAGCAGGGAGGTGGCATCTCCCAGGTGTTCCCAGGTGCATTCCCAGCACTGTCAGGTGGGAAGGGAGATGGGGAAGGGCTGGGGGCTGCTCCCTCTCTCCTGGCAGTGGCTGTGTCCCCTCTGCAAGCAGAGCTGACCTTCAGGAGAGCAAAACACCCCGTTCCCCCCAAGCTGCTTCCTGCTCTCCCAAACCAGGGAGACAGATCCTGTGGGATGAGGACGGGGAGAGCTGCAGAAGCACCCAGCAACTGAGCTGGCAGCTTTTGGGGACCACCAGAAAGCCAGTGTGGGATCAGGGAAAGCTCCTGGCTCCGTGCAGTGTGGGGGGATCTGACCCATGGGGCTCTGCATTCCCTGTTCCCAACGAAGCTGTGGGGAGGGGAGCAAGGGGAAAAGGGCAAAGCAAAAATGCAGGTTTTTATGATATGCAAAAATATTCCAAGACAATGCAAATGAAGCAATTTAGCCTTGCAGGCATTCCTCTGCGCACCATTATTAAAAGTTCCCAGCCTGGAATTGCCATTTCTAATCCAAGTGGGATCCAAGGCAGGCGCAGCCAGAGCTGGGGCCGGGCTGGGGAGAGGGGAGGAATGCAGGCCAGGTCAGAGCCTGCTGCTGTGCCCAAGCTCTGGGGGCACAAAGCCCCCAGGAACATCAAGTCTGTGCTCAGGGGTCCGTGGCAGGGGACAGGGAGGCGGGATGGAGAAAAGAGTTTGAGTTTACTGAGCTCCCAGTAAACTCAGGGCAAGCCCTCAGGTGCTAGGATGGGACAGAGGGCTCCCCCTGAACTGGGGAGCACTGGTGAGATGGGGGAGCACGGTCTGAGCAGAGGAGCTGGGCACATGAGGGGGTCTGAAGGAGCAGATGAAATCCATAATGATAATTACAATAATGGCAGCTGAACTCAGCCCAGCAGTGGTGATATAACTTGGCAGGGCTTATCAGAAGGAACGGCAGATCCAATTAGGAATTAACGGTGCTGCAACCATGGAGCAAACAGCCCCCACCCAGCCACCAGCTTCTGCTGGGAAAGCCTCTCCCCTCCCCAAATTCCCAGGTGAGGTCCCCTCCCACTGACAATGTCTGTGCCCTGCTCCTGGGAATGCTGGCCCTTGTCCCGTGGTGGCCCCTCGTGATCCCTCTATTTTGAGATACCTTGTTTATCACAGTAATTTATTTAAGAACCTGTCTATTCCTGCTCTTTGTGTGAATTTTCTCTTTCTCTAAGTCCACTCTTTCCACTTGGCTTTTCTTCCTTTTTTCCTCCGAGGAATTATGAATTTCATTCTTTCACAGCCATTCCCAGGCAAGCCTGCTGCCTTCACATTCCCAGCTCATTCCTCTGCTGATTAGCCCCAGATCCAGAAGAGTTTCCTCTCCATTTGTATTTATAGCTACACTTACAAATGGTTCGGTGCAGAGGAATTCGGCAGAGCCCTGTGAAATAACCTGGAATGGGAGGGGTGAAAGGAGAGACAGAGGAAGCAGCTTTTGTTTGGCCAAAGAAAACTCCGAGGGGAGAGGAGAGGACGGACTTGGAAATGCAAAAGGCAGCTGAAGAAGAAAGTCACGCACTGCTGGCTCCTGCGGGGAAGAAAGGGAATTCGGGCTTTGTGTGAAGGATAAAGAGGCTTTTCAGGCCAGGAAGGACGAGCAGCTGTCGGGAAGGGCTCGGTCCCTGTTTGCCGCTGGCCTCCAGCGGTGGCTGCGAGCCCCGGGGCTCCCGGGCTGGCCACGGCTGCTGCGTGCCCTGGGAGCCGCTTCCCAGAGCCCTGCTGAGGCCAGGAGCTCTGACATCCCGGGATCCTGCCCCCCTTCATCCCCCTGCCCAACCCCACCAAGGAGTCTTTCCCCATTCCATAAGGGACTGACGATGTCAGACTAATTAATAAGCAATGGAAGTGTAAACAATGGTGTCGAAGGGAATTTAATTATTGGCAATATAATATGATTTTGATTAATACAATTAGATTCTTTAATTGCATTAGTAAAACCAAAAACTAGCTCCGGGGTCGCTAATTTGATTGAAATTTCCAGCTAAATAAGCTCCAGTCCTTCTCCCCTCTCTGGGAGGTGGGAATGATCCACGGCATGAGGACGAGGATCTGCTGGCCCAACACAGGGCAGTGCCAGCACAGGTGACACACACCCAGCTGCTCCCTGGCCCTGTGGCAGGGATGCCAGGGGTGCAGGACCCTTGTCACCCCAGTGTCACCTGATGCCTGGCAGCCCAGCACTGCCCATGTCCTGCTGCAGGTTGGGGACAGTGCTGTCCCTGCTGGGCAGGTGGAGATGCTGCTGAGGGCCTTGTGAGCACTGGGGAGAAGAGAGGCTGCCCAGATTTTTGTGTTTTGCAGGGAAGGGTGTGGGAATGTTGGAATTGCTGGTGTTGCTGTGCTCCAGCGGGCCCTGGGCTCCAGCAGCGTGCAGAGACAGCTCAGCTGGCTGGGCAGCACTTCCAATTATGGGCGATCAAAATCTAATTATTGACTTTAATAGGAGCTGAATCTGGCCTGAAGAATCCGGGAACAATTATTCTGGGCTCCTGTTACATTAAACAGGAGCGACAGGACAGCTCCCCTTCCTCGTGCAGAGATCACAACTGGAGAAAAGCTGAATAAAAATTTTGGGATGCATTTGGTTTTCTTCTCAGTCCAGGAACGGGAGCTGTGGCAGATGTCAGCCTAGGGACACCCCAGGGGTTCATGGAATCCCAGAATGGTTTGGGTTAGAAGGGAATTCAAAGCTCATCCAGTTCCACCCCCTTCCCCTCTCCCAGGTTGCTCCAAACTCCATCCAACCTGGCCTTGGACCCTTCCAGGGATGGGGCAGCCACAGCTTCTCTGGGCAACCTGTGCCACAGAGGTTCCTCCCCACTGGCCTGTTGAGATGTGATGTTGTACTTGAAGCAATTAAAAAAATTAAGCTCAATAAAATAAAAGTTTGACTTTGCAGAAAGTTCTCATGCAGAATTGACCATTTGCTGGAAGAAGGAGGAACTTTAAAGCACAGTTTCCCACATCCCCACAGGAGTTTTCTGTCATTATTTGCATTAATGTTGAAACCAACATGTAAATTATTAACACACCCCTGTCCATGCAGGAGTAAAAGCTTCTGTGCAGCTCAGGGATCCCTTTGTGGGGTGGGATGTTCCCCTTGGTGCTGTCCTGGCACCACGGGAAGGTTTCAGCCCCATTCTCCCCCTCCCTGGGGTGCAGGGCTCTGGATCCCCACGGGAGCACCCTCTCCATCCTGTGGGATGCTGGGGACACCAGGCCTGGCCTCTTTCCAGCTCAGAGCAGGGGCTGCTCCCAGCACCTTCCTGAGATTTATCACTTGTGGAAGCGTGTGAGAATGGAGACAATTTTTCCAGCTGTGCATTATCCACCCGCTGGACTGTGACGGCTCTTTGTGAGCTGTGACGCCGCCTCCTATAAAAGCTGTATTTAGGATCCAGTTTAAAATTCATATTTTCTACCACATAGAACATAACTGCTCCTTGGGAGCCCATTCAGCCGTTAGCAGGGGGATGATGTGTTTGTGGAGTTATTTTTGAAGGAAGGCATTTATTTAGAGGCTGTTTTGAGGAGGTGTCTCAGCTGTCCCAGGGCACTGCCCTCAGGCTGCTCTCTCACCCCAGGAGATCCTGGGGGGACAAATATCCACATATATGGAAGAAATCCTTCCCTGGCACAGGTTTCCCAGAGAAGCCACATCCCTGGAAGTGTCCAAGGCCAGGCTGGGCTGCCCAGTGATGGTGCTACCCTGTCCTCCTCCCAGGCAGGAGCTCCCAGGTGAACAGCAGGTCTGAGGTGGGCAGGCATCCAGAAAAAGGAGAGTATCTGCTCCAAAACAAAGGCATAAAGCCACTTTTTGGGACAAAATTTTCCTTTGTTTCTAGCAAAAATCAGATTTATGGGTTAATAAACATCTACGATTGGCCTCTGAAAAAATACACTCAGGTAGACAGAAATTAGTCATTCAAATTAACTATAAATTAAGATCAGCCTAATTTACTTCCATTAAAATGGAAAAGCATATTATCTCCCATTCAAAGGAATTTGTATTTGATGCAAATAGGACAAATTCAGAAAGTTTGGAAATGTTCTCTGATTGTTCATTTGCATCGTTAACCGGCAGAGAATGGGCCTGTGATTTCAAAATGGGAGAACAGAAGGAACAATAATTAGTTATGTAAATAATGTGGCATTCTTGTTTATAATTAGTCCAAGAATAAAATAAAATTCACGCATGTCACAGGACTCATTTTCGTATGCAAATGAACAATCAAAATTATAAACGGTAATAATGCAGTTTGGGAGAATGTGGCATTTCTAATTTATTAGCCCAGAGAGAAGCCAGAGCTGATTCCAGTTGACGCTGGGAGATTTCAAAGGTACCTCCAGGATGGAAAAAACATCCAAAAAACAAGAGAAAAATGAGAGGGAGTGGGAGGAAATAGTGTGGGATCACCTGTTGGAGTTCCTCCTGAGGGGAGAGCAGCGCAGAATTCCCCGTGGCTCTGGGAAGGGATGGTCCTGCACCAGGAATGCTCATCCTTAAAAAACTGCAGGGATCTGGGAATGCTGTAAAATTCCCAAAGATTCCCATGGTCTGTAACCACTTTTTCCAGGAAAGCAGGGTGGAGAAGGGAGCTGAGGCTGGAGAAGTTCCTGCTGGGGTCTGACATTCCACAGGCTGTCCCAGCACGGAGGTGGATGTGTCACAGACAGGGTCATGGATCCATCCCTGGGTGACACAGGCCCATGGGAAGACCTCTTCCACACCCCTAAAAAAGCCACGTTTCCATTCCTGTCCATCTCATTTCAGTCCCCACCATGAATTTGGCCCCAGTGTTTCAACACCAGCAGCTTTTGGCAGCGACAGGAGCTTGGAACGTCTCTTCCTTTTCTGTCCCGTGTGGCTGGGGCCTGGGACATGAGCATCACTCCCAATTTTTTTGACCTAACTCCCACCCAAGGTCCTTAGAGCCCCTGCCAAGGGCATGGAGGAGCCTCTGCCCTCCCTGCCCATCCCTGGGAATGGCCCAAGCCAGGGGATCCTCAGGACAAGCCGAGCTCTAGGAATGTAAGGGATTAAATAATGGTATTAATTATTAATTATGGCTTATCTTGCTGCAGAGTGTGGAACAGGAGTCAGAATCTGCATCAGGGAGGACGGGACATCTCGGGAACAGGAATGCTCTGGCTGCTCTCTTAAAATATGCTCCCAGCTCAGCTCAACACCGGAGCTGAGGGCTCTCAGCGGAGCTGCACAGCCGAGCCGAGCGTGTTGGATAATAAAAGCAAGGGAAGAACTTTAATTAAGGCTCCTCAGGCAGATGCTGCTGAGGGAATGGGGGGGGGTGCAGCTCAGACTTTCCTGGCCTGGGCTGCTGGGGAAGGAGCTGCGTGGGAGGCACTGGGGGGAAGAGCACCGTCCTGCTCCCCCAGAGGGACAGAGGGACTCGCCCTGGATGCAGCCCCCAGGGGTCCTGGTCACCCTGCAGGGCTGTGGAGGTCATTCCATGGGAGGTCATTCCCCCCCTGCCAGTGCTCCAGGAGAACCAGTGCTTTGCCCAGTGCCAGCCCCTGGGGGATAGAGGGAATTCTCAAAGGAAGCACACCCAAAAATCGGGATGGCACCCCAAGGATGCGCTCTGTGTGTACAAGGGGCTGTGTGACCCCAGGATATGGGCTGGGGGGTTTAGAAGCTGCTGGACTCCCTGGGAACATCCCAGGGCAGCATCCCAGGGCTCCAGCCCTCTCCAGAAGGCACAGACACATCTCCCAGCAGACACTGTGCTCAACAGCAGCAGCAGAAGCCCCAAATCCCAGCACTGAGCCCTGCAAAGCGGGAACAAAGCCTGAGCGACTGTTTACTCACGTCACGGAGGCTCTCGGATGCCAAACCACTGAGTGAACCTTTCTGTCAATCCGACACTTTTAGGGTAATTTAACTTAATAACACCTTTGTCTGCACAAGCATTTGTGTCTGAAGGGTTATTACCATCACAGTTATTTTAGGTGGGTTAATGGGATGGAGTAGATTTGAAATTGTCAGTGCAGCCACGCAGGCGGCTGCTCACAGTGTTTACCTTCCCAACCCTTCCCTTGCTTTACATAACTTCCCACCCTCACCTAAAAGTGCCATCATAAATTATGAGCAATTTCCCCCCAGGTCCTCATGCATCATTAATTCTTTGTTTAGAAGGAAAAAACAAACTGTCCAGGTCTTAATTGTTACCGCTTTGAGCAGAGCCTGAGCTGAGTGCGGGGCCTCTGGGCTATGCCAGAATTTTTGGACTTCTTTTAGTTAATATTTAACTCATCACATCAGGGGGCTCACAGGAAAACAGGGAGGAGGAAAGAAGTCTTCTTGAAAGAAGAAAGAAAAATTATTGTGGGGAACAATCAAGAATTGGTCAAGGCAGGGCAGAGCCCACCTTTCCTCCTGCTCCTTAATAGAGAGATTTTAGGAATTAGGAATTTTTTCCCCAGCAGGTGTGCAGGGAGCAGGAATGTCCAGCCCATTGCCTTTTGGGGAGGCTGCAGCTGCTGGCTCCTGGGGCTCACACTGCAAAGGAGGGAATCCCTGGATTTGCTGGGAGCCTCTCCCCTGCTCGACAGTGCCGGCTCGGCACCAGAGCCACAGCTGGGGATGCAGTGGCTGCCACCCCTGCTCAGCAGCTGGCACCCCTGCATGGCATATGGCAGCCCTGCTCAGCAGCTGGCACATCTGCATGGTGCTGGCACCTGTGCATGGCATCTGCCCCCTCTGCCTGGCCCCTGTCAGGATCCTGCTGCAGCCACGCTGAGAGGGAGGGAGAGGAAGAGAGGGAGATTTGTGCCCTTCTCCCCTTCCCCACACCCCCCAGCTGGGCCCTGCCTCGCCCCAGGCCCGGCACAAGTTCACACCTCCTGCCTTTCCCCTGCCTCGTGTCATTTTCGGGTGAGAATTACCTAAACAGCAGCAGGGCTGTCCCGTGCCAGGGCTGGCACCTTCCTTGTCACCTCACCGGGTCCCCTCGGCACCTCCCAGCCGCCCCTCCGGCCAGGTGACCTTGAGGTGGCTTTGCTCTTTGGCTCAGCTGCAGTCAGAAGATTAAATTCTGCTCCTGTCCTGGGAATCTGATGATAAAAAGTCCTTCCTAGACAGAATCCAGATAATGAACAGCTCCCCGGCTTCGCGCTGGAAGAGGGAGCGTGGAGTTATTACTGCATTAAAAAACCTCCAAAGTCAACTAAATTCACCACAGACACAGAATTCCTCTTCATTCCAGCAGGGTGGAGCATCCAGCATCCTCAATATTGCAGTGCTAATTGCAGCTGGGCAGGAGCACAGGGAGGGTGCTGGGGGTGCAGGATCCAGCCTTGTGCTCCCCCTCCTCCCCTCGTGTCCATCACTCCTCTGCTGAGTGATCTGTTCTGTAGGAAAAGGCTTCCAGTGCCCATCAAAAATCCACGCTGGGATATGGCAGCTCCTGGAAGAAAATCCAGGATGTGCTCCCCAGCCTTGTGTCCCCAGGATGTCACTGACCAGGGACAGGCCACTCAGGTATAAACCTGTGTTTTAAACAGCCAGGACAAAGAAAGGCCAGGCCAGGAGAGAGAAGAGCTGCCATAAACAAAGCTGTGGCAGTGTCTGGCATTAGTCATACACCAACAGGGATGTGGGACATATATCTGGGCAGGATTCAGGATATCTGCTAATTAAAGAAGCCTCTGACTGCTGGAGAGTGTTAATTCACAGACAGAGTGGTCCCCCCTGGGCAGAGCTCAGGGCAAGAAAGGATTTATTTACACCTCACACAAGTTGTTCTTTTTGCAAAGGTTCTATTAATCGGAATTTTTCAGAAGAATTTGTTGAACAAAGAAGGAATTGAGTGTCTGGTGGAAAGCCTCTGTGTGCCTTTAGGTGAGGCTGGAGCATCTCTCCACAGGCACAGCCCACAGTAACTTCCATTTCTTTATCAGGTATTACACATCCCAAACCCTCAAAACATTCCCATGGGCCCTCCTGAGCTCCGAGTCGGACTGCTCGGACCAGGCCAGTAAATCTCCATAGAATTCTAAAAGTTTTGGGTCGGGAGGGACTCGAGAACCACCTCGTTCCTGTGGCCAGCCCCAGCGTGGTGCGAGCAGGATCTCCCAGCTCAGCCTGCTCTCCCTGACGGATTTTTCTCAGGGATGTGGGAGCACTGCAGGCTGCTCCCATCTCCTTCCCGTGCCGCACCAAAGTCTCTTCAGGGCTGGCAGACACCTCCAGCGCAGAGAGGCTTCCTCATCTTCAAAGAGAGCATCGCGAAATTGCCAGAAAACAACGCACGGGGCGAGCGGCGCGGAGGCTCAGCCGTCAGCAGGACGGCTCTGACAGCACGGAATAAAAGCAGAAATAGCAATTTCTCACTGAAGAGCAGGGCTGACACCTCCCTGACCTGTGAGCAGCAGGGACTCTCGGCACACCGGCACAGCCCGGTTGTTTGCTGCTGCCGGGGCTGACACCGCTGATTAGAGCAGACAGGCGGGCAGGAGGATGAGCCCGAGCTCCGGCCGGCGCTGGGGCTGCCTCCTCCTGACCCCAAACCTGAGAGCTCCTGCCCTGCATCTGCAGCTAAATAAACCAAGTAAATCATCCTGGCAGATAGATAATTAAATAATTATCAGCCACTTAATAACAAGGAGTGGGTGTTCGGAATTAGCATATTAGACAGTGTCTTTAAGGGCTAATTGTTGCATTACATCAGAGTTACTCATTCATTATTCTTGTCATTTCGGGTGATAATTTGCACTTTAGGAGACAGAGACAATTTTAGCAGGCAATTAGAGACATGTCAGGCTTGGCCTAGTGAGTTACTGTCACAATTATTGCATTTTTTCCGGTGTCCTCATTTGCAGGAGTGTATTTAAGGGCAGTCTGGTAATTTCATGGTGAGGCAAAACAGGCACCGGCACCCGGGCAAGCGGCAGGGACGGAACAAACCCCGATTTCACAGCGCCGGGGCCGCCACGGGGAAGGTGCTAATTCACCCACAGGCTGGGGGCTTGCAAAGGGACAAAACCTTGGGAAAATGGTGTTTCTACATTGCTGGGGGAAAACTTCGGCAACGCCCTGATTTGGGGTCCCCAGCTCCCTTTGGAAGCCAGTCCCACACGTCCCCCACTGCTGGAGCTTTCTGTTCTGGAGCTGTTGTCCTTTTTCACCCCACAGCAGTGATGGATACAGATCCCTACCCAGTGCACTCATTGGCGGATACATGGATTTTTTATTTTTATTTTTCTCAGATTTTGGCAGCTTTGGTTAGCTGGAGTGGCAGGGACGGGTTCCTGCAGCAAACTCCATGGAGAAAGGAATTCCCAGGGAACAGGGTGCACCTGCCCATCAGAGAGATGCCAGCACATCTCTGCTTTCTCAGAGAGGATAAACACAAGGATGAGCCCCGTGCTGCTGAGCCTGACTGAGCCTGAGAGCACTGACAAGGCTTAAATATTCCTTAAACTACAGCTGAAGGGGAAAACTGGATCTGCAGCAGCTGCACCTTGGGATACATGCATTATAAGGGTATATACAGTCAAATAGAGTTAATTAAGCTAAAACCACAGTAAATCTGCCAGGCCCATATTAACACTATAGTCAAAATAGTGGAAAATATTGTATTTTCCCTAATAAATCCTGTTCTGTTACAGATTTATGTTGGCATCTGCATAGTTACCAGAGTTTTACAATAATCATTGATCAATCAAAGTTTTATGACAAAACTATAATTTTCCTGTGTTTCTTTCTTACTTAGTTTCCTAGTTTGCTTAATTCCCAGAATGCAATCCAGTAAATCTTTGGGGCTGAGATATTAAGTAGATAATAAGAATGCCATATAAGATTTGCTTATATTTTAAACTGTCCTTGCAAATGATTTATAATTAGGGCCAAATCTAAGACAAAACATTATTAAAGTCAAAACCCTCCATAAATTACTGGAGTTTGCTTATGCCTGTAATAATTTATTAGAGGTTTACTATAGTATTTCCTCTGGTGATATCCAAAGCTTTATGTGTCATAAATGGGAAATATGGGCTGGTAAAACATACAGAAAGCAGGACTGATCCCCAGTGACCCCCAGTGACAGACTGAGACACCACCAGAAGCGTTTGCAGTGGAAAAGAAACTGCACCAATCACCCAGCTGTGCCAAAGGCACCTTTGTTGTGGGAAATTCTGTTGTGGTTTAGAGGAATTTATAACTTTGCAGGTGGAACAGAAGCTGTAGCTGGGTTTGTGGTTTTGGCACCCAGCGAGGGCTCTGCTGTGCCTGGGGAGGAGCAGGGCTGGCAGTGCCCAGGGAGGGCAGAGGGGCTTTGCCAGGAGGCAAAGGGGAGCTGTGAGAGGTTTGCTGAGCTGGGCTTTGCTCCATGTCACCTGCTGTCACCTGCTGTCACCTTTCCACCGAGCACAGAGCCCCTCCTGTGGACAGGCTGGCCACCAGAGCCATGGCTGGGCACTGCCAGGTCGCTGTCTCCTCCAGATGTGCCCACTCCACCCTGCTCTTTCCCATGGAGCTGTGAGCTCTGCTCAGTGCTGCTGGATTTTCCTGAGCTGTCTCCGAGTATCTTTCAGTGTGCTGGGCTGGCACAGGATGTTCCCAGCCAGTCCCATGCAGATATCCCTGGTTTGGGTTTTTTTTTTGTCAGTGACTTTGCTGCAAGTGCAATTCTCTGTCTGCAGCCATAATTCTGCGAAGGTCCCCACAAAGTGCTTCCCAAAATCCCAGCTGTGCTCCTGCCTGTGCCAAGCTGGGCTGCAAGAGCTGGAGCCCAGCCCAGGCTCTGCTCATCCCAGTGCTGTGCCAGTACAAGCCTAAACCATCCCACTGGGACACACTGGGACACACTGGTGCAGGGCTGAAGCACAGCCCCACTGCCCTGGGAAGCAGCAGAGCTGGGTGGATTGACCTGGAGTGGAGCTGGGTCTCCAGCTCAGGGTGTGGGAATTTTATTTTCTGCTGTGCCCTGAGGGGATGCCCGGGATCCCTGGGATGGGCAGCAGCCTGTGGGCAGCACAGGAGGGGTTGATGGCACGTGAGGAATGGAAATGAGGTGTGCAGGGAGCTCCTGGCTGCTGGAGAGGGCAGCTGGAACCTGCTGGTGTCATTAAAAACTCCTTCCTCGGCTTTCACAGCAAACAGTGAAGAGCAGAAATGAGACCTGAGGTCAAGCTGATCGCCCGTTAAAACAGAGAGATACAGAATAAAATAAATTCGAGTAAAATTTTAAAAAGGGAAATAAAAAATAAAATAAAATAAAATAAAATAAAATAAAATAAAATAAAATAAAATAAAAATAAAGCAACAGCTAAGCAGACAAAGACAAGTGGCTGCAGAAGCTGCACCACTGAGCATCCCAGCAGTTTCCCAGCCTCTGCCTCTCCACCTGTGATACCATCAGAGGCACTGATTGCATTGCAGGTTTGTTATCAGCCTCTCCCATCCATCTCCCATGGATAATCCCTTTGCTCCCACATCAAGCAGTGCTGATCCCTGTCCTGTCCTGGTGCACGGAGCCTGGATGCCCTGAGACCCACCCAGAGTGTTTCAAGCAAATCCCTCCCAGACCACAGCAGAGGCAGCAGCTCTGCAGAAAGGTTCCTTCCCATCCAGGCCAGCACCCACACAGCCAAGGTTTGGCCTCAAAGGAATTTGTATTCCTGAAAATACTCATTTGTACCTCGACCAATGGGTTCTGGGGTAGGTGTATCCATTAGAGAATATTTGATGGCAGCACCTGCCCTGCCACACCTGGCTGGCACCTGCTGCCAAGGTGGGCGTGCTCACACAATAATCCGAATTAAATGGCTGTGGAAATGGGACAGGGCTTAATTAATCCACATTAAACTCCTCTGTGGACATTAAGTCAGGATTGAAATCCCGGCGCTTTGGTTTAGCTCACTTTAATGTTAAATAAAGTTTTCACTGCGGGAGGACGTTTAATGAGGTTTAGCTAATTCACACCTTAAATTAATTCTAATTAAATATCCAGAGTAACTCTGGAAAAGCAGCACCCAAAGAAGCAGATCCTCTTATCTATATCTGTTATTTGCAGCAGGCAAATACCCCTTAACGAAGGTCAACTCCTGCATGGCTGAAAACTTCAATTTTCCTGCTCCACGGCGGCCCGAGGTCAGTCCCATCCCACGGGACCCTGGAGGACCGCACGCTGCGCTGCTCCCGTGTGGCAGCCCCGTGTCCTTGTCCCCTCTGCAGGCTCTGTCCCGGTCCTTACCCATTTGTAGGGAGGAGCGGGGACAGGAGCCTCCCCTGCCACAGAGACGGATGCAGATTACGCCATTAATTTTTTATGCGGATTCAAAAAAAATTCCATGTTGACTCCATGACGCAAATGGGTATGAAAATCCTGGCGAGCGCGCTCATTGTTACAGAAATCAAATGGCTCAACAGCCACTAATGAGGCAGACAAGAAGCTTCACTCACCCTCTGAGGATTTGAAGGCAAGAAGAGAAGAAGGAGCGCGTTACATTATTCATGGGCCTTGTTTGAGTTTCAAACCCCAGCAAGTGGCAGCAAAGGGGGATTTGGGATGTGCTGGTGACCTGCTCTGCACCGAGAGGGGGCATGGAAAGTCCTGTTCCCTGACTGAGAACTCCTGGCAAACGCAGCTCCCACCCGGGCAGGGCTCCCTGCCCTGGGATGTGCTTGGGAATACCCCGGGAATGCCCCGGGGATGCTCCAGGGATGGGGAGGATTCACCGGCAGCACCCCGTGATTGCCAGGCACTGCCCACCCACAGGAGCTGCAAACTGTTTAAAACTCACCACATTCTGCTGAAACAGGCACTGAATTCTTTCAGAGGGGAAGGAAGAAAGGGAAAACCTGGAAGAACAATTGATAGGAGGAGGAGCCTGCAGGCAGGGATGAGGTGCACGGTGCAGCTGTTGACCAAGTATTAAGGGATAATAAATAGATTCCCGGAGTTCTTCTGCATTTCGTAATTTTGACTCGCCCATAAAACCCAACATTATCTCAGCCAGCTTTATGAGTGCTCACGGGGTTAATGCAGAGCTGTAAATCTGCAGCAGGTCATGGGAGTGAGAGCAGAGGAAGTGTCTGTAAATCTGGAGGAATTGCTCCAGTTTGTTTGTTTAATAAAATCCTGGCCCATGAGGAGGTGCAGGTTCCTGTTGGGGCTGTGTGTCCAGCCAGCCCTGCATGGCAGGGGCATGAGGGACTCTGTGTCTGTCTGTCCATCGGATGGATCCCATTCTCTGCATCCAAAGCATCCTTTGAGTTTGGATTCAGTATTTAACACTCTGCTCTCTGGCACTGTCACCATCCAGGGCCTCCACCCAGTGCCACCAAAGTGCCCATCTGTGCCACTCACCCCTGGCAGAGCTGCCATGCCACAAACAGCGTTGGGAGCACTGGCACCACGGTTGAGCACAGCCAAGGCAGAGTTAAACTCCCTCCTCACGCCTCTCCAGGTCAGCATATATTTTCTTGGATTTTACATTGGAATTTGAAATCCACAGCCACAAGGAAACATTTATTTTCTTGCCCTTCAATGATCAAACAAGTGGCGCCGAGGCACAAGGAAGCGGAGTTTCCATTAGGAGAACTGTTTTCCTTTTGCTGTAAAATATCAAATATTTTGACATTTCCATCAGACTTTCCTTTGTATCAAAGCTGCAATGGCAGAACAATCTCAAGGCATTTAGACTTCAGAGGTTTGTGCGTTTCTGAGCGTTCCCTCCTTTACAAGGGGACACTTCTGAAGGGACGTGTGATTTCTCTCTCAGAGACCAAAGGAAAAGTAATAAAAACAGGAGCCCTGTGAGGGCTCTGGGGAAGCAGCTCTGAGCTAATCCCCTCCCAGGAGCTGCAGTGTCCCGGAGGGCGGGTGAGCTCCTGGACATCAGGGCATCATCATCATCATCATCAATCATCATCCTCATCATCATCACGCTCACCCCGCAGCCGCAGGATGGTGTCACTGAGAGACAGGATCCACCTCACCGCCCCAAAGTGGCTGCAGAGGGAAAGCAGCTGCTTCTCTCTGAGGCAAAGCTCCTGTCCAGGTCCTGTCCCAGCCTGGTGGGGGACAGATCCATTTTGAGAGAGTCACAGAACCATTAAGGCTGAAAAAACCTCCAATAGTGTCATGCCAGTGTGGTCAAGGGCCAACTTCACTCGTTGTTTGAACATCTCCAGGGATGGTGACTCCATCACATCCCTGAGGAGCCTGTTTGTGGGGTGTCAGAGCAAAGTCACCCCCAAAGCTGCTGGGGGCACCCTGGGAGGACCCTGTGTGTCCCTGCTGCCCCAGGTGGGTCCCCTTGCAGGGCTGTGTGAGTAACACCATTCCTTCTCTCTGCTTGAACCAAAAAGTGCCTGCAATCCCTGCCACTCCAGGAGTGACCTGCACCCTTCAGTGAGGAAGGAGATTGCACATTTGTCCCTGGCTGTGCTGCCTGCCCCTGCTCTGGAGCAGCCTGGCCAGCTCAGTCTGCAGGGCATGCAGCTCTCAATCTCAGGGTTGTGGGTCTGAGCCTCATGTTGGGCTCCAGATGTAAGGGCTGATCTCTCCGGGACCTTCAGGTCTGATCCAGCCAGATCTGGACCCTGGCCTCTCGCAGTCTTTACAAGGGGAAAAGTACAAGACTAGAGGCACTCTCCTCCTCCTCAGGACCACAGTCCCACAGGTTTATTGTGGAATTACTCCAGGAGGTCTGAGATGGGAAAAGAGCAAAGGAGAAGAAGAGGGCGAGGGTCTTGTCCCAGGACAGGGACCACAGCCAGGGGGATGCAAGTGAGGAGGGGGTGAGGGAAGGAGTAAACCTGGAAGGGAGCACCACCATGGGGCTTTGGGGGGAAAGGGGAGAATGGGACAAACCATGTGATCAGTGCAAATTACCAAACACCCAGTGTAAAAAACAACACCTGAATAAACTATTGAGTGCAATACAACACGGGCAGCCTGCTCTGCTCAGGGGTGCCCTGCTGTCCCCACCTGGCAGGACCCACAGCACATCTGCAGCACCTGTGAGCAGCCACAGCTGGCAGGGCACATCCCAAGAGGAATTGGACCAGGGATGACCAGCAGGCACAGGTCTGAGGGGTCAGCAGGAGCCAATTCCCACAGGGTATGACTCTGCCACGGACCCAGCACAAGCTGGGAGCAAAGAGGGAGCGAACCCTGGAGCCCCTGCAGGCAAGATTCCGTGTGCTCCCTGCATGTAAATGGCTTCCAGAGTGAAACTGCTTTGAAGTTGCTGTTTATCTCACTCTGATAACAATCTGCTTCATTTCTTGTGTCAAAGTAATTAGAGTGTAATTATTTTTATTTATTTATTTTTTTTTTAGTGACAGGTACTAGAATTGCTGCGGGGCTCCAGAGGAGCTGGGGGAATCCTGCTCCTGCACTTCCAGCCCTTCCTCTCTGCTTGCTGCCTTCATCCTCTTCTCCCTCCCAGTCCCCTGCTTGTTCTCTGAGTGTTTGGACTTCCTTTCTCTCGCCTGTTTGTGCCTGTCTTCAGTTTCTCCTTTTCTGTTTGTTTTCTCTAGACATCAATTTTTCATGCTGGAGAGCCGAGGATAATTAATTAATGATTCATAGGAATGCTGTGGCTATAATATAATGAGGGGATGGTTCATAACCTGTTGCAGAGGCGGTTATCAGTAATTTCAGAATAATTAAGAGATGGCTTTAGCACATTTCAAAAGCCCTTCTAGAATCAAGGAGATAGGCAAATTTATTTCTCTCAAAGCACTCAGGGACACCCCTCGGTGGCACAGGCAGCATTTCCAACTCCTGCTGTGGACCATGGGCTGGGGAGGATCCCATCCTGGGGACCCTCTGGCTTCAAGTCCCCTCTTTGAAACTCCTTCACTCCCACATCTTCCCCACCCAAGCCAAGCAGAATTTTCCCCTTTTCCCCCGCTTTTATTTTTATTTTTAGTACCACAGGGTGTTACAACCAGCCTTCCTGTTAGAGGCTAGACATATTCAGAGCCTTAATGATAGATTAAATACCAAATACCTTAACATTTGAAAAATGACATTTATTATACAGAGTTGTAAATAGAGGGAAAAATGACAATAGAACACAGTGTAGATCTTACACAAACTGCACCGGCTCTGTGTAATGACTATGATAATGTCAGTGCTAACAAGCAGATAATTGGCATCACTGAGATAATTTTTGGCACCTTATGCAGAGGGGAAACTGCTCTGCATAATTATTTTACCTAGGAATATTCTTCATTTAACAGGTCCATTTGCATAACGGTTGGAAATTTTTAAGCTGTACAGGGTGTTTAACATGTTGATTTGTTTTATCCACAAAACAACTGTTTATTCATGAGAACTGGCACCTGAGGACTTTTGTAATGAGGCCACAGTGACCCAGTTGGAAGCACCAGCCTTTTATTGGATTTATGGGTCCAGGTGGAAGCAGGATTAGCCAGCCTCTCACAAACACCTCCCAGGCTTTTCGAGACATTGGAATACTGAGTCATTCTCTGTAGTAAAACTTTACTTCTTTAGTGACAAAAGTTGATCACTCCTGTGTTTCCCTGCTGCTGCAGGTGCTGCTCTGGGGCTGCAGCTCCAGGACAGCGACACAAAACCAGGAGAATCCTCCTCAAGCTCCCAAAGCCCATCAAACATGGCTGTGAGAAAACACAGAGAGGGGAGGTGGAGTAACCAAAACTGATGCAGGAATTGTGCTGGGACGGGGTGAGGGTTGGCAGAGCAGAGTTCAGTGCTGCTGTCAGCCCCAGATCTCAGCACAAGCAGGGCTAACAGGTCAGGCTGAGGAGCTCTTGGGGTCAGCCAATGACCCTGCAAGGCTGTGCCAAGCGGTCTGGAAAAGGAAAAGAAGCAGTCTGGAAAAGGAAAAGCTGCTGGACACCAGCCTTGGACTTCCATGGCAGGCAGATCCCTGGCCAAGGTCCAGGTGTGTTCGGGCTCCAGGGCTCAGAGCATCCCACATCCATCTGCCTGAGCTGCCCTGGCTGGAGGGAGTCTCCTGTCCTTGCCAGATCTGAGCTGACCAGAGCACTGTTTGTCCCATCCCAAGAACATTTCCAAAGCAAGGAATCCTCTCTGAGTGTTCTGTACTCAAACCTCAGTGTGTTCATCCCTTGGCAGGAATCACAGCAGCTCTGCCAGGGAAAAGTTGAAATTCCCCCCAGCTTTCACTGATTCTCCCTAGGCTTCCCCAGCTCTGTTTCTGTACGTGCTGGAGGAGCCTCCCAAAGCCCAGTGGGAGCCTCTGCCTTTGCAGAGTCCCAGCCTGGAATTCCCCACCCATGCAGCTTGCAGGAGACCAGCTGCTGCCCCTAAACCTCCTCTCCCACAACCTTTCATCTGCTCCACCTCAAGGAAAACTCAAATTTGCTATAAGTTTTCCTCTGAACCTGCAGATATGAATTTCCCTGTGAAAAAGCCAGTGGTGTGACTCATGTGACCATGTATTAGCCTTGTCCAGATGTGTGCAGGTGTATGCCCAGATGTGTGCAGGTGTATGCCCAGATGTGTGCAGGTGTATGCCCAGATGTGTGCAGGTACATGTCCAGGTGTGTGCAGGTGTATGCCCAGATGTGTGCAGGTCTATGCCCATGCTGCCTCTGCCCCTCTGCAAACTCAGGAGCCAGTGATTTTCAGCTCAGCCAACTGTTTTAAGGTTAAATCCCATTTTTTTTCCCCAAACAAGGCTGTTGGCTTCAGTGAAGGCAGATCTGTAACATTTCCAGTGAGATGTTAAACTTCTGCCTGTGTTTTGATGAGCTATCCCTGAGCTTCACTCTGGCACATTTGCTGGGAGGAAGAGCCTGTACCAGGGCGAGGGACACGGAGCCAATCCATCACACTCTGGAGGCTTCAAGGCCATCTCCCTGGCCTCTAATGCTCTGCAAAATGGTTCATTCTCTGCTGGTTTATAAACTTGATGTGCAGCCTGCCAGCTCCCAGCTCCCAGCCCGAGCCTGAGTAATCCTTGCCAGCCAGCCCCACTTTGTGCCAGCAAAACCCGTGGGCATTTCTAATGGTTTCAGCTCATTTGCTGCGTTAAAAAGTCCTGCACACCCACGTTAAATCTGCATCCTCACCTGCCCAGGGAGAGGTGTCCAGCCTTGCAGGGATCAGCTGGAAGGTGCTGTGCTGTCCCTCACTGGAGGACTGCAATTGCAGCCTCCCAGTCCGCCCACGAGCTCAACACCCCTTTCTTTATGACTCTGCCAGCCCATCTGTCTCAGAGCCCGAGACCACACTCACTCCTGGTGGGATTTTCTCCTTTCCAATTCCCAAGTCAGCTCTCGTTCAGTGGGGAGATTTATTACTCCTCCTCTGTGCTCCCTGGCTCCGTGCCACAGCAGGGGAACAGCAGCTCAGGCAATATTCCAAGGGCCAGGAACTGCAATCCTGGGCTGGCACATGGCACTGTGTCGGGAGGTTTGGTGTTACAGGGGCTGCTCAGCACCAAATCTCTGCTCCTCGCCCTGGTGGGTGTCTCAGGGGGTGTCACAGCTGTGTCAAAGGATGGGAGGAGGGCTTCAAATTCCCCTGCCTTGTCTGAGGATGGACTGGAAATGTTGGGTGGGAGGGGGGTGAAAGCAAAACTCATTCCAGAGCTGTGGGGGGAGGCACAGGGGCTGTGTGGTCCGTGACAATGCCCTGAGTGTGTCAGGGCCATGAGAGACATGGTGCCCTGGTATGGCAGCACAGATGCTCTGTGGGATCCTCAGCTGCAGAGGGGCAGCTGGAGGGTCGTGGCACCAGTAAGGGATGGAGTTATGGAGAGAAAACAGAAAGCCTGGGGGTCTTGTGCTGGGTGAGGAGAGGGGGAAAAAAATACCACATCCTGTGGGTGCCATGAGACAGGAATCCAGACTGGGCAGGGGAGCAGTCCTGGCCATGGAATCACGGGGGAGAACTGTAGGCTCTGGCTGTTTTCCTTGTCCAGCTGATGGAGCCCATCTCGATTCAAGATGCTGAGGACATTATTGATCTAAACAAGTTGTCAGTGAAGGAAAAGTTGTAATTGCTGCTGTAGTTGCATTGTAACACACCAGCCCCGAAGGGAAATTAAAGTTTGGAGCTAATAGGGTTGTATGATCCTTCAACCTTTGATGTATTGAATCTGGAGCAGCCCCTGGAATACTGATTTGATGCACAAAGGATCATTTTTAACAGCGGCTGCACCTCCAGGTCCTCTGATCCAATTCTCCCTTCAATCCCACTGCAAGGCAAGAGAATGGCTCACAGTGCATCTTCCCCCTCTGCCCTTGGGCCTCTTCCTTCAGCTCCCACAGTTCTGAGCATCCCTGGCTCTTGCTGCAGGAATAAAATTTGCAGGAAAAAGGCAGCATTGCCTGTGTGGGGGGAAAGAGCTCATGGTGGGATTCCTGGGATTGCAGCTGCTGCACCTCCATCCAGGGAATGTGTTCTGCAGCAGGAGTACCAGTCCTGGACTCAGTGCTGGCTGAGGGTCCCAGTGTCCTGCCCAGCCAGGATTCCCTTAAAGAGGGAATTTCAGATATTCCTGAGCAGAACTGCAGCTCCCCATTAATCACCTGCAATTAGAAAGCAGGGATCTGCCAAACTGCCTCTCCCCAAAGGCTGCTAATCAGGAAAGTTAATAATCCTCAGGTTCTGGTTTGGGAAGTGCCTGGGGCTGTGAGCCTAGGGCTGGGATCTGCATTCTCAGCGTGTCTTGGAGCAGAGAGCAGGGCTGTGCCCCCAAAACTGCCCCTGACCCCCAGCCTCACAGAGCCCCTGCTTTCCCATCACCTCCCACTCCCACAGCCATCCAGTGCTGGATCCCAGGGCACCTTCACAGAGACACTTTAGCTCCAGGTTATGAACACGCCCTCTCTAATTGCGTTGGTTAATTAGCGCTTTGATGACGCCACAGGTTCATCCAAGGAGCAACCCACGAGGATGTGCTGCTGTCCCTGCCCACCACTGCCACGGCAGAGGGGACCCCAGTCCTCTGCCATGTCCCTACTCTGTCCCTGCCACGGCAGAAGGGAGCCCTGCCCTGCCTCTGTGTCCCCAGGGTGGCAGAGGGGACCCCTGCCAGGACAGGGGGACCCCACTCCTCTGCTGGGTCCCCAGGGCAGAGGGGACCCCACTTCACCACTGCCCAGCAGGTCAGGGATGTGCCCTGGCTCCTAAATCCCTACTGAGGCCAGCAGGCAATTTAGACCTGAGTGCAGCAACTAATTAAATCAATATGAGCTAATGAACAGCAATTAGAGGTCCAGCTAGGCACATCTTCTCTGGTAAATACTGCTTCTCTCCCAACGGGAAGCTCTTTTTTAATAATCTGTTTGTGTTTCATTTCCAGGAGCTGTAATTCCCCAAAGAAGCAATTTGGGAAAGTGATTTGTTTGTCTGTATAATTGCCAAAGCACTTCGTTAGGCTTGTTTGTTTTTCCTTGCTCCTGCTGCTCCCTGGAAGAGGGAAGGGAAGGGAAGGGAAGGGAAGGGAAGGGAAGGGAAGGGAAGGGAAGGGAAGGGAAGGGAAGGGAAGGGAAGGGAAGGGAAGGGAAGGGAAGGGAAGGGAAGGGAAGGGAAGGGAAGGGAAGGGAAGGGAAGGGAAGGGAAGGGAAGGGAAGGGAAGGGAAGGGAAGGGAAGGGAAGGGAAGGGAAGGGAAGGGAAGGGAAGGGAAGGGAAGGGAAGGGAAGGGAAGGGAAGGGAAGGGAAAAGGCCTTTCATTTTCAGCCCTTCCCCACCTCCACTTCCCCATCTCACTGGTGCTGTCCTGCCCTGCCTCAGCCCAGCCAGGATCTCCTTAAGGAATTCTTCCAGCCCTTCATCCCTGCCCATCCCCAGTCCTGCAGCTCTGCTCTCTGTGGGGATCAGGACAGCAGGCACTGTGCCAGGCCAGGCTCAGCTCTGGTGTGTTGGGATATTCCCCACACTATTTTCTCCTGCAGACCCTGACCTGTTGCTTTCTCTTCAGTTCCCACTCACTGCACAGAAGTTTTCTGGGATCTGTTCACAGTAAAATCCAGGTTTTTTTTTCCTGAATTCCTGGGTGTCTTTTTCAGCTCCCATATTCCTTCCAACCCAGCCAGGACTCACCTCACCTGCCCCAGGCTGCCACGCACGTGAGAAGGGCTCCTCAACTCCCCCTGCGAATGCTCCTCATCACTCACTCATATGAAATTGCAATAACCTTTCAAATTAAACCCTGCACCTTGTTTATTACCAGTTAAATGCTTCTCTGAGCCTCTGAGCTACGGCAGGATATGGGACAATGGGAACACGCTCCCATAATTGGATATCTATTGCTTGTTTAGTGGGCAGCAATTAGACCACAAACGGGTTATGAGCTGGCATGGATTAAATATGACTTTCCACACTTCCTGCAGGGATTAGTTGGTGTTTAATTCAGCTGTGCTCAAGCTCCATCGACACCAGGCTTTGGAGGCCATGGCAGCCTGTTGGGAGCACTGGAGCCAGGGAAGGAGGAGGGTGTTGGGCACTGCCAAATCCAGAGCTTTGCTTTCCCTCTCTTCCCCTCCCTGGCTGAGCTGCTCCTCTGTCTCTGTTCCCCATCCCACCCCCTGGAGCTCCTGGTGTTTTCCTCGTGGCTTTGAGCACAGACAGACGTGTTTTGACAAATGGAGATTATCTGAAATAATCCCTCTCAGAGCGAGCGGGTGCTGTATGGAACTTAATTATAAATTAATTAATAGCAGCAAATTTACAACACAAGGTAGAGGGAGACAGTGGTAGGAGAGATGATTTTTAGGTGGAGGCAAAACCTGGAACAGTCAAAGCCAAGAAAGAGTCGCTCTCCCAGCAAAGCTCTCTCAGCACTGCAGTGCTGGACTCACCCCTGGGCCCCACTTCCATCCCTCAGCTTGGCCCACAGAGCTCCCAAATGACCAAATTTCAGTTTCTGAAATATCAAATTACAGCTTCTTTTGGTCTGTCCAGTTTCAGTTCTTCTGGAGCAAGGAGCTGGGTGGCAGCGAGGGCTTAAGCAAAACCAAAGGAGCAAGATAGAATAATTTTATTTAATATAACAATATAATAATAGATTACAGGTATAATAAAAAATTATTATTATTGTTGTTATATCTGTGATATAATAACATATTACAGGTATAATATAAATTTACAATTATTATTATTATTGTTATTATGATATTATTGTTATTGGGCATTTTCTCTGGCTTTGGTTGCTCCATGGTCACTGCACATGACCTGGTGGGAGAGGCATCAGCAGCCCAGGTTCCTGTGGTGAGAGGAGAGAGTTGAATGCCAGATGCTGCCTGTAATTCCAGCAGGGAATGCTGCCAGAGCCTGTCCTCAGCAAACAGGGAACGATCCCCGATCGATGCCCCCACCCAGGTGTTTGAAAATCAGTCGCTTTCTTGTCAAAACTTCCACAGCAGCTGTGTGCCAAAGACTCTCACTTTTGCTTACAAAACAGCACTGGGATTTCTCCAGGGAGGCAATGGATTCGGAATTTGTAAAGCTGCTTTCACCAGCACTCAAGCCTGAAAGAGAAGTCGAGATAAACATTTGCATTTTTATTTTGCTGCTGCAGCTCCCAAGTGGAGATTCACCAAGTCCCTGCCTGTACATGGTGGCTTTGCTGGGGGAATTGCTCATCATTTATAAATGCAGGATTTCCAGCCACCTCCAGAGAAGTTGTTGGCATCAGTGGGGCTGAGCTGATGGACTTTGGTGGGAATTTCTAATTGAAATTCCATTAGGATGAACAAATTGGGGCTTATAGTTGGATGTAATGATATTAAAGGTCTTTTCCAACCTCAAATTTTCTGTAATTCTGTGTAATTCCATCAGCACCAGGGCTGGTGTCGGTGCCCCAGTGGCCAAAAGGAGCTCAGGGGGCTCTTGAGAGAAACCATAGAATCCCTCCAACGCCAGATGTTTCCTCCAAAAGCCCTTTTACATCCACATCAAAACACCCCTGGGACTGCCTCAGCTTGATGAGCTTTTCAATTAAACAATCCGAGATCAAAACTGATCCATTTTGACTTTCTTCACTCTCTTGAACATTTCAAAGATAGCAATGAATTGCAGGGTATTTCTTTATTTCCTCTGCTTTATTATAATGCTTCAGCAGCTGTCAGATCGTGTCACTCTAATAAGGTTGTTTCAGTGTTTATGAATTGGAACGTTTCTCCAGGATTTCCATTCTGGGAAATACAGATTTCCATCTCTGAGAGCTCACTCCAGGGGAAAGACAGAAGGTTTCCAATACTCAAGTCCTTCCTGTTAAAGCACTTTCTTTTCCAAACAGGTCAAAGCTGACATAAAGAGCTCCCAGTTTCACCCCAAAAGTCGCCCCCAGAGTATGGAATGCTCATTTTGTGCCTCAGGTCTCACAGCTGAGGGTTTTGTTTGACCACAGAGGGAAAACCTGCCCTGAAGGTAAAACCCCTCCCCAAATTAAGTCTTCCATGGCCACGTCTTTCAATTTGTGGTGTCTCTTCCTAAATGCAAAGGGAAAAGAAATCTCTTTTCCAGAAATATTTTTCCATTCCAAACTCCTCACCTTTGCTGGAGACAACGCCTGAGTTTTGATAACTTTTAAAAATTCCTGTTGGAATTTGGTTTTTTGTTTTGGGTTTTGTTTTTTGGGCTTTTTTTTTTTTTATTTTTTAGTCTGTTGTTGTCGTTGTTGTTATGGAACATCACAAATTAGCTGTCACTCTTTTTTAAAGGCTACTGAATGTGTAAAATTATGTTTGCCTGATTTGGGAGTGCAGTAGTTTATGCAATTATGAAATAGCACATCAAGACCAGCCAGCCCTTCCCTCACGCCTGCATAATTCATCACTCACGGATAAGACCTCTCCTGGCTGCAGACAACACAAAGTTAGGCTTGCATTCTATTCTTTAATTAAAAATTTAGAAGTTTAAAGGGAGTTTGTAAACCGAACAACCATTAAAAATTTGGAGACAAGGTGTTAAAAAATGCAAACCAAGGACAGGAATAAAACAAACCACTGATTGCTGATGAGGATGGGGAGCAAACCCCCAGACAAACCCACAGTGCAGGTGGAAGCCAACCCTCCTGACTGCTTTCTGTGCAAACACACCTGTAAACCAGGCTGAAATATTGGAATCCTGGAGCTGAGGTCTTGGGTGCTCACAGTGACCCCAAGATGGGTTAGAAAGTCTCTTTTCCCAGCCTGGCTGTTGAAGAAGGAGTCAGGATTCTTCTGCTCTCGTTCTCAAGGTTGTTTATTGTTTCTTATCTATAAAATTCTTTCTCTGACCCACTGAAGTCTGTCCAGCAGGTCGGGTTGAGGCACACTGCCCACCTCAGAGATGGTGTTATCTTTTTATACTAAAAACAACGTGTACATTATTTATAATAACTTCCCAATCCCTCTCACCTGTGTTAGACAGTGAGTTCCTACCTTAAACCAATCCAAAAGTGCACCATCACCTGGTACATAGAGGAGAGGAAGGAGAAGGAAAAAGGACAAGGCACACCCAAATTCCTCCTTCTTGGCACTTCGAGCTCCCATTCTAAAAACCTCAAAAATCTATTTTTCACCCCGTGACAAACTATTATTCTACTTAAACTCTTTTGACTTGCAATTCTTCATACAAAGGTGGTGATTTGCTCCATGGGTCAGGATCAGAGGCACGGGGGTCCTGGGCTCTGTGCCAAGGTCTCTGATCCCCCCCAGGCAGGGTCTCGTGTCCTCCAGGGCAGCCAGAGGGATTTCCTGGGTTCTGACACTGAGGCAACCAAACTGCTCCAGTGGGGAGAAATCACCCTCTCCCCCCAGCTCCTGGGATGGCTCCCAAAAATTCCAAGCAGCAAAGGTGGCACGGAGGGAACGAGCAAGGCCGTGGCAGAGGAGGCCGGGTGGGAAACGCGCGCCCCGCTGCCTAATGGGACTTATCAATTATTATCTCAGGCCATATTTCTTTGAGGGGTGATTGTTTCACAGAGCCTGACATCTCATACAGCTTTAAATTACTCACAACCGGGACGCCTTACAAGATAGCAGTAAAATCAGGAGAGGATTGGGCAATGTAATTATAGTATGGAAATGATGTTGATCGCTCAAGCAGGAACAGACCTTGAGTTGGTGCTGATGCCTCCCTGCTCCTGCAGAGCCTGGGGAGCCTCCACAGGGGGCTGCAAATGAGGCCACAAGGGTGGGGACACCAGGGACAGAGCGGGGGCAGGATGCTGGAGGAGAGCAGGGCTGTGGCGCTCCAGAGCTGGGCTCGCACTCTGTGGGTGCAGCTCCCCTTAGGCTGAGGATTAGGGAGGCACAGCCTTGGAGAGACCCTCAGAGATGCTGCTCAGAGCCTTTTCCAAGGGGCAGTTTTCCCCTGTAAGCCAGTAAAGGAAGTTTATGTTGGGTTTTTTTAAATCTTATTTTAAAAAATTATTATTTTTCTATTTATTTTTAAAATTTTCTGCATTTTATATACTTATTTTTATATTAATAAAAATATTTATACTGTTATTTATTATTTATTACATATTATTTATTATTTGTTGCTATTTGTTATTTTATTATATAATATATATTTTTATATATTATATCCAGATATTTTATTTATATATAATTTCTATATTTATATATAATTATATATTACATTATTATATAATTTTATATAATATTATTATATAATTATGATTGTATATTATATAATAATTATTATATTACTACATATTATAATTATTTATCTATAATATATATTATTTTTATATGTTTTATATGTTTATTTTATATATATTTTTATTTTATTTATATATAGTATATTTTATTTAGATATATATACTCCTATATATATATACATATATATACACATATATACATACATACATATATATATATATATATATATATAAAATTTATTTATTTATTTATTTATTTGTTTGTTTGTTTGTTTGTTTGTTTGTTTATTTATTTAGACTTTTTCTAAGAAAAAAAATGTAACAAACGGTGGAAATTTTCCTTTTCCAAATCTGGGAAGAATTGAGAAAAGAATGAAAAGGCGTTTTCACACCCTTTTTTTTTGCCCCTGCTCCCTGCGCAGAGCTGCCCCCCTTCCCTCCCTCCCGCTGCTGGCAGCGTTGGAGGCGCTGTGGAAGTGGGGCAGGATCAGAAGGAGCCGGGCACGGGGCAGCCCTCGCCAGCTGGGCTCCCCCAGCTCTTTCAGCCACTGCTCCCACGGCTCCTTCCCGCTGCACACCAGCGGTTTGTGGCCGCTCCTTCACCTGAGAGCGCTGCCCAGCCCCGTTCACCTGCTCTGGGGGCAGGAGGAGCCCCACAATAAGGAAACTCCAACTCCCTGTCAGGAATCCCACGAAACACCCCCTCGGCATCCTGCACGCACCGCTGCGGTGTCGCTGTGACCCCGCGTGTGCTCCCGGTGCTGCAGGAGCCCCCCGGTACCTGGTACCTGCCCCAGGATGCTGCTGGGAGGGAGCGCTGCGACCGCGGGAGCCCGGCTGGATATTTGCTGGTGACAACCAGCGAGACTGTAGGAGAGAAAATCAATGTCCCCGAGGACAGTCACACAGCGGTGCCTTCGCCTTCAAAGGCAGAGCCCGGTGGGAGGGCTGGGCAGGGAGCAGCAGCCCATGGGCACGGCTGACAGGACTATCAATTTGATGTTTTTAAATGCTGTTTCCAGAGGAGCTGAACAGGAAAAGCAGAAATCATGACTTGCCTTTCTTTTTTTATTATTTTTAATTTTTTTTTTAATTAAAAGCCCTGCTTTCTCCCACTCCTTTGAGGTGATGCTCTGTCAGGTTTAACAAGCCGCTGTCAAGCTGGTGCCGGGCACTCCCCGCAGGCACCGCCGGCTCCTCCGGCCCCATCCCGGGAGAAAAGCACCCGGCAGAGCAGCGCCGAGGGGGAACTGGTTCCCGGGGCTGCCTCTCCTTAAATCCCTCCTCCAGGGGCACCCAGGGCTGGCTGGGTCAGTGGAGGGGCTGGGATGAGCCCCCAGCGCTGGGCACCTCCTGTCCCTCCCAGCCCTGGCATCACCCGCCTTGTAGAGACAAATATTCGGCTGCAGCTGCCCCTGGGAGCCAGAACCCTCCTCGGAGCGGTAAAACGCTGTCTGTGTGAGTGCTGAAATGATCCCAGATAATGAGGTTAATTAATATGTTCCTGTAAGCCCAGAGGCGCCGGGGAAGCTCGGGATCAGCCTGTCCCCACCGGCTGTGAGATGCGCGCCGGGAGCGGGGATTGTCCAAAGGCTTCGAGGCGCAGGTGTGCTCCGGGCCATGCCAGGAGAGTGTAAATCAGTGCTTAGAAAAACCCTTCTAAGGATGCCTGAGGAATGAAAAGCGATGTGTGGCTCTCCCCCAGCTCCCCTTCCACCGATTTCAGCCCAAATTTCCAAATTTCAGCTCGCGGTCCCAGAAAAACCTTAAAAAGCAGAGGAATTCTGGACACCGGGGCCGGGCTGGAGGGGAGCCAGCTGCCGAGGAGGCAGCTGAGAGGGATGGTGAGCAGAGCAGAGGCAATGAGGCTGATGGGCCCCAGCCGCCAGCCCTGGAGAAGCCCCGCTCCTGAAAGGCATCCAAAACAAGCAGCGCGTTTGGGCTGCAGTGATGTCACTGCCGACCATTAGCGTGGTAATTACACTGAAAGCTTTTGGCAATTGTATTCTCCGAAGGGTCATTGATGCAACCCAACCGCACCAGTAAAGGCCTCATTAGTCTTATTGCAGACTTTTGTATTTTTTGGAGCTGCAGAATCCTAACAGTCTTTTCCCTCCAATAACATTATTTTCTTCTCCCTGCCCCGGCCACGCTGACAACGGGCCCTTCTCCTCCCCTTCCCAGCATTCCACTTGGGAAGGTGCATTTCCAGCAGAGGAAGGGCTCTGGGAGCCCAGGTTGGGGGCTGTGGTGGATCCCAGCCCCTGGTCACCCCAGCAGCTCAGGAGGCAGCTCCCACCCCTGGCTCTCAGCAAACCTCCTCAGGGTCCTGGGAATCCAGGGAGGTGAAAAGCAGCTGGACATGAGTTCAGCCACAGGAGCTCCTCTGATCTGATGTCAGCAGAGCCTTTTCCTTCTTCTTGTCCCCTGTGCAGGGGCTGCAGGGAAAGGTGGCTCAGGAGCTGCTCCATGTCCCAGTGACCTCATCTTGGGAGAAAGGGAGAGCCCGCTGCATTTGCAGAGTATTTATGGCTGTCCAGAGCATCAGACCAGCAGGAGAAGATCAGGAATCAGAACCCTGTGGACAAACAGAAGCCCTGGCCCAAAATAAAGCAGAACAAAACTCAGCAGAAAAAACTGCGTGGGGTGCAGCTCAGCAGGAGCACCCAGCAGGGTGGGCAGGACAAGCATTGCACTCCCACAACAGCATTGGTGAAACCTGCAGGGCAGGTGAAGGGACTTGCTGGACTTCTCTTGGATGAACCATGTGGGTTTTGCACAAAAAAAAATCCCTTTCCAGGGGATAAGGAGCATTTTGGGTCAGGGTTAGATTCAGGTCCCAACAGGTGTGAATGCCTAGAGAGACTCTGGAGAGTGGACTGGGGACAGAGAGAGGGAGGAAGTTTCTCCCCATCAAACCAAAACCAAAGAGTGATGCCACAGGCCTGGGATGCTCCAAACCCACTGCCAGCAGGACAGCCAGGGGCAGGAATCCAGGAAAGCACTGCCTGGCCAGCTGCCCTCTGCCTCTGGCACAAGGAGCACACCAAGGTGGGAGCTCCACAAAGAAAACCCAGAAAATCCATCCTACAAGCAGGAGCTGCTCCCCAGGACCTGCCTCAGCCCCACACCCCCTCCCAGCACATCATGTGTAGCTGTTCCTCATGCAGGCAACTGCTTTAATCAGAGAAGAAAAACCCTCAGAACACAGGATTCAAATCCACCAGGAAAGGTGACAGATTCTCCTACTCTTCAAAGGGGCTCTTTAAATATTAAAAATAGCATTGTTGTTTTAGCAGCGTTAATTTAAATGATGCACACATGACACCTCCGATCACCCCGGCATGCTCAGACACGGCAGGAGCCAGGCACAGCCAGGCAGGAGCTCCTCTGTTCTGGTTTGTCCTGTGACAGAAAAAAGGAACACATCCTGTGCACAGGGGAGGAGGAGGAGGAGGTTTATTCCCACCCTGCACAGGCCCAAAGTGTGCTGAGTCTCCAGCACTCTTTCCTTCCTCAAGCCGGGCTTCCAGACCAGCCTGGCTAAACTCTGGTTCCTGTGAGACAGAGCTGAAGTGGGTGAAACACAAAGAGTCACCTAAACACACAGCCTGACATTTCCTGGTGCTCCCTGCCCCAGCTCAGCCCAGGCTGAGTTTGTGCCTGGCTCCTTCCCTCCCTCCATGGTTCTCCCAGCTTTAGCACCTTCATGAGCCAGCTGGGGCCTTTTTTTCAGGCCTTGCTGGTGGCTAAAAGGAAGCATCATGTTAGAATACATCTGTGAGTTAGAGAGGTCCTGAAATAGCTCAGTCTCCTGCCTCCTGGACCAAGGGAACCTGTGTTCCTCAGGTCCTGCAAGCTGAGACTGAACCTGGGGGCTTGGATGGGTCACCAAAGGCATTGAGCAGGAGCTACCCGTGGGAGAGCTGACAAGCAGACCTGGAATCTTCATCCACCACAGGCTCTCGTGAACTAAAAGAGTTTTTCAATGCTCTCTGCTTCAAGGGGTCTTCGCAGAACCAAGGAGTTCAGGTTCCACCTGCAGAGCTGGCACTTTCCTTTGGGATTTATTTTCATCAGCCTCTGAAGGGATGGAGAGCCGCCCGTGACACCTTGTGCTCCACCACCACCACTGGTTCTAGTGAGAGCACCGAGCTCCAGGCAGCTGGAAACCTGGAAACGTCCCCCAGGAGCTTCACCTCCTGCTGGGGACCCAACCAAGGGCAAGGAGGGGAAGTACATGATTGTAAAATAATGGAATTCATCTGCAACTTGACCTTCGCTAATGATGGATGGCCTGTTTGCACAGATCATCAGTGCAGAGCCTTCCCTCTGATGCATCACCTGCAATGGATTGAGGGGCAAACCTGATGTCCTTGCCCAGGTCCTGGGGGCTGTGCAGAGCCTGCAGGGACAGCCCAGGCTCTGGTGACCAGGACACTTCACCTGCAGGAAGTGAGCCCCAATTGCATTGGAAATTTGGGCTGTCAAGGGCGGTGGTCCATCAGGATGAGGTTCAGGTTCTCGTGTTCACGTGGCCCAGAGTGAAGTTTTGCATCTCATTAGGATTTGCTTCAAACCAGACCCTGCCAGAGAGTGGAGCTGCAAATAATTTGAGTCTCGGTGCTGGCTGTGTGCCTGGCTCTGAGTCATACATTGCTGAAGGAATTGTTGTAATCTGCAAATTATTTTCCTGTATTAATTCATTCTGGTGAAATAAACCCATTGCAAATTGCTATCAGCCTGAAACTGCCCGTGCTGGGGTCGAGTGGGTGGGCAGAGCTTTCTGCCCTCGGTGACAGTGAGTGACACCTTCTGCTGCTCAGCTCTGAGGGATCTGCTCTCTGTGCTCAGGATCTCACCACGGCCAAAGGGATTCCTTTCCTCAACATTTTTAGTTTTTAAACTGTGATAATTTTATTTCTCAGAGGGAAGGAGGACCTGCAGTAGCTGTTTCTGTGTTCTGAGAGGCTCAGAGGAAGCAGGACAGGCAAAGCACTCACCTGGGCTCACCTGTCCTGGCAGACAAGAGCAGGAATATCTGTCACAGACTCCTGGTTGTTCCCTTCATCGCTCTCGTGTGGCCCTGGAGCAGCTCTGAGGTCTCCAGAAAGCTGGAGCTGCCTTTCAGCAGGGATCACAAGCCATGGAACACCAGGCAGGGGAAGATGCTCTTTGATGCTCCTGGCTGCAGAGCTGGCTCATTCCCTGCAGGGAGGGCAGCTCCTCCAGGCCTGTGTGGGTCTGAGGGACTCTGTGGGGCAGGCCAGGGCAGGAGGAAAACGAGAACAGAGAGAAAATCCTCTTTTCCTTCCTCACAGCTGTAACTGGTAACTAAAGGATAGAAGGTTCATGCTGCTTTGTCCCAACTCCTGCCTTTCCTAGGCAGGGAGGTTTGGATTATGCATTCCGAGGCGTTACAAGGTCCACTGGTTTGGAACAAGAAGTCTGCCAAAACATTCAGCCTGGGAAGGGGGAGCTGAGGAGGGGAGGGCTGGAGTTGCTGCTGCTGCAGGCACAGAGAATATTAACTCTGCTCTGGGGGAAATGCCAGCGTCTCCAGCTGAGGGGATGGAGGATGCAGGCCCTATTCCCCCAAAATTCCCTTGGATCTGATCTCCCTTTGCCAGGCGTTCTCTCTGATGGACACTCAAGGAAGAAAAACCTGGGCATGGCAATTTGGTTTCTTGAATCACACAGCCCCAGGGGTGGGGGCTGGTTTCACAAGTGCTGTGCCCTGGGGGCACAGGGTGAACATCTCCCTGGGTGTCTGTGGTGTCACCAAACACCTCCAGGCACCGTGGTGTGGCAGAGGGAGTCCAAGCAGAGCCAGATCCTGTGCAAAATCCCCTCTGCAAAGCCCCAGCATCCCCAGCCCATGGTAGGGACAGGCAGTGCCATCCCTCCCGTGGGCTCTGGGTGCAGGATCTGCAGCAGCTGCTCCTCTGTGTGTGTTTGGGATGGGGCAAATAACCAGGGGTTGTTTTTCTTGCTTGTTTGTTTCTTAACCGTGGCATTTCCCCTGTGACTTCAGAAATATTGTTTTCTTCTGGGTGTTGAAACATCCAGGTAAAAGGACCGTGGCCTTTGTGTGTGTTAAGACTGTGTGACCTCTTTGCTGCTCTGTGCTGGAGGGGTGCTGGTGCAGAGCTGAGTGAGCAGATGAAAAGATTTCTGTGTGTGTAATTATTCCAGCACAGCTTTCAGTGGGGCTGTGTTTGCAACCTTTCCCGACTCTCTTTGCAAACATGTTTGAGTGCTGCAGCTTGGCTGATGGAGAAGGCAGAGACTGAGCTCAGAGGGGTCCAACAAGTCCCAGAGCCCCCCCTTGGCTGCTGAATTCCAAAGTCAGGACTGTCTGGGGCTGGTTTCTCTGCGTGGGGCTGTGGGATGAGCACCGTGCCAGGAGCAATGACAACCATGTGCAGGAGCCTTTGGCGTGGGCAGGTCTCACACACTCATTCAGAAATGGGAACATAAGCCCCTGTTAACGGGGGATTTGTTGTTACACTTTGTTCCCTCAGCTCCTCGTGTCCCTGCGTGGAGGAACAAGCCAGGAACAAACGCCGTGCTGACTCCAGTGACGCTTTCCTGCATGTGCAGCCTCCTTGGAGCTGCTGGAAGGATTGTGGTGACGCCACATGAGGCACATCAGGCTCTCTCCAGCACTGGGAGACAGTGATTTTTGCCTTCAGATCGTCCTCTCAAGCTGCCAGAGCCTAAAATAACTCTTACTCATAGAGGAGCAATGGATGCAACTCGCATTCATTATCAGCGTGTCACTCACAGTCCGTGCCCACATGGAAGGTTGTCCCTTACCCTCACACCTCCACTGCTTCCTCCTGGCTGGCAGAGCCTGGCAGAGTCCCTGGTGACAGGGATTGCTCCCATCTGACTCCCAGCCACAGCAGTGCCACCAGCATGGGCTGAGCCACTGGGACCAGCCAGGCTGAGCACTGGGAGACTGGAACTGGGGGGGGTTTGAGAGGAACTGGGATGAAACCGGGCTGAGGGCCAAGCAAACCTGGGTCTGCCCAGTGTAAACCAGCACAGGCACAAGCCCTAAGGGCTGGACCACCATGGCAAAGGTGTAGCAGGGGTAGATGAGGTCAGTGGGGGCGAGATGAGCAGTTCACAGACACCCCAGCGCTCTCTGCTCTGCAAGGCCACCTCTGCCCTTATTCAGATTGTTTGTACACCTCTGTCTTGAGGAACCTGGGGGGAACTGCAGCAGCTCAGCCTGATGTGACCATAAACTCCTCCTGAAGCTGCAGGATCTGTTCCCCCCTGGTGCCTGCTGGCACCTCCCTCCTGCAGGGGCAGCAGCAGGAGCAGCAGCGATGTAGGAGCTCACTGCTGATCCCCAGGGCACCCAGCCCCTCTCCCAACCCCAGCAGACTCGGGGTGTGAGGACAGGCTGCTCGAGAGCCCTTTCCAGTGACCTCTGCCTGCATGTCCATCCTGCCAGCTCCTTGGAGCACAGGCAGTGAGCGCTCAGGCAGAGCTCACCCCTCTCCCCAGCTCCATCACCAGCTCCCCTTTGCTCATCCCTGCACAACGCATCCCTTTTGCTCCCCAGGTGACATGTGCAGCTTTCCAGAGGTGACAAAGCCCTGCAAAGAGTGACCCCCAGCACTCAGCCACCCCTGCACCCCCCCAGCACCCCTGGCCCTCTCCCCTGAATGCTCCTCACGGGCTCTCACATAAGCGATGGAGAAAAGTGTCAGGCTGGGGGAAAGACAGATCACGAGCATTCCTGGCCCTGACATTTTCCTCCAGATATCTGGATTTCCATATATTTGAAAACCTAATATAAACAACAGAGAGAAAATTTGCATTTCGGGCAGTGAGGAATGAAAAATGGAGGCGGGGTAATGTATTGCTGCTCGAGGAAGAGGAATGACAGTGGTAGAGTCGAGCACACACGACAGCGCCCAATCGGCTCGTGGCAAACTCATTTCCTGGCAGAATATAGGGTTTCATCTGCTGGAACATTTAATAGGCATCAAAGAAAGATCACTTCCCTCCTCTCAGAGCAGATTGAGAGCCTTCGCTCTTGCTTTATTTTTGCCATTTTATTAAACCCTTTATATAGTTTTAATACAATATGTATGATCCTCCAGCAAACAAATAAATTCTTCGGCGCTTCCCAGATTCTAAGGATTTCTAATGGTTACGAATGTTTTATTTATATTTTCAGAGAGGCATTAAATATGCGATGTGTAAAAATATGCAACAAAAAAAAAAAAAAAGAAAAAAAAATCAACCCTAATTTATTGTTCCGTTCGGAGCAGCGTTACATATGGAGTTAATTTGGGAAGCCCGGGGAAGGGGCTGAGCCCCCCACACATCTGGGTTTGCTGCTGTGGCTGAAACGCCCCAAAGTGCAACCTTAGGGACCTGCTGTCCTCACTCAGCTGGGCACAGGGGTGTGACATGGGCTGGGATAGCAGGAGGGGGCTGGGAGCAGTGGGAGAGCCACACACACACACACAGAGGGGACTGACAAACCCTTCCCCAAGTGACAAATGCCCTCCTACTGCAGGGCAGCCTCCTGCGGTCAGTCCGAGCCAACAGCCCTGCACGAAGAAGAAATGCCTGGAATTCTCATGCTGTGGCAGAAAAGGCTCATTCCCAGCTGGCTAAATGGGTTTGGGGACTCTGGATCCTGAGCTCCCATTGGATTAATCCCAGTACAACCCGTGATGGTCACTGCCACACTCCCCAGGGCAGCAGGTGGGTGAAAATTTTGGGGAAAAATCTTCTCAGTGCTGTCAGGTGCAAAGGAGGCTCACGTGGAGGACAGCTGGGTGATGGAGCATCCTGGGCTGACCCTAACCATGCTTCCCTGGATGTTTGGAATTCCATTTCCCAAGCCTGGGTGAGGGCTGGGCAAGGAGGAGGAGGAGCGCCCAGGATGATTTTTGATGACAGCACTCAGTAGAGCTGGAAGCAGAGTGTCTGGAGAACCTTAGTTATGGCTTGGAGCAGCACTTTGCTCTGAGGTTCCCTTATTTAGGAGCCAGGGAAATGCATCAGGAGACTTCCAGAGGCTCATCAATTCTGATCAGGTCCGGTCTGGACACACGATCTCTCCAGCTCAGGCATATCCTTGGCAGGCGGCTCCTTCCCCCTAAATATTCCAGCGCACACACACACACAAACACACTGCTGCTGGCTGTGCCTGTGGGAAGGATTCCTGTGTCCCTGCAGAGGGGACTCTGCTGCAGAGCTTCTCCCCTTGTGTGGGGACCTGCCTGGCCTGGCACAGGGCAGGCAGGGGTGTGCTGTGCTAACAACGACGTGGAGCGTGTCCCTCCTCAGTCCTTCCCAACCCCGAGCCCAGATCCTGCCTGGGAGGTGCCCTCTGTCCTGGGTAATGTCACACAGCCTCCAAACCAGAGGAGATTTGGAGCATCCCCAGCAGCTGAGACCTCATCACAGAAATAAACCCCCAGTTAAGAGGTACACAGATGAGGAAGACCAAACGTGGGGTTCACCAGGAGGCTCTTGATGCCACCCAAGAACGGCTGAGCTTGCACAAACATATTAAGAAACCCTTGAGAAAGCCTAAATTGTGCATTACAGACCTGTAACTGCTGCACCACTCGCAGCCTCCAGGGAGAATTTCACAGCCTTTCTATCCTGGGCACTTCCCAGCCATTCTTAATACCCTCAGAGTCGTAAGAAATCTGCAAATCCCCCCAGCTTGCTCTCGTGGAGGGCAGACGCTGACGCGTGGCTGGTGCTGAATACATTGTCCGTGGTCCTGTGAGCACAGCGATGTGAGGTGACCTCCTGGTTCAGGGGAACCCGCCTTAACAGAGCTGTAGTCATGTTGGTTCAGAATCTCTTTCATGTGTGTCCTCAGAAAAATGCGTTCACATGGCTTGGGGGAGGGAGCGTGGGGTGTGACAGGCGCTTGTCCCTCCTGGGAGTCATTAGTGCAGACACTGAGGGACACGGGGGACAGCGCCCTGTCACCCTCCTGGGCACAGCTGGCACCTGGTGGGGCAGAGGGGATGAGGGCAGCCCTGTACAGGGTCACCCAGGCTGCCACCCGGTCTCTTTTCCTGCCCCAGATCCCACAGGGAGCTCCAAAAGGCACCCAAAGAAGGGATCCTGTGTGGAGAGCCCAGAGCCAGGTGTTGGCGCTGGGCTGGTCACAGAGCTCTCAGCCTGCTGGCCAAAGCAAAACCAGTCAGCACTCTGGTTATCCCAGAGGGAAAGGGATGTGAACAGGAAAAAAACCAGAAATAATTCTGTGGTCACTAACAGCTAGACTCCATGACCATAGAGGTCTTTTCAAAACTAAACAATTCTACTATTTTCACCAAATCTTTCTTTTTGGGTACTCCTTGCAAATACATCTGCATTGTTAAAAGGAAAATTATTTTCAAAATCCCACAAAACCCAAAATATCTTTTTTTAGAACCATAAAATAAAATTTCCAAATTTAAAAATCATATTTCCCAATTAGCTTTGGGATAAAATAATTTTCCAAGTTAAAATATTTTGTGGCTCCCAAACTTGTTTGGTGAGGGAGCTGCTACCCCTCCACTTCAACCAAGGCTGCTGAGAGGTTCTGGCTGTGCCCCCTGCTCTGACCTGGCTAGCTGGGTCATTCCCAAAATCCAGCCTGGTGCTCCCAGCTGGTGCTTGCAGAGCCTCCCCATCCCTTGGAGCATGCAGCACCTTCCCCACAGACCCCTAGCCCACCATGAAAGAGAAAACAAAGACAAAAAACCCAGACATTTGTCCCAGATTTTCCTTAAATGGCCAAAACTCCAGAAGGAGAGGCAGGGCAGTTCCCCTCACTGGTGGCTCAGGTCTGGAAGCAATTTTTCACAACTGAGGTGAAGACACAAGTGGTGATTCCTGGCGTGGGATGGGTGGCAGATGAGAGGTGGCCAAGACACCGGGGCAGGCTGGCTGCTGGCCACTGGCCAGGCAGGGAGGCAGGAGGGATGGAGGGAGGGATGCATGAAGAGAGGGGGAGATGCAGAGGGCTGCCCTGGCCCAGCTGGGCTCTCCTCCTGCTGTCAGCAGCTGGACACAAAGTGTTTTTCTCCACCAGCTGCTGGCACCCAAGAAGTCCCACAGAGCCTGCAGTGAGAGTGTGAGGATGGGACAGAGCAGAGATAAGGGAAGACACAACCTGAGCAAGCCAAGAACCCAGGAGAGTTGTCACTGTCCTTCCCCCTGCTGAAGGGTTTCTCCCCACAGAGGTGTACCAGCCCTTCCAGCAGGGAATTGCTCAAACAGCTCTCTGAGAGATTCAGCCCTTCATGCTCCTCCTCTCCTGAGGTTCAGCAGCTTCCCCCAAAAGTCTCCAGTCTGGGAGGGAGGGGTTTTCCTGCCTTCTGACCAGGGATGCTCAGCATCCACCAGCTCCATCCCTGCCTGCATCCCCACAGGGAGCAGAGCAGGGTCTGGCTCCACTGCTGATCCCTGTCTGACACCGGGATGGAGCAAGGCTTGGCAGCACTGCCCATTCCTGCCCGGCACTGGGGTGGATCTGGGCTTGGCCCCGCTGCTGATCCCACAGTTTGCATCCCACTGGTGCAGGGCAGGGCGTTTGCTGTGGCTCAGAGAGGCTGCAGAGCTCCCGAGTGGTGTTTAGCTTTCCAGGTTTGTCGCTGGAATGATGATTCTCATCACCACTTGAATTTAATTTAAATGGTTTGCTTCTGCTTTCATTTTATTGGCACCCATTAGATCCCCCTTGTACCTCTGGCATTTCCTTAATAGTCTTTTGACTCATCTGCTCTCAGGAGGAGAAACATTTTTTACAAGAACAATATGAAGTAACAGTTATAAAATCTGTAGCCCGGTGATAAATGTTAAGGACTCATATTCTTTTATTGGAAATTGCTGTCTTTCAAATGTTTAACAGATTTGTAAAAATAATTTCTCCAAAAGGTTACGGTTCTATTGAACTCCATTAGAGAGAGGCTGGGCTCTAAATCACAGCCACGTCCCGGAGCCCTCGCGCGGGGGACACGCCAAAGTCATCACTTTCCCCCCTGGTACACACAACTCCTGGCTGCTCTCCAGCAGCATTCCATCGCCAGGACACTTTCCTTGACCCCCGGGTCCCCCCCGCGGCAGCCGAGGGGCCGAGTGCCGGAATCCAGGCGTGAAATGATGAAGGGCCGGGGCTGCGGCAGCTCCGCCTGTGCCGCGACCTCCGATGGGAAATCGCCACTTTTTCTTTTCTTTTTTTTTTTTTTTTTTCCTCTCCCCCCTTCTCCTCATCCCGGCCTGTCGCATGCCGGGTGGAAAAGATTGTATTTATCACCTGTCAGGGCTTGGCAGAGCTGAGTTACGTGGAGCAGGACAGCATAAAATTATCATACACAAGCATGAAATTACAAAATCGCTCGGAACTGAACAACAAAATTATTTCATTTCTGAGGGAGGCCATTCCATTTTTTAGTCGTGACACCTCAACTGCCAAACTTTGAATTGAAATTGAGTGTGAGGTGCATGGAATATAGACAGCAATAACAAGCAAAGGCATGTAAACTAGCCATGCAAATACACTACATTAATGGCCCCGGAAACCTCCCACAGGAGATATGTAACTAAATAAATGTCACATGTCCCAATAACTCAACTTTTCTTATACATTGTGAAATGAATTATGCTGCAATCGGAGCACAGGCTGCTCCTGGCGACGGGGCTCCCGTTCCCCTGGCGTTCCCCTGGACAGCTGGGGCTGTGCTTTCCCTCTTCCCAGGGTTTGATGCCAGAGCTGGGTGCTCACAGCAAACCTGGTCACGGGCTGGGTCTGCAGCAAGGCAGGACGTGGCTCCCCCGGGCACAGTTTGGTGACAGCGCTCCCATCCTTTGTGAGAACTCCCCGCGGGGTTGGGACGCGCAGGCAGCAGGAATCACAAAATTATTGAGGCTGGAAAAGACCTTTAAGATCAAGTCCAACAATGATGCTATTGCATCTCATCCCGGCTCCAGGATCCCCAGGATCCCAGAGCAGAGCTCACATTTCCATCCCACCATCGCAGCCGGGGCTCAGGGCTGCTCTGTATGCGCTGAAAGGTCTGGCAGGGCCATGCAGGGTTCCTTGGGCCGCCCGTGCCAGCCAGGAACGGGAGGGAACAGAGCTCCCTTTCCCTCAGCCTCCTCGAAAGGAGCCCAGCTCTGCCAGGAACGGGCCCAGCACTGTGTGAGGAGCATCAGAGCAGCTCCATTTTACTGCAGCCAGGAGCGTCCCAGTGACTGTCAGCAAGAGGGTCCCAGAGGAGCAATATTTTATAAACACCATTTGTGTCACAGCTTATTGTGTGTTTGTCTGGCTGTCCCCAGGGATGGCAGCCCAGCCCCTTCCAGTGCTGGCACAGCTGTGGGTGCTGCCAGGGGCCAGCTCCTGGGGCCAGGGTCTGCCTGGGTGGGCAGGGGGCACAGGCAGGAGCTGCTGGGGTGGCTGGGCTGGGGAGGAGGCTGCGCGATCCATCACGGGCGATGGATTTGTCAGCTCCCTCTGCAATGCTGATGGGCTCTGCAGGGTCTGAGCAGAGCAGAGCAAATGAGGTGAGAAATAAAATTAAAACCAGAGGGGGATCACAGCCTGGGATCGGGGGAGACACCCAGCTGCCTCCTGCCAGGCTGGATCACCCACCCCAAGGCACCACAAACTCCGCCTGCTGCTTTTGCTGGTTGTTGCCTGCATCCTTGCCTGCATCCCTGCCTGCATCCCTGCCTGGCTGGTGAGGAGAACACCCTGTGCAGCCCAGAGCCAGAGTAGGATGTCACTGCCAGTGAGCTTCCTCTGGATGCCCCCAACTCGCTCAGAGAAACTTCTGATGCCAGCAGACCCATGTCTCTCAAATATTGTCCTTCTGCTCTCCTTGCTTGAAAAGAGGAGGAAGGATTTTGTAAGGCTGGATGCCCAGCAGCACTGGAAGCACCTCATACAACAAGGAGTTTCCAGAAAACAGAAATTTCTGGTGATTTATGGTGGAGCAAACCTGGCCCTTATGCCTCCCAGGCAAGCCTTTGACACTGCCCCTTTAATCCGTGGCCACCCAGTACTAATTATAAGATAGTCTTTATATTTAATTAAAAACAAGGAAAGGCTTCTCCATCTAACAAGAAGCCTCCCACAGCAGGCCCTGTGCTCTCCCCAGCTCAGGCACCCATCCTTTCCTGCTCGGTGTGGAGCTGGGGAGGATCCCAAGAAGAATTCCCCAAAGGCAGTGCTGATCCACAGCCCTGTGCTGATCACCCACCCCACAGGGGCAGGCAGGACCAAGGGGTGCCTGTCCCAGGGTCCCTGTCCCCAAGCCAGGCACAGGCACAGGACAGAGGACAGAGGACAGAGGATCTCCCTGCTCTGTGCTTGGGGAGACCACAGGAAGGAGCTGGCGCTGAGGAGGAGGAAGGGAAGGAGATGGAAGGGTGGTGCAAGGAAGGTGGGGGCTGCAAACCTGCTTTTCCATACCTAAAAAAAGGCAAGCCCTGATCAGGAAGCTGGAACAGTGAATGCCAGGGTGTGGAAAAGTGGAGGAGGGAATCCCAGCCTGGCTCCTGGTGGTCCCTGGTGGGCACGGGAGGCACCGAGAGCTGCTCTGCTCTGCCTGCTCTGCAGAGAGGAAGGAGAGGCTGGGAAATTATCATCAGTTTAAGTCAGTTCAACTTCAGTTCCCAGAAAAATATTGGAACAAATGATCAAACAAACTATTTATAAGCACCAAGAAGATAACAGGGTGAGTAGCAGCCAACATGGGTTTGTCAAGAACAAATCGTGGCAAACCGATCTAATTTTCATCTGCGACAGGGTAATAGGCCTTCTGGATAGAAAAGAAGCAGTAAATGTCATATCTTGACTTTAATAAGATTTTTGACACCGTCTTATATGACATTCTCACAAGCAAGCTGAGGAATCAGAGTCGAGATGAAAATACTATTTGGTGAGGGTAAAACCAGTTGAAAAAGTGCAGTCAGAGACTAGTCAGGGGTGGTTGGATGAAATGAGAACTGGTGGATGGCTCTCTTCTGTAGCCAGTGCCATTCACTATCTGGTCTGTGTGATGGGAAAAATGTAATTATTAAATTTGCAATCTTTGAATGCATTAGAGAGCAGAATCTGAATGGCAAAGGTCTTGGAAAATGCTGGAGTTAGTTGAGAGAAATGAGAATTTATCTGCTGGATCCAGGTGCAGAGTATGGCCCCTGGAGCTCAGCATAATTGGGGAATTACGGGTGTGACAGGAGGAAAGGATCTCAGGCTTATTCCAGATCAGAAGTTGAAATTAGGCCAACAATATCATGATGCTAAAGGAAAAGCAAATGGTGTGCAGGGAGAAGGGAAAAGCATCATGTGTGAAGGGCGGGATGCAATTTCTATCACCAACCCAGCAATGCCAAGGAGCAGCTGAGGCTGTCCCAGGGCTGGGAACAGGGGCCACCAGGACAGAGTCCAGAAGGGAGCGAGGAGAAGGATCAGAGACTCACAATGCTCTGCCTGGGAGAGGAGGGTGGATGGAGGCCTGGGGAATTCTCATCTCCCCATCTGAATCCCTGTGATGCAAGGTGCAAAGCTCTGATGCAGGGCAGGGAAATGCTGGGAATGGCTCTGTGTGTGAGCAGCCCCGTGCTGGGACTGCCCAGGGCGCACAGAGCTCTTCTGTGACATCCCTTACCCTGAGCTGACCTGTGATCCCACATTGCAGGGATGTCCACAGCAGATCCCTGGGAATGGGGCTCTTTTCCTAGTGCTGCCAACCAGCTCTGTGCACCCCCCAACCTCTGCCAGCACCCCAGGAACATCCCAGGAGAACCAAAACAAGGAAAGGACACCTGGCAGTGACACGGAACCTCGGGCTGGCACCCCAACCTGACATCCCTTTGGCTTTGGCCAGGTTGGAAATACTGTCCAGGGCAAGGGGAAGGGGGAACACACCAGGGGAGAGACTGGCAGGGCCTTTGGTGCTGTCCTGAGCCATTGAGCCAGCGGGAAGATGGGCACGGACAGAGATGGGTGGGTGGAACAGCACTGGGAGAGCAAAGGGTGGGCTGGGGGCTTCCCCTGCTCCCCCTGGCCGGGGCACAGCTGAGGGGAGGTGCAGAGGACGGAATTCCTGAGCGGAGAGCCCCCTCCCCAGGCCAGCCCCACAGCACTGGGTGCAGATGTGGCGGCAGAGCCCGGCCACAAAGAGTTAAAGCCGCTTCGCCAGACTGTGAATTCTCAGCGAGTCTCCCACATGCAGCCAAACAACAGCTTGACATTTTCCATCCTTCACGAGAAAGACAAAGGCGTGAAGATATTCCCATGATTCCTTTCTGCATGCCTAACTACGAGCTCAGGTGCAGCAGCATTTGCCCTGGACCGGCCTCATCAACATGAAGGGCGAACTCATCGTTTCTGCATCTTTCCTCGCCACTGCTTGATTAATTGGCTCACGACGACGCTGGCTGAATACCTAATGCCTCCCCTGTCCCTGTTCTTTCTTCACAGCCTTTTGCTGCATTTACATATACTTTATATTCCATAATTTTCACACGCACACACACACGCAGGGAAAAAAAAAAAAAAAAAAGAAAAAAAAAAAAAAACGGGAGCACATCTCGGTAATTTGATGTAATGACGGCATGTCACCAAAAAGAGGAATTAGAAAAATCTGTAGGTATTTAATTTATTCTTGTTTTTTTTCAAGTAGATCTCTCAGAGAAAGGCATTAATATTCATGCGCAGGAAAAAAAAAAAGTGCCCTCGAAAGGAAATTTCCAGCATTTTAGTTTAAATTAAATACATTTTTAAAGAAACAATATTTAACTGATAATGCTTGGAGGCAAAATTAACGAAAAGTAGCAGGTTTTACCCACCAAAGCAAGGTTTTGTCTCAGGGGTTTCCAGGAAAACTGCCCTGACATGAAACAACACTCTGCTTTTCTGAGGAGGGATTCAAGCACCCCAAGAGGGAGGGCACAGGGAGGGAGAGGCCGTTTGCCCCGGCCTGTCTGGGATTTCTGCCGGACAATATTCCAGAGCACATCCCCTGGAGAGGTTCAGCTCTCTCAGACCCGCAGCCAGGACTTCAGGCAAAGTCTGGGGCTGCAGGGGGGGCTTGGGGGGGGCTCTTTTATTCTCAATTAAACACAAGAAAAGGCAAAACAGAAACCAAAAAGCTGATTTTGAGAGGAGCAAACACAAAGTGTTCAGCAAATGCAACAGAGTGACCGATACAGGTGGCAACTCCCCCAATTAACTCCAACTCGGCTCATCAGAGAGAAAAATGGCAAAGACATTTGCAACTTTTCCAGGAATTCTTCCAGGAATTGACAGCAAGAGGCAGCCCTGGCCAGCAGAGTTTGGAGGTTTTGAGGTGGCTCGGGAGGAACTGGAGGGGACACAGCAGCAGGGTGGGGGACACTGGGCTGGGCTTTGTGGCAGGACCAGGGCGAGGGGGTGGCACCAGCAGGATGGGCTGGAGGGGTGTGGTGGGAATGAGGGTGTGGAGCCAAGGGGGATGGAGTTCTCTGCCACCCCCACCGTGACTGGGAACAAGCACCAAACACAGGAACCCTCGTGGGGACATTAATCCCAAAGCTGCACCCTTGGGCTGCTGCCACCCAATCCCACAGGGCACCCAGTCCTGCACCCAGCACCTTTCTGGGGTTGGGAACACCCTTGGGATGCAGACATCCAGCCCCACAGAGCAGCATCCAGCACCTTTTTGGGCTGGGAATTTTGGGATGCAGACATCCAGCACCATTCTGGAGTTGGGAACACCTTTGGGATGCAGACATCCAGCCCCACTGAGCAGTATCCAGCACCTTTTTGGGGTGGGAATTTTGGGATGCAGACATCCAGCCCCATGGAGCAGCACCTAGCACCATTCTGGGCTAGAAATGCCTTTGGGATGCAGGCATCCAGCCCCACTGAGCAGCATCCAGCACCTTTTTGGGCTGGGAATTTTGGGATGCAGGCATCCAGCCCCACAGAGCAGCGCCCAGCACCACTCTGGCTGTGGCTGATATGATCCACGGCGAGAGGAGGCTTCAAGGATGCACGTCCTTGACAAGGAAAAAATAAATCATGGTCTCTGGGATTGCCTGTAAATTCCTCCTCGTTAGCAGGGTTGGGAAGCAGGGAGGGCCTGGCTCGGCACTGCTCCCCCAGGTGCTCCAGCCTGGGCTGAAGGATCTGTTGGGGTTTGCACTTTGCCTCTCCTGCCAGCACAAAACTGCCTTAATCTGGAAATAAAATTTCCCATCTTTGTCCTGGCACCTTACAAAAAAGATTATCCCCAGGATTAAATAAAATCTTGGGGTGTGTTTCTCAAGTGGGAAAGGCTGAGCCTGCCTGAGGGGCTGGATAAGCTCTGGGAAGGGTCCCTGCTCATGGGAGAAGCTGGTGGAGAACTCAGGAAGGGCTACAAGGGAGGGAAGCAGATCTAAATTGGTCTCCTGATATTTTATGAAATAACTTTTTTTTTTTTTTTCCTAAAGTACTTCTTGATATTTTTATGTTTATATATTTTAACTTCGGATCGGACTCATAAAAAATACATGAGGAGTAAGTGGTTTCTGCAAATGTTTTATACATGATTTGGGAACAGATAGTATTCCAAGAGAAGAGAATATTCCTTTTTACACCAGCCAGGGAGGAGCAGGGTTGGGTTGGAGGGAGTGAAGGGGTTCCCAAAGGCACAGAGCTGCTGTGGGCACTCAGTAGGAGCAGGTGGGTGGTGCCACTTTTCCTAAAAAACCTGGTCCAAGGTGCCCATCAGACCCCTAGGAGTGACCCCCTCTCTAAACACAGAGCTCTGTGGTGCCACACTTCATCCCCCCAAGGTTTTCCAGCCAAAACAGGAGGCAGGGAATGGATGGATGGGCGAGGTCCTGCAAGGGGAAAGTGGAAGCAAAGGGCTGCCCAACAGAGGCAGGAACACATCTCATCTGAGAATGGCCACAGGCCATCAACAGGGACACAACAGGAGGAGGATGGGGGATGCTAAGGCAGGAAGGATTGCAGAGCAGGAAAGATGCTGAGCCAGGAAAAAGATGCTGAGCTGATACCACTCACTGCAGCAAGAGCAACTAAAGAGTTAACCCAATATTTCATCGGCTTCCTCCCTCGTAGCATACATTATCTTTTTGACTGTGTAATATGATGCAAAGTTTTTTAAATGATACAATTGTATTCTATTATATTCCCCTCTTCAGGGAGATTTTAGGCTCATTTTTTGCATGAATGATACCGGCTTGTTGCATTTCAATGCTGACACAGAGAGCTCTGTAGGCACACACCGCAGAGAGGGTTATAGCAAGTGCACGGATAAATGCAAAAACATATGGCAACATGAGGAAACTCTACATTTTTTATTATATAAAAGCAGAACTCGTGTTCCCAGATACAGTGTGCAGGATCTGAAAGATGGAGTCACCGTCTCCTTCAGATGGATTTTTATAGGATTTGCTTAAAATAAAATCTAAGCGGGGATTCTGAGCAAATTTTCCCCTTTGGAGAATTGAACTGTGAATCAAATTTTGCCTGATCCACAGATGAAAATCAGTTCTGGGGGTTTCTTCTCTGGGTCTCCAGTGAGCATTTGTCCAGCTTAACTGAATTTAGCATAATCTCAGCTGCAATGAGGCCCCAGGTGCAAAGCTGGGCAGGGAGCAGGGGCGGAGCCTTGCACTGCCCGGGATGGGGCAGCCAGAAAATCACCAGAGAGATGCCAAAACCTCCTCCTCCTCCTCGCCACGGGGATGGATCCAGCCCTGACAGCCTCATGGGACGGACAGGGTGCCTACAGCAGTGTTTCCCACCCCACAGCCCCCATCAGCAGCAAAGCTGAGGGGCTCCATGGGAATGGGGCTTCTGTGGTGGCACATTCCCAAGCTGGGGCCAAAGCCAGCACGGGGAAGCTTTCCCAGGGGAAAAGGGGCTGCTGCGGGCACCCTGGAGTGAGGCAGAGAAGAAAAGCCATGTGTCCCCTCTCAGGCATTGCTGCTTCTCCCTCCTCTCCTAATGTTCCCAGCACTCCAGAGCACACACAGCCCCATGTCCACCCTCACCTGGCTGGAGGAGGCCACGGGAAGGTCCTGGAGGGTTGCCCACCCAGGAGGGGGCTCTGATCACAGCTCCTCACTTGCCCTGAGCCTCTCCCTGCACTCAGCATCCCCCCACACCCAGAGAGCTGTCCCAGCCCAGCTGCCCAAGCCGGGGGTCCCCTCCACGGGGTGCTCCGGGGGAGGGATGCTCTGAAGGCTGCCTGGCTGCTGGCGAAGGTCTTAAAAGAAATTATAGCCTGCATAAAAATATTCACTCCAGCCAAGGGCCTTAAACCATTCCCCTGAGCATTGAACAGTGACTGAAAGTGTATTACTGTGCACTTAAGGTTACTGCAGTAACCCAAGGTCAGACAGCAGCACGGTATATCCAGGAGACTCACGATGGATTTGCTTCAGCGCTGGACTGGGAAGGCAGAGCCTTCACCAGGCTCTGGAATTTAACTCAATATTCAATTTACCCTGGAATCAATTTTGATGGAGTACAATTCCCATTTATAATCCCGGGTTATTGCCAGTGCTGGCGTTTGATTAGACACCAGCAGACCCAGGCTGAATGCTCCCCTGTCCCCCCATTCCCCAGGAGCTGCTGGAGCCCACCCAGCCTGGGCTGCACCCTGGCACCTGCAGCCCTTGGAAGGACCAAACCCCCAGCACAGGGGGCTCTAGGAGACCCTCCAGCCCTCCCAGGCCTTCCCTCCCTCCTGGAATCTCGTCTCCTGCTGCACCACTTGATGTTTAGACATGAGAGGGAAGGGCAGAGGAGCTGTAATATTTCCCTCTTAACTTTAAGCTCCTGTGAATTTAGAATTCTTTTCCTCTGAGGGGCTAATTATATAATTTCAATGTTTACTCAGTGCAGACGGATTTTGTGAGATTGTGCTCAAGGGACACAGGAGCTGGATTTAAACCCTGGGAAGGGAGCCCTGGATGGCTTTATGGCACAGCCCACATCACAACCTGCTGCTCTTCATTTGCTGGGCAGGGGAATCTGCCTCTGCTTTTCCCTTGGCTGCCTTTGATTATTGGTCATTGATGTCTCATTTCTCCACTGCTGCTTCAAAGACAAACACGGGGCTGGGTGCTGGCAGTGCCACACAGCTCTGCCCTGGAGCCTCCATGCCCCGAGCCCAGGAGCATCCCCTGGCAGCCCCCACGGAGTGCCCGTGGTGAGGGGGCTCAGCCAGCCCTGGGACACGTCCCCCCTGCCCTGATGGCAGCACACAGGAGCCACCCTGCTGCCCCCAGACCTGCCCAGGGACCACCCCAGGGCAGCAGGAAAGGAGCAGCTCACCCTCCTGCCTCCCAAAGAGGAGAGGAGATGTCCCCAGGCTCCAGCCTTCTCCCCTCTCCCCTTGGGAGCATGTTCTTCATGATTACAGGACCAGAGAAGCCATTTTTGCCTCTCACCATTAACAGCAATTTATATTTAACATATTTCGGCTGCCTGGGTCAGAAATGGAAATTCTTCTGTGCCCAGCCCAACCTTAAAGTTACAATTGTGCTTAGGAGCCAGATGCTGAATACAAAAGGGAAAGATTTTGAACTGGAGCTAATTTAACTCAACAAAAAATTACAGTAGGGAGAAAACTTCCCCTCTCCTGTGGAAGCAGGAAGCGGATTATCCGTTTACAGAGTTCACCATTCCCCAGCCATGAGCTGTCCCTTTAACCACTGCTAAATTGTTTTCTGACAGCCCTCGCTGCAATTTTATCCCCTGACATTTGATTTACATATGATCTTTAAGCACCAGCACTGCTGTAATAGCTATTTGGTTAATATTCAAATCAGTCCGTGATGTCACATACCTTGATAGGTCATTTCACTGCGGCTCTGCAAAATGCATGTAAAAATAAATGTAGAACTAATGAAATAAACTGATTAAGGGGAGAAATCAATCGCTGTACTGCTGTAGTGAAGATCCAGCAGTTAATTTAGCATGGATCTGCAAGGGTGCACGTTAATAGAACAGGCTCTCATCTAATTGGTGCCACAGTAAATGAAATACAGTAATATTCCATGATGCATTGGAAGAGTTCACTTCATTTTCTCTGCTCTTTCCCAAGAACTGTTTACAGCACAATGGATTTCATGGATTTCATTATTTATTTCCCTGGCTCAGGAGGCAGAACCTGGCTGATCCCAGTTAACCCCCCCAATTAGCAAGTCCAACCAGCTCCTTGCAGTAACTTCTTTAATCAAGACCCGCAGGGCAGGGCAGCAGCTGGGTTTGTTTGTTTAGAGCTTTGTGGAGTGTTTCCCCTCACTGCTGGAGCTGCTGCCCTGCAGAAGGAGGCACTGGGCTGTGCTGGGAGCCCCCAGGGGCTCACTGCCCCTTTGCCCCCCTTTTTTCATCCACACTTCCCAACCCAGGACACTGTGGGGCACCCAAAGCTGCCAAGGCCAACAGCTGGGGAAGGGTCTGGAGAGTGACTCCAGTGAGGGGCAGCTGGGGGGGCTCACCTGGGGAAAAGGAGGCTCAGGGGGGACCTTGTGGCTCTGCACAGCTCCTGACAGGAGGGGACAGCCAGGGGGTGTCAGGCTCTGCTCCCAGGGAACAGGGACAGGAGAGGAAACTGCATCAAACTGTGCCAGGGGAGGGTCAGGTTGGACAGCAGGAGGAATTTCCTCATGGAAAGGGTGGTCAGGGCTTGGCAGGGGCTGCCCAGGGAGGTTTGGAGTCCCCATGCCTGGAGGTGTCCAAGGAATTCCTGGATGTGGCACTCAGTGCTCTGGGCTGGTGACAAGGTGGGGATCAGTCTAAGGCTGGGCTCAATCTTGGAGGTCTCTTCCAACAGAAATGATTCTGGGATTCTGTGATCCAGCAATCCCAAAGCAGAGGCTGGGGCCAGCTGGTGACATTCCCTGGGGAAGGGTGTCCCTGCTCCCACAGCTCTCCCAGCACCCCAACCACAAGGGTGCTGCACCCCGGGCTGTCCTGTCCCCAGCTCACCTCCTGCCCACAAGGATGAGACAGAATAAACTTGAGGAGCAGTTTTAGTACCCCAGGAAACTCCAGAGGCTGTGGGAATTTCCCAGCCAGTTGATCCATACTCACTGCCCTGTTCATTACAACTGTCAAAAATATGCAAAAAGTCCCATCTGGTCCCACCAGGTCTGAGCCTGAGCCCTGATCTGGAGAAATCACTTGACTGACTAATTACCACACCTCTTTCCTCCTAATTGAAGGTCAACACATGCAGGATGAGTTACCACCTCAAGTATAACAGAAAACGATAAATATTTGAGAAATGCCGCCTTGGAGCAGCCTGAACTCGCTAATCCATGCTGGGAAGGGGGGAAAACCAGCAGCAACTTGTTCCAGGACTTGGGGTCTCTGCCAGTGCCCACTCTGCCACCAGAGACCCCTGCCCTCCCTAAAATTATTTAGCTGTATTAAAAAAAAAATAAAATAGCCAAAAAATGATCTATACAAAAACTTTGCATAAAAAAGTGATCAATGCAAATTCCTCCGAGAAAATTGCACCAACAGATGGAATCAACCCATTCCCAGCAAATGCCTCTGGCTGTGCAGATGGTAATTATAGGATGTATGTAAATATGGGAGCGCCAGGAAGCACAGCAACACGCACTGCTGAGCCTGGGCTGCTGGGGACGCCTGTCCCGGGCCTTGGCCAAGGGGAAAACAGGATTTGGAAAGGTTTGGGGCTGTGCTCCCTCTGCCCTGCAGTCCAGCTGCTGAAACCAGCCCCAAACCTGGCATTGTGCTTCAGCACCGGGAAATGCCCGAGGGCCACAATGGGCTGTGCCCTGGTTTAGGGCAAATTTGGGAGAAAACCTCCAAAAGAGGGGCTGCTCCAGAAGGCAAACCCACATGACCTCCACCCCCAGCCAGTTCGGGAAGGATTCCTCAGAGAGAAGTGGAAAACCCGTGTTTATTTAACAGGCACAGCACCCCCAGCACACAAAATGAACAATACCGGGTGACAGCATTCTGAAAAAGATGACAAATTCAGAAAGTCTCTCTGGGAGTGATCGCTCTGGTATCAAGGTGCAAACTTGGTGTTTTCCAGGTCCCAGTGTGGAGCAGGCTTGAGTGATTCCAAAAAAGGGAAAGGAAAAACAGTCCAGGGGAAAATTCGGACTGCTTAGCTGAACTAACTAATGAGCAGAAGCAAGAGCAAGAGCAGCACTGTGCACTGCCCCGTCCCTGTGTCCCACCAGCAGTGGGGGAGCGGCTGATAACCAAACCAAAACAAAACTTCCACTCTTCAGAGCCACTCTTGAAGGCACACAACATAATATCCAGCAGGAGCAGCGCACAGGAGTGGGGACACAAGCATCACAAGGTCACCCTGGGACAGGGTGGATCCTGGCCACTCCCCAGCTCACTCCAGCCCCCAGCCCCCAGTTTGGCAATGCTGGTGGGATCTGCCCATCCCAGAGCCCAGTGCCACTGCTCCTCAGCCCAGTGTAAGCACTGAGGGCATCTGGGCTCCTCCAGCTCCACCAGCTCCTCCCTGCCACATCCCCTCCCTCATCCCCCTGTGCCAGCCTTCCCCTCACCAGGCTCCTGGCTGGGAAAACTGTTTTTCCCCCTATTTTTCCAGTGTGATGTCAAAGACTCTTTCCAAGGCTACTGTATTTTTATTTTATGTGGCTGTTGACTCTGTTGGTTAGGTTTCTTCTTTTATTTTTCTCTTCTGAGAAAAGTGCTTGCAGAGAGTCTGTGGTAAAATGTTAATTGGAGCCAAGTAATTAGACAAAGATAGTTAGTGATCTCTCCCAAGCAATCAGCTTTTGATGCTTTGTTTTAGTGCTGTAATAATTACCATCATTCCACAAAGTGCTTCAGCATTTGACAGGAGGGATCCACATGCAGCCCAACACCTCCCCTGGGATGGATGGAGTGGGGGACACAGCTCCGGGGGACCCTGCCTGGGGTGACAGACACCCTCCCCTGGTCCCCCCCAGCCCCTGCTGCTCAGGGCTCAGCTCCAGGCACCTTTTCCTGCATCCTGCAGCCTCAGGGGCTGTGCCAGGCTCAGCAGCACACCCCAGACCAGCTCCCCGGGACCAGATCCTGTTCACACTCGCAAAACTAGATCCAGATTTATTGCTGCCTCTAAAACAAACAAACAAAGAAACCTCACCACGAGGTTCCAAACAGCCCAGGCCTCTTTCTGTTGCCTTCACCTGAAAATGAAGGGTTTCAGGGGTGAGACAGACCCACCAGGGCACCCTGTGGTGCCTGTATGGGATGGGCTGTGCCCACCCTGTGGCCCCAGCAGAGCCCCCAGCCCAGCCCTGCCCCAAAGGGCTGACTGAAGGCTCAGCAACAACCTTCTGTCTGCCTTCAGATTCTCCAGTGTTTAAAAACTTTTTAGAATTTAAACCCCACCCCAGCCCAAGTGATGTGTTGGTTGAGAATATCTCAGCCTGGGAGAAGGGAAAAGGTTCTGTCCCTGTTCCTCTCCAGACTCAACAGGCACTGACTGGAGCAGGGACACACAGACCCAGCAGGCAGCTCCTCCCAGAAGGAATTTTCCCAACAGAAAACCATCAGGAGGTGCCTTCCTGCACACAGAAACGTGCCTGGAATTGCGGGGGCTCTGGGTGAGGGAAGCCCCTGCAGCCTCCTCATGCAAACAGCCCAGCCCATACAGCCACAGGTACCAGATTCCAGCTGGACAAGAGCCTGGAGAAGCCTCTGGGATGGGACCTTTCCCTGGGATGGGACCCTCCCCTGGGATGGGACACTCCCCTGGGAGGTGGGGTCCATCCCTCCACAGCACTCTGGGACCATTCCTGTTCCCAGAGCCACTCCAATGCCAGAGGTGTGTTCTGATTGCAGCCAGCCCAGGCTCCCCCAGCCCTGCCAGCCTATCTGAGCTGCTCCAAACAGGGTCCAGGTTAATGGAGGTAACCCAGCAACACTGGGAAAATAAATGTTTTCCATATGATGCAGCGCTGGGAGAAGCAGGAAACAGCAGAGAGCCCCTGACACAGTGCCCTGGAGAGCAGAGTGAGCCCTCTGCCAGCCCTGGCACCCACCCAGCCCCTCCAGGACCCTTCCCCAGGGAGATGAGCTCCTGCCCACCAGGCACTCACCCCCTCCAAACCCCTTTCCCCCACTTTTATTTCACCCCAGATCATCAAGCACCACCCTGCAGCCATCCCCCAAGGGGCACAGGGGGATCTGTGCTGGGGATTTCACCCCACAGGAGTGTCACACACGAGGAGCACAAAGGCAGCCGTGCTTGTTCATCCCTCCCCTGTGTTTCACACATCAGCTTTCTATCTTTTCATCAGAAACTGCAGACAGATTTTCTCAGCGTGAGAACTGCCATGGAAATTGAAAGACTGTACAGCAAACATTTTTTTCCTTGATGCCCTGTCTAATTGAGCTGCCTTTGATTTTATTAATCTGTTTTTATTAATATCCTGAAGGCAACAGGGAAAAAAAAAAGAGAAAGCCTTTGCTTTCTGAGCTGGCTGGTGCTGCTGGTGCTCTGTCTTATGAAACAGGGTGGCTCTGTGGTATCTAGGACAGAGCTTCCACCTTTCTGAAGCCTTTCTGAGCCTGTGTGCCCTCTGAGGCTGGGACAATTGGGATTGCTCAGCCTGGAGAAGAGGTCTTTGGAGTGACCTAATTGCAGCCTTCCAGTGCCTGAAGGAAGCCTGTGAGGAAGGTGGAGGGAAACTATTTACAAGGGCCTGGAGTGACAGAAGAAGGGGGAATGGCTTCACACTGACAGGGAGTAGGTGTAGACTGGATATTCACATGGAATTCTTCCCTGTGAGGGTGCTGAGGCCCTGGCACAGGGTGCCCAGAGAAGCTGTGGCTTCCCCTACATCCCTGGAAGTGTCCCAGGCCAGATTGGATGGAGCTTGGAGCAACCTGGGATAGTGGAAGGTTTCCCTGCCCATGGCAGGGGTGGAATGGGAACTTTATAGATCCTTTCCAACCCAACTATTCCACAATTCTGTCCTTAAGTGATGTGGGGCCAAAAGCCATCTGCTGCCAGGCAGCAGCAGGAGGTGCTGTGAGAGGTGCTGTGGATTTTCCCAGGCTCTGGGCTCACCATTGCAGGAGGAACACGAGCAGGACTCGCTGCTGCTGAGCTGGGTTTCCCTGGTGAGCCGTGCAGTCACAGCCTGTGTGGGGTTATTGATGTTCACTCCCTGTAAAAGGCACTGACACGGGATATTGCCTGGTCAATAGGTCTTCAGGGTTTTTCCAGTGGTATTAAATATCATTTTAAATGATGTGCCCGTGTACCTTATTAGTTGCTCCCACGGCAGAGCACGAGGAGGTGCGTGGGAAGCTCTGGAGATGGGCACAGAGTGGCAGGAACAGGGGCACAGACGGGCATAGCAGGGTGTGAAGTGCCCAGCATGGGACACACAGGGGCAGTGCCAGCTGCTGGAGCCAGCACCCCACTGTGCTTGCAGGGAATGTCACCCAGCAACCCTGCCCTGCAGCCCTCGGGTGATGTCTCGCCACCCCAGGATGAGAAATTGCAGAGCTAAAAAGTTCCCACCCTCCTCCTACAGCTTTCCTGCACTCTCCTCCTCCTCCCCAGTCCCTCCAGCAGAACAAACCCACCCTGGAGCCACTTCCAACCCAGCAGGACAGGCAGAGCCAGGGAAGGGGGGCACTGCTCCCTGTCACAGGAAGGCAGGAACCGAAACCACATCCCCTTTGTCCCCCTAGCAGGACACTCCTCCAGTGCTTCCTTGTGAAGTTTGGGAGGCCAGGAAGAGCGTTTGATGATCTGATTTGAAATACAGCCCTCGGAAGAGCCCTGCCTGTTGAAGAAGCCATAAAAAGCAGATCTTTGCTAATGTCACTCTCTCCCCGCTGCTCCGCGGCGCCGCTGAGCGCTGCCATTCATCACCCGCGCGACACTTCCATAATGCAGCCCCAGATAATGGCACACCTTCCAGCTCCCCTGAATTGGCTGTCAGGGAAATCGAAGGAGACAAGTGTGAGATGCAGGAGCAGGACTCCTCGGTGGATATGAGGAACGGGAATGCAGCCCCCTCCCCGCGCCCCACCCAGTCCAGCCCCGGCTGTGGGGCACAGAGGGGGCTCTCAGGTCAGCCCCGAGGCTTTGGTGATGCCCTACTGCAGCCTCACATTTCACAGAGAAAAGCAAGGCACAGTTCTTCCCAAGGATATTTCTGGATTTCACATTCTCTGAAATGAGAATTTTCTCCGATGAGAAAAGTCAGACAAAATCTGAATCAGAGAAAGACAACACAATTCTCATCACTTGCTGCGCCTGTGTTTGTGCCAAAGTGGAGTGCAATATGGAGATTGTTTACCCAAAGTGATGGTGTTTTGTTTCCTTGGCCCATCAGGGCCAAGACTGTGCATGTGTCAGGACTGTCGGGTGACAGTCACAAGATTCAGAGCAGTTGGGTGCAGGATTGAGTGCTTGGCAGGTTCAGTTTTAGATGTATAGAATAATATAATATAATAAAGTAATTAATTAGCCTTCTGATATCCGTGGAGTCAGATGCATCATTCTCTCTCCCCTTGTCAGGGCTCTCAGAGCAGCTACATCCTACCACCTCCAGAAATCACAGAGCACTGGAGTCACCAGCACTGCTGAGACACTGGAAAAGTTTGCCCAGAGAAGCTGTGGCTTCCCCATCCCTGGAAGCGTGCAAGGCCAGGTTGGGTGGAGCTTGGAGCAACCTGGGATAGTGGAAGATGTCCCTGCCCATGACATGAATGTCCCTGTCCCTTCCATTCATTCCCTTCCAACCCAAACCACTCTGGAATTCTACAATTCTAACACCCCTGCAAGGCAACACCCCCATGTTCACACCTGCCACTTCCCTCCCTTACTCCCAGCTCCCTTCCCAGCATTCCCAAGCCAATTCAACTCTCCCTGATCAATGCTCCAAGGTTTTCCTGCTTGTTTTTTTTTAGCCACTGCCTCTCCAGGTGTGCATATGCATTTCCTGACTTGTCAGCTCATCTTGCCTTGGGGGTTTCTAACAGTTTATTCTACCCATTTTTTTTTGGCCTTTTCAAGTAGAACTGACTGCATGAGAGCTGAGGGACTGCAGAAAAATTGGCCACAAAAAAAAATCTGCATCTCCACATTTATGTTTTAACAAGCTCCTCAAAAGCTGCTGCAATGAGCCCTGTTCAGTGCCCGGGCACAGGAGGGGAGGGCAGGGGGACCTGGCCAGCACAAGGCCACTGGTCCCAGACAGCTGGGCAAGTCCATCAGAGGCCAAAACCCCAGCAGAGCTCCCCATTCACAGGAGGCACCACAGCCCACAAAGCTGTAGCTCCCAGGTTTTGCTGGTTTGCTTAAAAATGATGAATTACAAACACCCTGCTCCTCAGAGCCACGTGCTGACACCTCAGGTACACGCTGCTCCTGGGGCTCACACACCTCGGGTGGAAACCCTACAGAGCACATTTTTCTCTTTAAAGGCTGAAACTGCAACTTCAAGCTTCTTTTTTCTTTCCTGCCCTTTGCTCCAAAAACTCACAGGTACATTTGTGGCAGAGCCAATGCCATTAAAAACGTGCCTTCAGTACTGCTCGGAGATACAGACTCCAAAAGCCAAGAGTTTCACACAAACACCTTTTTTCTTATCAAATTCTCAAAAGAAGCCTTAAAACCAGTTAAATACTTGGATTATTAGTTAGAAAAGGCCCTGAGGCTCAGCACTCACCTGCAAACACACATATCTCCTTCTCCTATTAAAAATCATGCTTTTGCTGTGAAAACCACGGAGCTCCCAGCAGCAGTCCTTGGGCACCACCTCCAAATGAGCCAGGGCCCCCTTCCAGAGCTGCTTCCCCCTCTGCTCCTGATGCCTGATTCCCTCCTGCTGCAGTTCCTCAGGCTGAAGGCTTGAAGTCATCATCGAGGGGATGATGATGATGATGATGGTGGTGATGATGGGGAGGAGAAGTGGCACAAGTGAGAGGTGCCACACTCAGGGGCTGTCACTGGCTCCTGGGCACGTGCTCTGCGTGGTGGTGGTGGTGGTGGTGCCAGGCTTGCACATTTTGGGCTGGTTTGCACCTCCCAGGGCTCAGCACGCTCAGAAGGGAAGAGAAAGTGAGCGCTGCCAGCTGGGTGCCTTATCTTTGTCTTTAAATTAATATGATTTTGTCAGGTTTATGAAAAATAATATAGCATGTTATTTTTCATAAGCCTGACTGATATCTCCATTTCCCATGGTTCAGCTCAGGCCATAAACATGACCCTGCTTGAGTGATTTCACCTTCTCCATTGAGCAGGGAGCCTCGGCAGCACTCAGACCAAGGTCCTGACTGATTATCGACAAATTAAAAATATAAGCTATTGACCAGACACTGAGATAGAGTCCCTGAGCCGGTGCCCGGAATCTCAATGAGGGTATTGAAGTGGTGCCGATCGATGCCGCAGTCACAGCCCCGCTGGCCGCATGCATAATGCGGGCTGGGGGGGTGGGAGCTTAAGTAAATAGTTGTTCAAATTAACGAGGGTGCTGGGAGACGAAGCCCGACGGCTTCCTGAGGGCAGGGACGCCAGAAAGGCACCCAGCAGCACCTTCACCTCTCACCTCCCGAGGGAGAGGCTGCAGGAGGGATGGGGATGGGGGATGTGGGCCATCCCAAGCTGGAGGGGCTCCTTGTCCCCTCCGCATGGCCCTGCCCGGCACCTGGGGGCATTTCTCGCCAGCCAGCAGCGGGCAGGGCTGTGCGGCACCAGCAGACGGACGAATTGGTCTCAAATTCCAGGAGCACCTGTTCACTCAGCCGCGACTGAGCTTCCCTGTGTCCCCCCGACTGTCTGCTCGCGGTTCCCATCCAGGGCAGGCATCCTTTGTTTGCTGCTTAAGTGATATCTTGGCTGTCCCGCTAATGCTTGGTGACATTTGTATTCCTTTAATCGATATTAATTATCTTTTGTCACAAGTCAACAAACCCCCCTCTTTTTTTTTTTTACTCCCTTCCCATTGGTTTGGTGACAGAGGGTGCCTTATTCTGACGGTGGCACCACCAGAAACCTCTCCATCTCCAAAGTTCCTTTTTCTTTCAGCCCTTCTCCCCGCTGGCGGGATACCGGGATCGGGGAGCCGGCAGAGCAGCACAAAGCCCCTGCCCGAGCCCGGCTGCGCTGCTCTGCAAGAGTTAAACCGCGCTCGGCAGCAGCAGCAGCAGCGGCGGCGGCGTTTCCTGGCAGCACCGGCGGCAGCTCCGCGCAGCGAGGCCCCGAGCGCGGCCTCTGGGGACGGCGCCGATCACATCGCTGCCTGCATGTTTGAAAACACCGATGTCAGCGAGGCGGCTGCCGGCAGCTCGCTGGCTTTCCTGGCACTGCTGATGGACAGGGTCAGATCCCAGCAGCTGTTGGGGAGGAAGAGGCGCACTCAGCAGCTGTGCGGAGTGATGGAAACCGCCCGGGATGGTGCCAGCCGCGGTACCGGGCGGCTCCATCCCAGTCCTGCTTTTGGGAGGGATGCTCTGCCGGCGCAGCATCCCCCAGCCCCGTTTTTGGGAGAGATGCTCTGCCGGCTCAGCATCCCCTGGCCCCGTTTTGGGGGAGATGCTCTCTCGGCTCAGCATCCCCTGGCCCCGTTTTGGGGGAGATGCTCTGCCGGCTCAGCATCCCCCAGCCCCGTTTTTGGGAGAGATGCTCTCTCGGCTCAGCATCCCCCAGCCCCGTTTTTGGGAGGGATGCTCTGCAGGCTCAGCATCCCCCGACCCCGTTTTTGGGAGGGATGCTCTGCAGGCTCAGCATCCCCCAGCCCCGTTTTTGGGAGGGATGCTCTGCAGGCTCAGCATCCCGCGGCCCCAGCGCCAGGCGGGGGCGGCAGCGCCAGCTGCCGAGGCCGGGCAGGGGACGCGGGGTGGCACCGCTGTGGTGCGGCTCTGAGCAGACCCGCCAAGGGGTTTTGTGGCTGATTTGGGCTGGATTTGGCACTGGGCAGTGCCTGCTCCTGTGCTGCCTCTCTCGATGCCTCCTGCTGTGTCCGCAGCCCCAGAGATGCAGGAACCATCTAGTCCCCTCGAGCCTGAGCTCAGCCCCCAGTCCCTCTCCGAGGGGTGACCTTTATCTTCCCAAAATTCCAGGTTCTGGAATCTTGTAAATCTCAACCTGCCCTGGTTTTCTGGGATTGGTTTCCCAGCCCTTTTACTGCACAGAAATATGGGGACGTGTCCAAGAAAAAAAAAAAATCCAAACAAGCCTCTCTAAAAATAAAAGCAAAACTGCTGTTAATTTTTAATAGCATTGTCTTTGAGGCAGGATTGTGACAGCTGAGCTGTTCAACACTTGGAGCTGGCGCTGGGCTAGCACGGGAGGGGCAGATGCAAACCAGGAGCGTGCAGACACCTGCACGTCGTGTTCTGCACAGGGTTCCCATTTGAGGCACGGGTTCCTCTCCAGCCCGGCGCTGCTCGCTCCGCTGATGGCTCCCTCGGAGTGCACGAGTGCACGCAGTAATGATGTGGAATTATGCAGCAGGCAGCTAATCACAGCAGCCCTGCTCGGGGGCGGGGGCACGGCTGGAGCAGCCCCCCCGTTTTATGGAGCGCCGGGCTGCAGTTCCAGCACTGAGGGAAGCTTTAAACAGGGAGCAGCTACTAACAGATTCATTTAACTTGCTCCAGAGCAACTATAAAAAATCAATTTAGTTCACCAGGCGGCTTGAACTGATGCCAGTGGCAGGGAGCACCTCCCAGCTGAGAGCTCTCCAGCTCTGAAGCACCGCCGGGATATTGCCGGGGCTGATTCAGCAGCAGGTGATGATACAGAGCCTGGCTCCACATCTCTGGGAAGGCAGAGGCTGGGGGCTGCCACGGGGTCCAGACACAGAACCCCAGAGTCATTTAGGTTGGAAAAGTCCTCCAAGGCCATGGAGTCCAACTTGTGATCCGTCCCCTCCTTGTCACCCAGCCCAGAGCTCTGAGTGCCACGTCTTGGGCGCCTCCAGGGATGAGGACTCCTGGGAACATGGGGAACTTGGGCTTCAGAACCAGAGACATTCCCAGAGAGGGGTTTGTGCTGGGTGGGCTGGTGGTCCCTGTCCCTGCCAGCCCCTCAGGCAGGAGCCAGCAGCAGCACGATGCTCGCAGTGACCTTTTAGTGCTGCTGGCCGCTGCTCTGTGGGAAGGTCAGGCCAGCCTTTCCTGTTCTCCCTTCATGATGATCTTCTCTTTAGCCATGTATTTTCCGAGCCCTGAGGAAATCTCGGGAGTTATTACCAGCCTGGAAACGGAACAGCTGGCGGAGCGATCCCTGTCCTCCCATCCTCATCCCCCCTGTGCCGCCGTGTCCCCGCTGTGCCACTGTCCGGGCGTGGCAGCTCCGCGGCCGCTCCTCGCCTCCGGAGCCCGCCCAGGCCCGGGTGCCCTGACATTTCCGTGTGCGGGATCAAACATCAGGAGTGCTGAGCCCTCCGCTCTGGTGCTGATGCAAAGCTCCGGCGTTGCACCATGAAATATTCATCGTGCCCCGTCCTGCTCTCCTGCTGCTCGGGCTGCGGCTGCCGCTGGCCCCGGAGCCGCGGCAGCAGCCGGAGCTGAGCGCTTGGAGCCCTCCCGGCAAAGGCAGGGAATGTCCCGCCTGTGTTCCTTCCTCGGGCCGCAGGGTTCATTAGGAGAGCTTCCAGGGTGGATCTCGGTCCTGGCGGGCTGGCCTGGCCAGCACCTGCCTGAAGGAACCACTTAAAATCCTCATTAAATCCACTTCAGAGAGCAGCCAGAGGAGAGGGCAGCGATGCCAAGAGAGGGCACTGGGAGCATTTGCCTTGTCAGCAGAGGAGAGGAAAGGGAGGTGCTCAGATCGAGCGTTGGCAGAAGCCCACCTGGCCAAGGGGGGTCATTCCAGCCCTGCATCCTCGAGGAAATTCTCCACAGTAGCAGCTGGTCCCTGCTCGGCCCTCCTGAGGTTCAGGGGGAGCTGCCAGCGTTTCTCTGGGTCTTTCACTGCAGGGCAGAACCCTGTGGGTCCTGTTCCTCCTCACAGTCAGTGTGTCCTCATGTAGGGAATCAGGGCTGGGATGTTCAGCACCAGGGATCCCACCTCTGCATCACTGAAATCTGCCAAGGAAGGGAAACGTGGAGCTAAAAAACCTCCAGGGCTCCCATTAGCACTGCTTCATCACACGGAGGGGAAAAATGGATCTGGGGCAGGGAAGGGGCTGCAGGAGGGAAGGTGAACCCCTCCTGGCATTTCACTGTGGGCCAGCAATGGGGTAAAGGAGCCTCCTCACTCTGCAAAGCCTGAGCCAGCCCCTGGGCCAGCACACCTGGGCACGGTGAGATGATCCCACCTACTCATGCTGCAGCTCAGAGGCAAAAATAGCTCTGGCTGAGGAAAGGAGGATTTTCAGGAATGCTTTAAGCTGAGCGGGTGAGAAAAGGAGTGGGCGAGGGGCTCCTGTGAAACTCGAGCTCTGCCTTTCCTGCACTTTCTAAATGTGGCTGCTCCTCCCCAACCCAAGGGACGCTTCTGCCGCTCGCGGGGGTGGCAGCAACGGGGAGGCTCTGCAGGAGGGGAGGCAGAGCCAGCCCCTGGCCCCATCCCCATCCCTTCCCAAGGGGAAGTGTTCCAAGAGGACGGTGTCGGCCCATCCCACACCCAAGGGGTGTCACAGCAGCAAGTGGCACTGGGCAAGCCCCTGGTGTTCACCCCAGGTGGGATCCACCACGTCCCACTGCAGAGATGCTGGTGGGACTGTGCAGCACAGCTGTAGCCTTGCGTCCAAACAGGCTCAGAGGGATGGGGACACCCAGAGTGTCACCTCCAGCCAGGGCAGGGGTGTCTCTGCTCTGTCCTCCTTGCACATCCTGTGCAGCTGAGAGCATAGAGAAACCTCAGCCTGCAGCTCCTGAGCCTGCAAGGGGGGATGTGAGACCATGGGAGCCGTGGCATTCACCATTCCCACCTAGGGACACCCACGGGAGCTGTGGCACTCGCTGTCCCTGCCTGGGAACACCAACAGGAGCTGTGGCACTCGCTGTCCCTGCCTGGGAACACCCACAGGAGCTGTGGCACTCGCTGTCCCTGCCTGGGAACACCAACAGGAGCTGTGGCACTCGCTGTCCCTGCCTGGGAACACCCACCTGACAGCAGCTCCTCCAGGGCAGGGCCAGCAGAGCCTCCTGGCAGAGGACAGCCAGTGGAAGGAATCAGAAGGAAACTCGAGCAGCATTTGTATTCCCAGCAGCCCTGTTCTATTCAACTTCACTTTTAAATGTGTTCCTTAAGTTTCTTTTCTCCTCCTGAAAATTTTCCTACGGTGAAAACTAATGCAAAGAGCAGGCTGGAATGAGCAAGCGCCTTGCATCTCAATGACACCTTTAATGTGCCTGTGAATGGAAAGGCTCTTGCTCATTCTGCTCCCGGCTGCATTTGGCTGCTCTGGATGGAGCAAGGAAATCATTAAACCCAACAGATCCAGGAACAGGAGCCAGGCATGGACTTTGGTGACCAGGGGGGAGACCCAGCCCCCACAGTCCTGAGGGGTGGGTGAGGACAAACCCAGCACAGGACACCAGCAAAGACCCCCCCTCAGCACCCCTTTTGTCTGTCTGGGTTGGGGTCAGCATCAGGGGTGCTCTGGGGACACTGCAGTGCCCAAACAGAGGGACAGAGACTGAGCCAAGGTGGCAGCCTGCACTACCTGGCAAGGTTTTCCTTCTCCCACCCCAGCTTTGTGTCCCTGCTCCTGCCCCTTCTCTGCTCTCTGCCGAGGATGGAGGGAAGGTCCAGAAGGTTTGGCCACAGCCTTGTCCTGGCTTGGAGGGCTGGAAGCTTCTGGGGTTTCCCTCCAGGTGCCCTTTTTGTAGGGATCTGCTGTTTTCTCTCTTTCTCCTGGGACTCTTGGCCAGGCAGCCCAGGCCATTCTGGGATTCCATGATTCCCTGAAATCTGGGCTCCCAGCGCTGGTGGAGCTGCAGCAGCTCCTCCAGAGGAGCTCACAGTAAATCTGAGCCAACACCAGCTTGCAGCACCCTGGGGACAAAGATCCCAGCACGACACACAGGTGAGAAAAGCTGGTGTTGCCCACACCTACCATTGGGTTAATTAAGCCAGCACTGCTCTGAGCCTCAGCAGAGCTGTGTTATAAATAACTTGAGGACACAAGTGTCACTGCAGGTTACTCTCACACAGCCAATGTGCTGGCCCAGGCTGCCACTGGCAGGGCCACTCTGCTGCTAATTAGTTTAGTTCTCAGCTGTTGTGCCTTTTTTCCTGTTTACATAATTAATTCTGTGAATTTTGTATTCTCACTTAAACCTACTCTTTTTTTTATAGAGCAATCACTACTAAAAGATGAATTTTTTATAAGTTTGCCTTTGTTACTTTAAATTTTTTATAAACTTCTTACCCTTAAGGAATAATTCTTATAGCTGGCAATAAAGTATGTTAATTCCATTTGAAAAGGGAAATGTAAGTTTGTATTTTATTAAACACACACACACACACACTGTCCAACTCTCTGCTCACGTGGGGCTGTCCCAGGATCACTGAGGGGCTCTGCTGACCCCTCAGTGTAGGGGTGCACTGTTTTTGTACCCCACGTCCATCCCAGCTGGGCTGGGGCTGGCTGCTCCTGCATCCCCTGGGAATTTGGTGGCACCTGAGGGGGGACCTGGAGCAGCCTGGGGAGCCAGGCAGGTCAGGGCAGGTAAGTCACATCCCTGGCAGGGATTTGCTCGTGCAGAGAGGTTCAGAGAAGAACAAGGAGCTCTTTTCTTGTCCGGTGTGGGCTGTAACCAGAGGGATGCAGGTGAATAACCCCCCTACAGTGGCCTGGAGAAGGCAGGGGGATCCTGCTGCAGCAGGGCAGGAGCCTGGCCCTGGCTCAGGGTGAGAACAGAGTGTGGGTGGAGCAGGGGGTGCTTCTTCCCACACATCAATTGTTACAATCCCTCTCTGAAAGCAAACGGTGGAAATGCAAGCAGGGAAAGCAGGACGCCAAAAAAAAATTGAAAACCATTTCACATGCAGAGGATGCAGTGCAAAGGAGTGAGGACAGGCTGAGAGCTGATCCCAGCCAGCCCCTTTGCACCCATGGCCATCCCATCCATCCTGCTCCCGCCGCCCTGCCCACCCCGGAGCTGTGCCTCTCTGAGCTGCCAGCCCAGCTCTGCCCGGTGCCAGCAGCCCTGGGGAGGCTGTGCTGAGCTCACAGCCGGGGCAGGCAGCGGCTCATGAGCCCTGCTGGAGCCTCAGCCGGCTGCGAGCCGTGCCTAGGGCCCCGTGGAAATCCTGTGTTTTCATGGCATGAACAGCAACTCGGATTTGTGTCAGCTCAGTGCTTCGGCTGCCTGGGGCCAGCCGAGGGTGCCCCACGCTCGCTGACAGGGTGATGCAGGGTGGCAGCACAGGGGTGTCCCCAGCAGCTGTGACAGCGATGGCCAGGGCACCCTGCCACCCTCTGCGGGTCACCTGTGACCAGACACGCGTGGTGCTGGCAGTGCCACCTCCCCCAGTGTGCCACACAAACCCGCTGCCGGGAGATGAACCCCCTTTTTTCACTCTGGAAACACTGCAGATTTTTATTCCTCGGGATGGTCACGTCGGCGCAGCGCATCTGCAGAATTACTGAACTACACCAAACGCGGCTCCCGCGCCACCCCGGGGGCTGCGGCTCCGGCAGCGCGGGGTGTTGATGCCTCAGAAAGCACGAGCTACTGAAGGAGATAAAGAATGTTTTCCCCTTTGGACAAGGAACCAGCAGCGCCCTGACATGTCCTCAGGTGAAGGCTGCTTGTCTGAAACGATCAAATAAACGAGCGAGCGGAGGGCAATCGGCAGGGACAAAGAGGCGGGCGCTCCCCCTGGAAAGCGCCAGGGCACAGGGATGTGACAGGACACGGACACCTCGGCTGGGCACTGCTCTGGCCGTGGAGCGTGGCCACGATGGCCCCGGCCCCAGCAGGGGATGTGTGCTCTGCTCTCCGGGATGCTGGGAGGACCCCAGTGACACCCTGGGGGGACCCCCGTGATTTGGGGACAGGGTGAGGGTGGGCTCAGCACCCAGGGCTGGGTGAGGGTCGTGCCCCAAGGGCTGTGCTGCTGCTTCCCCATGACCCAGGGAGATGATAATGGTGTGTGAGCATCTCTCTGGGCTGGAGCCACAGGCAGCAGGGCTTTCCTGGCGGCCAAAGCGTGCCTGGCTTTGGGTACCCCAGCTCCCAGAGCAAACACGGCTGCAGTGAGCTGGAGGGTGCAAAGGGGCTGGCTGGGATCAGCTCTCAGCCTGTCCTCACTCCTTTGCTCTGCATCCTCTGCACATGAAATGGTTTCCTTTTTTTTTTTTCTTTTGGCGTCCTGCTTTCCCTGCTTGCATTTCCACCGTTTGCTTTCAGAGAGGGATTGTAACAATTGATGGGTGGGAAGAAGCACCCCCTGCTCCACCCACACTCTGTTCTCACCCTGAGCCAGGGCCAGGCCCCTGCCCTGCTGCAGCAGGACCCCCCTGCCTTCTCCAGGCCACTGTAGGGGGGTTATTCACCTGCATCCCTCTGGTTACACCCCACACCAGACAAGAAAAGAGCTTCTTGTTCTTCTCTGAACCTCTCTGCACGAGCAAATCCCTGCCAGGGATGTGACTTACGTGCCCTGACCTGCCTGGCTCCCCAGGCTGCTCCAGGTCCCCCCTCAGGTGCCACCAAATTCCCAGGGGATGCAGGAGCAGCCAGCCCTCAGCTCCCACATGGACCAGGCTTTCTGCCATCACCTGCTTCCCTTGAAGGCCTCCTCAAACCAAACTGTGCCCCAGCTGACACGCTCCTAGTGAATGGTTTAGGACAGAAAATGCCCATGTCAGCCTCTGTCGAAGATGATCTGTGACTGCTCAGCCTCACTCAGGCTCCTCAGGAGCAGATCAATGGGCTGCTGGGGCTCCAGACTAATAAATAATAACAATGATAAAAATAAAATATAACTGGTAGTAGTGCGGTGTGTTTGTTCACAGGGCACATTCCTCACACTTAATAGAGGCTTTGCTCTGGAGCTTAATTAAAAGTGACACAAAAAGCCTCTTCTTTCACACTGGACTCAAAGCTGGCAGCTTTCTCTTTTGGACAGAGGCCATGGTGTGGTGGTGGCATTGCTGGTGCTGGGCCATCAGTGACATGCACTGGGGACACTGCTGCCCTCAGATGCCACATGAACCCACCCAGATAGGGGGAGATTGGGAGAATATGCAGATCTGTACACACAAAGCAACAGGCAGTGCAGCCCTGTAGCTGTAACTCACCCTGATTATTCCTCTGTGGGTGTGAGCATTAATGACCCAAGGATCAGCACCAAGCACCATGGTTTGCTCACATCTCTCCCAGACTGCTCAGTAACACCCTGAAAACTGCAATCAGCTCCTTCCTGGCTGTTTAGGATCCCTGTGTACCTAAAAGGGTACAAGCAAGAAGCCCTGAATGTGTCTGCAGGCTGACACTTCCCTGGAAGGAGAGGGGTAAAAGGCTGGGAACTGCTCAGCTGGACACCATGGAGTCAGGAATATCCCTGCTCGAGGGTGTCTGAGAGCCCCAGACCTCCCAGCTCCTGTTGCTCCCTTTCCTGGAACCAGAAGGATCCAGCAAGGCATCCTCAGCCAGAGCATTGTCCAAGTCAATGCCTGTCCCAGGTAAAATGGGTCTGAACTGCAGAATCGTGGGAACCTTTTGACTGGAAAAGCCCTCTAAGCTCATTGAGTCCATCCCACAGCATTGCCAAGACCACTAAACCATGTCCCCAGCTGCCACATCCACACACATGGCTTTGAAATCACTCCAGGGACAGTGACTATGCCGCTGCCCTGAGCAGCCTGGGCCAGGACTGGAAAATATTTCCAGTGGAAAATTTTTTTTCCTGATATCCATCTAAACTCCTAAATCTCAATCCCCCCGCTGCCTCCTGCTTCAAGTCACCTCCAGCAAACACTGGGGGCTACGTGATTGTAGCCAAAATTGTAGCAGAGGCAGGGAAGGGAAGCTGTGCACACCTGACCTGTGTCTGGCCACTGCCACTGCTGCACAATCCCGGCAGCACCTCCAAACACCACTGGGAATCAGGAACCAGCTCACTTTAATCTTTCCCACTTTGATGGCTTCAGATGTGTATTAGCACAGGATGTTTTCAATGTCTCATCTGCAGCATTTTGCTTTGCCTTTAATCAAACAAGGTGGGATAACCAGGAGGGGATCACGCCGCTCCCTCCCACTCTGCTTCTGCAGTTCAATATCACACACACCAAGGCTCAATTATTTGTTATACACTGTCTAATATTTTCTATAGCAAACAGAGTTTTATTATCAGCTAATGTATTGATAAAAGAGAGGGAGTGAGTTGATTGAATATGTAATAAATACAGAAATACACTTGAACTATCGATTGCTGCAGTTGCTTACGTGCACTATCGATATCCCGGGTGCAGATTCGCCCTCAGACTGTTGAGTCATGAAACGCCCATCATCATCTTTAATAATAAAGGGTGACTATTTTTGAACACTTCACAAAGGGAAAAAAAAAAATCCATTTGCTAAATGGGTTTGTGCGTATTGCTGGGACTGCTCATGTGGAAAGTGTGAGAGAGGAGCAAAGGGAAAGGTGCCAGCTCTCCACGTGCCTGAGGAAATGCACGCTCCACTGGGAAACCCACATTATCCACCAGATCAGAGCCACAGCAAAGCCTTAATGAAAGCCCTTTGCATGCCAAAGTGGCAAAATCCATGTCTCCAGAGTTTGGGTGTGTGGATTTGAGGGCTGTCTGAACAGACTGGTGCCCCTCATCACTGGACCACAGTGGCTCCCAGCAGTGTTGGGTTGGCTCCAAGTGGGAATTTCACAATTTTCTGTGTGATCCTGAAATTCAGGGAGGAAAAAATAAGTGGGGACCCGTGCCTGGCTGCAGAAAGGACAGCACCAGCCCAGCTCTGGACAGAGCCTGCAGGCGCTTCCCAGATCTCTGGCTGTTTCTCCACCCTCTGGCAATTGGCAGAGGATCACCACTTCCAACGGGATGTTTGCTTCCAGGCTTTTCCCAGGGTGTCCTTCTGTCTGCCAAACACACAGGAACACTTGGGATCATGGCTGGAGTTTGTGTTTGTGGGGAATTCAGCAGCTCTGGGCGTGGGTGGGGATGCGCACATGGGTCCATGGAGCTCATTCCACCCTGAGCCATCTCCAGCCAGCACAGAGCTGGGGAGAAGCCACACCTTTGGAAAAGCCTTGTGTGAGTCTTGTGTAAGTGAGGGGGTTGGAATGAGACGATCCTTAAGGTCCCTTCCAACCCAAACTCTTCTAGGATTCCACGGTTCTCAGTCCCTCCACTCCCACCAGCAAACCGTGGTCGCCCTCTTCTACCCAAAGGAGGTTAAAGGGTCTGAGGAGGATCATTCTTAAGTCTTGATATCTTCCTCTGTGAATTCCTGGACATCCCAACCCGCGTGGGGAAGGCAGCCCCAGCCCAGTGCCCCCGTTTGGCAGCGCTGGGTGTCAGCTGGCTGCGGTCCCTGTCTGTGCGCGCCGCCCTCGCTCGCGGCAGATGTAAATTCCTATTTAAATCACTCCTTCGACATTTCAGATCGGTAGCAGCACTTCGCAATTACCAGGGGATAAGAGTGCACACACGACAGGGAGCTTAGGTGACCTGCAGCAACCTGTTAAGTGCATTTACTTATTTGCAGAAAAGAGAGAGGCAGAGTAATGAACTGAAAAAGCTCTGACGAGGAAAACTCATTGTCTCGCCGTGACTTCCAGATTAAACCCAGCCCCAGTCGTGCTGGCCACGGCTCCCCGTGACCCTCCCCATTTTCGAAGTGCTCTGCTCATCACCCCCCTCCCGACCCATTAATCCCAAGGTTCTGAGTGGGTGGGAAGCAATTGATGCAATTCCCTTCTGCAGATCCCGGGGCAGCGCTGCCAGAGACACCCGCACTGGGCAGGGCTGTCCCTGTCCCTCTCCTTGTCCCTGTCCCTCTCCTTGTCCCTGTCCCTGTCCCCAGGGCGGTGCTGCCCTGGTGGCGCTGGCTCCGGGGCTGATTCCTAAGGTTACATCCCATGAAAGGTAGCCCTCAGTGGAAAGAGGAGCCCGGCTCTTGAAATCCTATATCCCGCCACGTTCGGTGCACAGCTGCCCTTGTGTCTTTATTAACAGCCTCTCTGTGCTCCCATTCCAAGGCTCCCTCTGCCTCCCCACCCTCACCCCGCGCTCCCTCTCCCCCCTCGGAGCCCGTGCTCAATTAATGCCTAATCTCCATGACTCTCAGCCGGGAGGCGGATCAGTTACTGCCACCAAGAATGACTCCATTTACGGGGCTCTTTCAGCGGCCGCAACGTGATCCCGAGCCCTTGACTTTCCCAGTCCATTCACAAAGTCCTTCAGACACCCCCCTCATTAAAAAGGTCCCTCCTGTCTCCTTCGGCCCCACCTCGCTGAGCACTGCAGAGGAGATGCTTGCGCTGGGTGGAATTTCTCCCACACAAAGGCTGTCAGGCAGCCCCAGGGAGCACACCCCTCCTCTGCCAGCTGTGGGGCTCTGCTCAGAGCATGGCAGCGGTCTGGAAGGTGATGGCAAACCCCAAAAGTCAGGGAACTGCTGGCCCAGACAGGGCTGGCTCACCAAACCCTAAATGTGCTGCAAGGAACAGCTCAGAAGTGTGGCATCAGCTGAAACGTGCTTGGCAAAAATGGGGGGAAATGAAAAATTCCCAGATGCAGCCACAGTGGAGAAAGCAGCAGTGGGAATGTGGTGGTCCCACAGAGTAATAAAGGAAAAGCCAAGGAGAGGGAAGGCAGATGGGATTTCCCCATCCCTGCTGTCAGAGGAGGCCAGGTGGAGGTGAGGGCACCAAAGGAGGTTGAGCAGGTCTGGAAGAAGGAAGGAGGATGGCCCTGAACCCACCAGCTCCCTCCCAGCTTGAAAGGATCCAAGGGGATGGAGGGAACACTGGGATCCCTGTGCCAGCTGAGCCTGGCATGACCCAAGGAATCATGTCATGGGAAGCAGTGCCCCAAACTGATCCCCCCTGCATTGTAGACAAGTCTGTGGTGCAGTCGCCAAAACTCGTTGCAAAGGTGCTACTCAAATGATTGTTTTATTGGTCATAAACTGTTGGGGGTTTATTGGTGATAAACCACCTGAGAGCAGGTGGGACTGAAGGATTTGTGTTGGCTGTGCTGTGCCAGCCTGGAGAGATGTGGTGGGCACAACCCTTGCTGGTGCATCTTCACCATTTCTAGTTTTAATTTAGCTTAAATGTTAATTGTCCAATTCACTGAATTTACATGTTTCTGGCTGCCTGTATTTGGGAGCTTGTCTGCATGACTGGAAACTCTTCTGACCTTTTACATCAAATAGATTTTGGATCCTGGGAAATCAGAGAATGGATTATGTTCATCCAAAATGTTTTCACCCCACAGAAGCATCAAGGGCATCTCACCAGCCTTCCCCCCAGCAGGAAGGCTCAGGGTTGGCAAGGGAGCAGAATTAATTCCAGGTAAATATTAGTGCTGGGTAAATGGTAAAAAGTGCAGAGAGTACTTTTTCAGGTTCCAAATACACCTTTGATTTGGCTGGATTGTTTAGCAAACCCCACGTATTGATCTGCAGGTTTAGAGGCTATTAAGAAAAATTCTCTGCCCAAGAACTTGAAACCAGTCAGAGTCTCTGGAACAGCAGGTTAAGAGCAGAGTCAAAGAATCTGAGAACCACAGAATCACAGAATGCTTTGGGTTGGAAGGGAGCTTAAAACTCATCTTCTTCCACCCCCTGCCATGGGCTGCCCACCTTCCTGAATCAGTTAAGAAATTATCTTCACTTTTTGAGGCAAAAATATAAATATTTAATTGTGGTAATGGCCATCATTTGCATTGAAATATTTTTCCCAAGCAAAAATTCCTCACTAAATGACACAAAAGTCTTTTGAGAATGATGAACTTATCTGGAAGCATTGCTTTCTGTGCTGCTGAATGTTCTCACCACAAAAATGGCTAAATTTAGCAAATATTAAAAAAAAACCAAAACAACACAAAACTCAACAGACAATGAAAAATACGGTGGGCAATAAAAAGGAGCGTAAGGCTGTGAGGGATATTGTGGGTTGATATGTGGCAGAAAAGGCAGAAAGCAAATGAGGCATTTTTATACCTATAAATCCCCTAACCCTGGTGTGCTCCACCTAATCCTGGTGTTGTTCTGGGGCTATCCATAGGCAGAGATTCATTGCCACACACTGCACAGAGGTGCAGAATGGAGCCACCCTCCAGGGAATCTTTGGGTGTGCCCTTTTCCTGGGGAGCTATCTGGTGTTGTTTATCCCACACGTGGACACAATTCCTTCCTGAGATTGGGCTGTTCCCTGTTATCTTCCCTGTGCCAATGGAAGATTGGCACAGATCCCTTTAGATTTTGACTCCCATTTTCCTTCCCAAGGCAGTGCTTTATCCGTCTGGGTGCTGCTCACAGCCATGGGAAGCCCCAGCCTTTTCCCTTTGCCAGCTTTCTGAGCTGGATTTTTTATTTCTCACAATTTCCTTTCAGCCCTGAACGCTGGTTTTATGCCTGCCCAGTCTGCTCCTCTGTGGAGATAATCCCATGACTTGATTTTCAAGTGCATTTAGTGTCTAGATAGAGCACTGGATCCTTTGTGATTCCCTCCCTGTTCCCTTGTGGGTTCCATGTCCCTTCAGGCAAGAGGCACTTTCTAAATTCCAAAATTCTAAATCCCATGCCACATCCACCCCACTGGGCCATTCTTCTGCCAGACTTTCTCCTCACTGTATTCATAAACAGCCAGGAAAAAAACCCAAAAATCTGTGGTGTGATGTAGCAATTGTAAAGGAGGAGGAAAAAAGGAGCCCCAGGAGCAGCCACCCGGCTGGGAGCACCTGCCCAGCAGCCCCTCTCACCCTCTGCAGCATCTCCAGGAGGAGCAAAGCTCTGCCCCTGTCTCAGGCATTCCCAGAGCAGGGATCCAGCCCACATCCCTGGGAGATCCAGCACACATTCCCACTCTCCATCCATACATCAGGACAACCCAATTAAGTCATTTACCGGGAGGACCTGGAGATGGCAGCAACATATAATCACAAACATAAGCAGTTTGTACATGGTAATTATGTATTCTATTTTTTTTTTATCAGTGCAATACAGACATAAGATTATTTTATGCTTGATATCATTCTAATTTTTGATCCATTTTCCCCCCAACTTAAAAAGGATTAAGATTTGGCTTCTGGTAATAACTTTGGGAATGCCAACTCCATAAGTATTGTGCTGCATTGTATTAAACTGATTATTAGGTACTTTTGCTTATTGTTAACACCACTCCTCTCCCCTAGACCAACATCTGAGACATTGGAAAGCAGATGGTTTGAATGGTCAAGCTGAAAGGCCCGAATATTTTTTAAATCTGTTTTAAAATAAAACATGCTCTTGCTTTAAACTCCATCTGATAAAACAGAGCAGAGTAGATGGGCAAGGAGAGAGGAAACGCTGTGCCTGGCTTTGATCATTTTCAAAAGGAGTTGTCACGTGTGATTTTCCAGAAGATGAAGGCACCAGGTGAAACTATTTCATATCCTGAGACCTTTCCTCTGCTGAAGCAACATCTGCTTCTCATTTTCCGCAGGTCTGGAGGGCAGCCTGACCCCCCCCAGTGCCATCAGTCCTTCCAGGGTGTCAGTGGCCAGCCGAGGGTGGAAAGGAGGGTGGAGGGGAGATGAAGAGGAGTTCACCCCCATGTGATGAGGGGTGGGCAGGCAGGGGGTCACAGCCAGCTCCTGGTGACACAGGGACCAGTCCATGCTAGGTTTGCAGAAGGAGACCCTGATGGGAAAGGTCCCAGGAGAGGAAGGCAGGGTAGGGAGAGTGTCACCCTCGGGAATGGGTGAAACCCATCAGCTTCCAGCTTCTGTTCCTCCCCACGGAAGGCACTGGGGGTGTGCCCTGGGGTGCAGAGGGACCCTGGCACTGGAGGCAGAGAGTTCAGGCAGGGGGCTGCAAAGGGTGTTTCACCTTCCTGCTCCTCAAAAGCCTTCTCCTCTCTCCTGATTTTTTTTCCTTTCTTCCCAGCCTCCATCCCTGCACACATCCAATGACTCACTGCTTTCCCATCACAGAGCAGTGCCCATAGAAATGGGCAGAAGAGCTGGAAAGGAGAAACAACTCCTTCGGGGGAAGGTGGTAGAGCCCCCCATGCCATCCCCCACGGGGCAGCCCATGGTGACATGGGACACATAGAGCCAGGGTGGCACATTCCCACCTCTCTGGCAGTGAGGGAGAGGGTGAGATGCTGCCCACAGACGTGGGGACCGTGGTCACCTTGCACATCCAGGAGTGGCAAGTCCCTTATTCCCTGTATCCATGACCCAAGAATTGGTCCCACTTGTCCTAGCCCTGCTGTGACGCTGCCACAAGGATGTGCAGAATGATCCCAAATCCCAAAAATGTGGCTGTGACACAGCCCCCACCCATTTCAGCACCCCAAGGCATCTGCCTAAAACCAGGCCATGGTCAAAGCCAACATTAATTATAACTAGTTCCTTAATAGCTGAAAATAACTAGTGCAGTGCTCTCCGTTTGGTGCCAGTAGGGAACAAGCCTGGAGTAAATGAGCTCATGGTTGGGAATCAAAGATTAACAGACTATCGAGGAGTAATTTCTTCTCCACATGAATTAGCAAACTGTGGGTAATTATTGTGGACAGAGCTAGGCAGGTTCATTTGACTAGGTCAGTTAAGAAAAGCCTGGGATAATTAAATTGTCTCTAGAGCCAGCAACAACGCTGGAGTTGGAAAAGGCCGTTCTTCCCTTGCTGTTCCTCTCCTGGATAAATCATTCCTGCCCTTAGTGCCACCCTTGGGGGCAGATCTGCCCTGGCAGAGGCAATTTTTATGGTTCTTGGTTTGTCTGGTGACAGACTAAACTGATTTGGGGGTGGCTGCGCCCAGGACTGCAAAGGGGGTCCTGGTCACCCACCCCTGCCATGGGTGCTGCTCTCAGGGCCATCCTTGCCTGTCACAGGGGGCTGGGCAGGGAGGTGACAGCCATCCTCTGCAGTGTGACAGGTGCTGAGGTCGGTGACACACTCACCTGGTTTTGGCAGCCTGGCCCTCGTGGCAGACACAGCCCCCCTTGCCTGTGCCCCCTGTGCTCAGGGCAGGACCTGGCCTGGCGGTGCTTTGCTTTGCCTTTCCCTGCAGACAGGGAGTGGGAAAAGCTGTTTGCAGAAAGCCTGGATGAGAGGCTGGACTCAGTGGTCACTCACAGGCCTGTGGCTGCCTGAAAAGGAATAACCTCAGCATCCCTTGGGAGCTGATCCTGGAACAGGGAGAGCTCGGGGAGGCTCCCGGCTCTGCTGTTTTCTCTGGACATTACCTGGATGTGGGATGCACCAAGCACCTCTCCTGGTGCTTGATGCCACTGGAAAAAGGATGCAGCATCATTAAAAATAGAAACATGAAAGATTATTTACATTTCAAGAATAGCTGAGGTCCTTAAAGAAACTTCCATCATCCTTTAAAGGCTCTTAGTCAAATGCTGTTCATTATTAATGCCTGTTGGCTTTATTTAGCCTATGACTACAATTATATATTTATGAGGTAATCAGCAATTGGAAATTTCCCTGTAATGGTAACTGGAGCTTGGCATCCAAATAAAATGAACACCATTAAGAAAGTATTGCGGTCATTGGGGTGGATCAAGTGTGCTAATAGCCCAACTAACAGCAATTAAGTCAATTAACCATTCAGACATATGCTGCTCAATTTCCCTGCTTAAACAGCCCGGTGCATCTGCGAAATTTGTGGAACTTATTTATGGTGTAAGCGGCTGCGAGTCATTATTAACCAGGGGAAACAGGGAAAATAAGGGAGGCTTGTAAAAAATTAACTACTGCAGCAAAAAAAGACCCGCTAATTGCCCGTTCCCCTCGCCACGGGGGAAGGTTTCGTTTCCCAGGGTATTTATTTATTACATTTGGAGTGGCTCTGGGCAGGCTGTGGCGCAGTGAGTACAGGTGGATGGGCACAGGGGGATGGAGGCAGAGGAGCTGCAGGGACAGAGCCACAGGGGAGCAGGAGCAGGGTCAGGCACTGTGTCCCTCTGTCCCCTGGGGCTGTGACTCAGATGTGGGGGAAAGCTGCAACAGGGAAAAGGAGGGAGACCCTGAGCAGCCCCTCAGCCTGCAGGCTCACAGCTCCCCATGCACAGGGGACACCCTGGAGACGAGCACCCAGCACCCAGTGAAGGCTTCATCCTCCTCCTCCTCACAGCCCTCCTCGCCAAGCCCCTTGTTTCTCCACAGCCCTGAAGCCACCAGCATTTCCATCAGCCACCCTTCATCTCCTGAGCTCTGGGGACTTGGTGACACAAAGCCCTTTTCCTCCTCCTTCCCCGTTCCAGTTTCCTGCCGTCTGTCCAAACGAGGATGTTCCGAAGTTTTGTTAAGTGCCTGTTTTAATGAAGCCCATTAAAGTTAACCTGGCCATATAATATACAGGAGAAACCCACCATAAATATAGGTAAATAGAGATTGTAAAGATAAATAACCGTGCAGGTGTGTGAGGAGTGATAATGTGCTCTATTTACTGTGCTCCCATAACGGGCCAGTAAAAGATACTGCGCCTTTAATGACTCACTTTCTGCTGGCAGCCGGCACTCACCGTTAGCAAGCTAAGGATGCAGTGACACAAAAAGCTTACAGATAATTAAATATTGATTTTTGTTTTCTAATCCTATATAAAAATTGTCCTGGGTCTCCCAATGGTAGTTTCATCTCACTAGGACACAGGGAGGGCTATTAACCCTGTTTGGTTTCAAGCTGGTGTAGGACAAATAAACAGGGAGGCTTGGAGAAGCCAGGCACCGCTCTGTGGGCAGAGAGAGCTGCCAGCCCTGCCTGCCCCCGTGGTCCTGCCAGCAGCCCCACACCTGGGCAGGTGACCAGCACTGAGGCATTGCAGCTGCAGCTGTTTTGGGGAGGGTCGCAGTGGTTTTGTCTGTTGGTTTGGGTGGGTTCCTGTGGCACAAACACCTCTCGGTGCTCCCAGGAGAGCCCCAGGGTTTGGTGTGCAGGGGGCAAAGCGGGGATCTCCAGGGCATCCTCCCTGCTCCTGGAAGAAGGAAAATGGATGCTCAGCCCTGTGAAGGAGGGGCAGCTGATGCAGACCCTATATCACAAGGTCCCAGCTTCTTTCACTGCGTCGCATCTCTACTGTTCTCTGATGCTCCTAAATCCACCCTGTGCCCAACAGGTTAAATCATCCCAAGAGATTTCTCCTGGAAGGTGCTGGTTTGAGTCTCATGCAGAGGGCACACAAAACTGCAATGCTCTATCAGAAATTTGGATTTCCACTTCTGCAGAGCATGGCAAGAAGCTGCTCTGTGCGAGGAGGTGGCTGAAGGCGTTCAGAAGCAAGACAGAGGGACCAAGCAGGCCCTGGGGCTGAGGGTTCATCTCACAGGGCCAGGCCAGGATCCAACAGGGACTTCAAAATGGCCTCATCAGCTGAGACAAGGGCTTGGCTCAGCCTGGCTCTGCAGCACAGCCACGGTGAGGGGATTGAGAGGGATTCTGCACCCCCCGTGCCAGCCCAGCCTGACGGTGACTGGAGCGTGGGGAGCAGGGGGTGACCCGGCGTGCCTGCCCCAGCACGCAGCCACCTCGCTCTGCAGTGAGAAGAAAGGTATTAAAATAATATCCTCCAAGCCTGCCATGCATGATGTTTTCTCTCACTGTTGGGAAAGCAATTGCCTCCAGCAAAGATCTATTTCCTCGGCTGCTCATTCCCGAGCTCACGGCGAGCGCTGCGCGCACACTGTGGAGCGGAATAAACCCCACAGCCAGCACTGAGCAGCTCATTCACAAAACGAGCAGAGGGGCCTCCCCTCCCAGTTATCTTTTCAGAAGCTCCATGCAGCATAACCCACACTGTTTACAGACTTTGGGCTGGGAGTAAATCCTGTTGCTTTACATAATTCCCGTCCTTTGGTAAATGGTGCTGTTTCTGAAGGGAGGGAACATCCCCTCCCCACACTCCTTCCAAGGCTGTGTATAAATGAGGCCGTCGTTGGAACATGCCGGATGAGTCTGATCATGGGGAAAAGAGCAAAACATCCTCCTGAAAAGCTGCATGCACCATTTGCTGAGAAATCTTAAATATTTTCCTTGCAAAAGCCTGTAGACTCAATGCTTGCCTTGCCAACGTGCTGTGCACGCTAAACCCCGCTCAGCCATGAGGGGCAGTTCAAGAAATAATGAATTCAAGCGTGCCTGAACTTTGTGCTCTTCCCAAACATCCTGGGACAGAGAGCTGGGGCTGTGATTCCCTCCCTGCCACATCCACTGGAGGCTCAAGGTGCTGTGCCCTCAACCAGCCCTACCGGCTCTGCTCTGTCCCATCCCCACCTGGCCTTGGCTCACTTGGATCAGAGCCTGAGGAAGGAGGGCTGGATGAAGCAGCTGACCCAGGAAATGCTCCTGAACCTGAACAAGCAACCACAAGGTCTCTTGTGGTTTTGTGTCTCCTTCTCTCTCCTCCTCTGGGGGCTCTCGGCCCTGTTCTGGAACTTCCCCACCAGCTGCTGATCCCAGCTCTCTCCTGGTCTTGTCTCCTTCAGGAGACCTGGCAGATGAGCAGGGAAAAGTGTTGGCAGTGCCAAAGGGCTTCCCCAGGGGCACCAGAGAGCTGGGGAGGCAAAGCAATCCCAGCATTGCCCCTGCCCTCAGGCACAGCCCTGTTCTGGGGGCCTGCTGCCTCTGTGGCATGATCAGAGCATGATCCACCTCCTGTGGTGCTGGAAATCCTGCGGGACCATGACTCTGCCTTCCCTTCCCTCTTCCCCTTTGCCCCCCTGCCATTCCCTTATGGGAGCTTTGGACCTGCCGCAGCTCAGGCCTCATTCAGACATTCCAGACCACCCGATCCTGCAGCCACCCAGCACCCCAACCCACACTGGGCTCTCCCAGGGACGCAGCTGCCTCCAGCCTGTGGGGAGCGGGGCCAGAGCTGTGCTGCCAGCCGTGTCCTCTGGAATGCCACCAGCACAAACACCGGTGACATGCCAGGACATCTGCCCACTCCATCTTCTCTGTGCAGCAAAACCACCCCAGCTCCTGCCAGGGCACGGCCAAGGCAGCCCCCACCCCAGGAATGGTTTGTGGGTAACCTGGCAGCTGAAACGCTGGGGGGACCTTTCAGACACAGCCACCCGGCAGCCGCTGATTGAGACTCAAAAGAAATTCTTTGAGGGCAGCAAGATGTCAGGCCAACGCAGGAACAGCAGCAGGTTTGAGAGTACAGACGCGTTAGTCAGAGCTGATGAATGCTGGCTTGTCAAGCCTCCCCATTTCAGTCCTGGATTGCCTTTAAAGTTTGCCAAGTCACTTTTCAGCATTTGTGTGGGCAGAAGGAGACGTGCAATTAAGCTGCAATTGCTGCACCAAAGCCGAATACTTTCAAGTTTGTTATTTCCTCAAAAATGACAAAACGCTGGGATCGAGTCAAGGAACAGGACGGCAGCTCCTGTTGCAAAGCCGCCGTCGGCACGGTGCTGCGCCTGTCCAAAGCTGGATCCCTCTTCTGCTGAAGGATGAAGACGTGCACATCAAAAGCTACATTAGCATTTGAGAAGCAGGGTGAGGAATGGAGAGCCGGCATCCAAACCCTGCTGGGAGCGCAGGTGACGTGAGACCGTCCGTGTGTCTGTCTGCAGGAGCCTGCGGGGACGCGGAGCCGCTGCAGCGCCCAGGGGCAGTGACAGAGCGTGACACCGGGGCAGGACAGGGGTGGCGGGGAGGCGGTGGCCGCAGTGTTGTCCTGAGCCCAGATTTTGGGGGTGAATGAGCTCAAAGAGACCCTCTGGAGCCTGCCCGGGCTGCCAGGAGGGACAGGGCTGGCCCCACGGTGGGCACTGCTGCCAACCCCCACGGGCTGAGGCATCCAGGGGGGACCCACAGCTCTGCCAGCGCTGGTGAAAAGCCACTGGCCAGGTGGGGATGGACGGCAGTGACGGCTCTGAGCAAGACAGCTCTGCCCTGGCTGTGGCTTCTGCACCTCTGCCATGGCACATGCCAGGTGTACCCCTCTGTCCCCTCCCTCTCACCCTAAATCCCAGCCCATGGATCTGCCACCCACCCACGTCCTTTTCCTTCTCTGCCTTTCTGGCATCTTGGCATGGCTGGGATCGAGGTTTTCATGCAAGGCTTTGGCAGCCTTTTGAGCAGCCAAATAACTATTATTCCCAAACATGAAAGGGACAGTTTTGTGGATCCCTTTTCCCCAGAGGTTTCCTGTCAGTGCCTGCAGAGGCAGAGCTGTGTGCTGCAGCCCATCCGTCCTGCCCATAAACCATCCCGGCTGCAGAATGAATCGATTTGGAGCCTGTTGGCTGCTAAACTGAATTAATTTCACCCTAAAGGGCCTCGCTGAAAGGCAGGAAAAAACTCCACCAAGAGATCCAGGGGCTGGGAAGTGGTGAAGTGCCCATGCTGAGGACTCATGGGGCATGTCACGATAATCCCCGAGAGTCACCAAGCGGCAGGGACGGGAGTCACCCGCTTGGTGCGAAGCTTTTGGGTAACATATTGCTTTTTAATCAGCACTTAAACACGAAATGCTCTTTTCCATCTAATCCCTGTGATGATTTCACAGCAACTCCTCCTGCCACCCAGTTTAACGCAGAGACCGACTCCTTCAGCAGGCAGCGTTTACCCAAAATATGTGATTTCATTGAACAGTCATTTTCCGCCGCCTTTTTGCTGACTGCACAAAGCTGCCTTTGGGTGCAAGCAGCTCCACTGCCAGCCCTGCTTCCATTCCTGCTGCAGAGAGGCAGCAGCAACTACAAAATAATGAATTAACCAGCACGAAATAACCCAATGGTTGGAAGGGGGGAAGGAAATATGAAGTTTTGGTGGTGTATCCTGAGCGTGTTGCTGTAATCACAGTGCACATGGAAAGGGGTGATCCCTGCGAGTGCTGGGACTGGGGGGAGACCCAGAGCTGGGCAAGGCTTGGCCCTGGGACCCACATGCACTGAAATGGAGGTAAATGCAGGAATAAGTCAATTTACTTATTGGGATGGGAGCATCTTCTGGGCACCGTGGGTAATTCCAGGCAGACCTGCACAGGAGTGCTTGGGGCTCACTCCATGGGGGATGCCTGAGTGGTGCTCAGGCTTTCTAATCAAAATGTCTAAATTTGGTGAAGTCTGGGCTGGAGTATGGTCCTGGGGCTCCCTACCTGCTCTCCCAAAAAGCCAGCCCTGGCTGCTGGGCTGGCACAGGCTGTGGGACGCAGACATTGCTTCAAACAGAGCCCAATTTATCTCTGGTTAACTCAGCCATGGGTTTAAGCATGGCTTAAACTGCTCTAATCCGGAATGGAGGAGGTAAAATCCACAGATTTACACTGGCTTTAGTAAGTGATGTTGAGCAAAGCCAAAACTCCCTGTCCCTGTGAGCACTGAATGGAACTGCAATGCCCTCAGAGGCTGGTGGGATTTGTGCTGCATCCTGGAGCCCAGATTCCTGACCCACCTTTCTGGAAAAGCTGTTTTTCCCCCAAAAACAGAGTGTTCTTCCACACAGGGGCTGCTGAGGATGTGACTGGCAGAGCAAGAGGCTGTCAGGGCTGAAGCCTGGGCTCATCTGCTCAGGACCAGGACAATGGGGTGCCCACCTGGCTCCCACCTTCCCTTTTGAGGTCATCACTGCTGATGGCCAAAAATTGTGAGTCCAGAAACCATTTCTTTGGAAATTGCTGTTCTGTGGGAGCAGACACACTCCTGCGGCGACATGCAGGGATTTTGACAAAGTTTAATTCCAAAGAAAATTGAAACAAAGTATCTCAATAATGCAACAATGTTCTTTTTAACATTTTCCAAATGTCACATTTTGATATTTCGCTTCCAAATGTCTTTTCTTTAGAAATTTATACTAGTTAAGGAAATTAAGAGGAGATTAGATTTCTTCCCACATTGTAATGTCTGTGGGAGCTCTGTGGTTGTGCAGGGCAGGGGGGACAGTGGGACCCCAGACCTGCCCCCCTGAGGGATTCAGAGGGATTCATCCCCTGTCACAGCTCCCTGCCTCCCCCCAAAGCCTTTGGGTCTGTAGAGATGCACAGACTGAGATTTTGGGCAGATTGTTGGGTCTGAAAATCCCTTTTTGACCTCAGAATAAATACACAGATGAACAGGAAAAACAACAACAACAACAAAAAAGGTTTTATGCAAATCAGACTGGAAGAGACTTGGGGAAAATCCAGAAATTATGTGTTTGCCCCTGGCTTGGAGGAGACTCATATCACAATCGCCCAGAAAAAAGGAAACGCTGTCTTTTACTTGAAAGTAAAAATGTGAGAGAAGGGAGGAGAAAGGGAAAAGCCTGAAGGTGGGGCATGGGCTGGCTGGGGAACTGAGTCCTAAAACCAGCCAGAATCCAGGAGATGGGGTTGGGCTGGGACCTTCTCTGGAGTGGACCCTGCTGACCAGTCCCTACGTCCTGCTGTGGGAATGTCCAGTGCCAGCCCAAGGAACTGAGGAGGGAGGGAAGAACTTCTTGTGCCAGTCTCTGCTGACTGTAGAAAGGGATTTCTGAGAGTCTTGGAGTATTTTACCTACAAACCAGTGTGAAGTGTCAAAGGTGGCGTGGATTATTTCCTTGGGGAGCAGGAAGGATCAGTGCCAGTGACCACAGCAACACTTCCCAGTCTCCTTTCAATGGCAATTCCCAGCAGAGCTGTAGAAGGCATCGACAGGAGGGAAAACTGCAAAACCCAAGCACGGGCAGAGATCCATTCCCCACGATGGTCTGAGGAACAAAGCGCTTCCCAGGCGAGTTCAGCCCCAGCCTGTGAGCAGGAGCCATCTGGGCCGTGGGCGTGCGTGGGCGCCTGGCAGGGCGCGAGTGCCCACTCCTTCCTTCCTTCCTGCCTTCCTTCCCTCCTTCCCCACACCCCAGCACGGCCTGGGAGAGGCAGGACAGGGAGCTGGAGGGGTCTGTGTGTCCATATGTGTGTGTGTGCATGCGTGTGCATCCGTGTGTAGGCGTGCTGGGGGAGGGGTGTTCCTGTGCCCCACGAATCCCCCAAAAACGTTCTTACATGTGATGGCATTGGCTGTCACAGACGAGCACATCTCTTCCTTCCTCTGTGGTGGATCATGATCTCGGTGCAGGAAGGGACACCTGCCCCAGATTGTGTCCCTTAGAGCCCAGCTCCACTCCGCAGGTGCGTTTCTGCAGGAAAATGACAGCACTGCTAATTATTATACCAGGGTTGTTTCACCACCATGTCAATGCCCTGACGTTTTCCACAGAGCTGCAGGGTGGCACCAGGTGGCATAAAAAAATCCAGGCACCCCCAGGTGACTGAGCAGAGCTGTCCTGGCACTCAGGGAGTGCTGGAGCTCTTGCTGTAGTTCACTCCTCCCGTGGCCTCCTCAGCTTGCCCAGAACCTGCACACAACCTCTCTCCCACAAAAGTCTTCGGCCGCGTCTCTACAACACCTTCAAAGACGTTTTCCCGCAGGATTCGCCGAGGTCTTTTCAGCTGCAGCCTGCTGAGATGCCTCTTTCTCAGGAAGGGGATAAAGCAGCCCCTCCAGGTGGCGGCTCGCGGTGCGGGGCTGGCTCCGGCAGAGGCGCAGCGGCAGCGGGGCATCCCCCGGCGCTCCGTGTGCGGCTGCCGATAAGAGCGGGGCCGGGAGACCCGAGCGTGCCGGGAATAGCGAGCGCTGCTCCCGAGGCTGTGAAAGGAGCCGCGGCCCGCGGAGACGGAGCAGCCTCCGCACGGCAGCAGATAAGGGAAGATAAGGGCAGGCAGCAGGAAGCCACGAGTCACGGGGTGGGGTTTGAACGCGCTTCAAGAGGAGGTTGTGCCCGGTTCCGATAGTAGGATAGCAGACCCTTGCTCCTTCTGATATTTTAAAAGGCTACATGAAGGCTGAAAATGTAATTCTAAATTCAGATTCATGTCTTCCTCTCCAGCTCCTTCAAAGCCCTAAAGGAACAGTTAAAATTTCAGAGGAAATTTTTTCCCTCCTCTGCAGCATCCTCGGCGTCGCCTTTGCTCGGCAGCCTGTAGCAAACACGGGGAATGAGACAATAAAACATGACAGGTATGTTCTGCTGGTTGAAATGCACTTCCATGCGGGAAGAAAGAGATCCAAGGCTTTGGCTGGGGGAAGCAGGGGAATTTGTGCAGCTGGGGGTTTATTTTTCCCTGCTCCAGGGCTGCACCCAGAGCTGGCTGTCCCAGTGGGGTTCCCAATGCTGCCCACAAGGCTGTGGGTGCCAGGTGGCTCTGGCCAGGCAAGGGGGTATTTGAGGGACCAGCCTTCTCCATCAGAGCAGAGATGAGCAACACCAATGCCCTCAAATCCCTTCTGTCTCACCCTTGCCCTTGGATAAGGAGGAGCCAAGCTCCAGCCCTAGCACACACACTTTACACAGGAATCATTCCTATTCCTGGACATTTGGGAACTGAGCTGCTGTTTTAAGCTTCATTTTGCTGCTGAGAGCTGAAGTTTCCTGCCCAGCCCCTAGAAGAGTGGGAGACATCCTGTTCTGTGAGCCATCCTGTCCTGCCACCTGCACAGCCAGGGACAGGGACCCCAGCCAGGCTCTGCCTTGGTTATGCCAGTATAAATCCACACTCCACAGGCTTGTTCCAGATTTATGCCAGCACAACTGAGTGGAGCAGGTTAATAAATAGCTCCTCCATTAATAAATGGAGAGCTACTTAAGATCATGAACTTCACGATGATGACAAGGTCATGCCCACCACTTCTGCCCTCATAACTTCTCCAGCATTAGTGCCACTCGCAGTTCAGCTCCCCTGTGCAGCCACAGGCAAGGAGGAAGGATGTCTAAAAGTAGGAGCAATTCCCAAAGAATCCAGGGATGGATCCCTGCAGGAAGCAGAGCTGAAGTGCCAGCACACCCCATAGCTGGGGGGCCCCTGGGGTCTCACATCCCCCTGTGGCTTTCTCTCCCCCTCTCTTCATGGCTCCAGCTCTTGAAATTATGTCACTCTCTTCTTTAACCATCTGGCTCCTGCAAACAAATATAAGTCCTCCTACACAGACCCGCTGGTGACAGGCCTGATCCTTCCCTGGCTGACACCAGCACCTCCCTGCTGCCTTGGGAGAGGCTGCTCCTCCTGGAGCAGCGTTCCCTGCCAGCAGAGGCTCTCCTGGCGAGGCCACAGCCCTGGCAAAGCAGCTCCTGGCCCCAAAGTCGCCCTCTCCTCCTCCCTCAGGAGCTGCTGCTGGTGGGTGGGCTCTGCCCTGAGCACCCTGAGAGTGGCAGCAGGACCTGGCAGGGCTGGTGTCACCCTGCACCCCAAAATTGGCCCCTGCACCCACTGGGAGTGGCACAGCTGGGGCTGGAAGGTGCTCAGTGCCACCCAGCCCCTCCTGGGCACAGCCTGGCAGACACTGACCCTCTGCAGTGCTGGTCCTGCCCTGGCATCCATCCGAGCTCCAGCTGGAGCAACAGCTCCCAGAGTGTTCACCCAGACTGAGGTCCTGGCCCTTGGGGTGTCCCAGCCCTGCCAGTGTCATTGTCACCCCCAGCACACCCCACAGGGCTCAGCCTCCAGGAGCAGCTGCTGTGAGAGGGCTCCTGGCAGAGCCAGGGAACTCCAAAGGAAATCCCAGGCTCTTCTTGTTCTCCAGGTCTGGACAATTCTTCTCAACACCTCCCCAGGAAAAAAAAAAAAAAAAAAAAAAAAGAGTGTGTTTGAGTCAATAAAAGCAGTTGGCTGAATAATGGCCATAAAATATTTCATTTTGACTTTGATTTTGAGAAACTATTAGGGAACAAGATGAATTTGAAAATGAAACCCCAGCAGCCCCTTGCAATGAGGCCCCAGATAATGCTTTAGCCTTATTAAAAGGTGGGGGAGGAATTATTTCAAAGCAAAAACTTATTAACATAGAAATGTTCCTGCAGAAATAGTTTCAGATTGATACATTTCTGACAGGTAAAAATTGAACTGCAAAACTGCCAACCTGCTGTGCTTGGACACAACACCTTAGCTGGGGTTTGGAGGGATACAGGTAATGGGGTTTCCTCACATTCAGATTGTGTCTCATGTCCAGAGCTGAGTGAATGAAATATCCTCCAGTTCATTACCAAATAAATAATTATTGACCATTGGTGAAATCAAAAGTTCTTGTAAGCCAGTTCTGAGGTGAGCAGAATAACTGCTGGTGCAGAACACAACTATTTCTTTCTGAATGCTATTTTTGTATTTTCTTTTGACTTATCAAATAAATTTTGAAAATCAGGGAACAATCTGGATCAGCAGGGACCTTAAATCTCATCCTGTTCCATCTCCTGCCGCGGACAGGGACACCTTCCCCTACACCAGCTTGTTCCAAACCCTTTCCAGCCAGGCCAGGGATGGGGATGCACAGCTTCCCTGGACTCCCCAGCCTGCCCTGACACCTGAGGGGTGGCAGGGGTGGCTCAGGGGACCACTGACCCATCATCCTCACCCTGCACAGGGACCCACTGCTCTCCCAGTGGTGGGAAACTTCTCCCAGCCCTGGCTGATCCCAGGAGTGGCTGCCCGGTCCTTCCCCTTGTCTATTGGTGTCTTTTGATTACAAGTCTGCTTTGAAGAGACACTAATTGCAGCCTGCACACAATGCTGGTAATTATGCCTATTACATTTTGATTCATTTCCATATGTCAACACTACTACAAGGGGGATTTTGGGGAGGGGGGCAGAGCACCGTTTTATAATCGTTATTGTCTGCAAAAAAAAACCTGCCCAGAGCGTGAGTGAAGTGTTCTTTGTGGAAATTGAAAATAAGATTATAAATAAAAGTCTTCCTCTGACATCCAGAAAATGGACACTTTAGAATAAATTGCCACTGTTGATCAGGAAGATTGCCACCTCCCTTTTACATTAATGAGGCAAAGACTCTTCAAGGCCCTAATAGCAATATGTTGGAGGATGTCATTTCAATAGCTTCTTTCTTAATAAAGCTTGACCCTAATATTCCCTTTGCTGTCACGGGCTTTGTCCTGCCAGACACTGCCGTGATTTTTAGCTGCTAATCAAGAGGAAGAAGGGGGTGGGGGGGTGAGAGGAGGTGGTGCAAAGAGCTGCAGAAGCCCCAGCAAAGGGCTCCTCCTGTCCCCAGCCGCGGTGGGACCCTGGCTGGTGGCTGCTGGGGGGACACTGTGCCGGCAGGTCACAGCCAGAAGTGTCTGAGCCAGCAGCAGAATCTCACCAGGAGCAGCTTTTCCAATAGCTGATGCTCCCAAAAGCCCAAATGTGAGCAGAAGGAGGAGTGGTTGAGGGATCTGGGGGGGCTCTGCCTGGAGGCTCAGGGGGGACCTTGTGGCTCTGACAGGAGGGGACAGCCAGGGGGTGTCAGGCTCTGCTCCCAGGGAACAGGGACAGGAGGAGAGGAAACTGCATCAAACCGTGCCAGGAGAGGGTCAGGTTGGACAGCAGAAGGAATTTCCTCATGGAAAGGGTGGTCAGGGACTGGAAGGGGCTGCCCAGGGAAGTTTGGAGTCCCCATCCCTGGAGGTGTCCAAGGAATTCCTGGACGTGGCACTCAGTGCTCTGGGCTGGTGACAAGGTGGGGATCACGCACAGCTTGGACTCGATGCTCTTGGAAGGGTTTTCCAACATGGATGGCTCTGGAATTGTGTTAAAATGTTGCCATGGAGGGTTTGAGCCTGGGTGCCCACCGTGGGCACTGCAGGGACGCTGACTCACCCCCACCTGCTGTGGCACTTCCCCTCCTCCTCTGCCTCTGCGGCTCATCCCCCTCCAGGTACTGATTCCAGGACTTGCAAAACTGTGGGCAGGCCTCATTTAGCAACCCATAAATATGAGTTAAAAGGGCATTGTGGTTGTTTCTGTAAAAATGCTGCTCGAAAAAGCGGGTTCCTCGTGTTTCCTGGCGGATCCCCTGCCTGTCACACGTTGCATCAGCCGTGTCACGGTGTGTTTGGAAGCTCAGTGTAACGTGATGTGACTGTGGCAGCAGGCAGGAGCTCACAAAGGGATTCTCTCTGCCAGGCACCCAGCCCCTTTTTTTTGATAATCAGGGCTTGAAGATAAAAACAGTTGAGTTTTGTACAAAGCACTGTGGCAGGAGGGAGTTTTTGGAATTGTTATGAGAGAAACAGAGAGTGCCAGACTGGACTGGGTTGGAAGAGACCTTAAAGCCCATCCTGTTCCATGGGCAGGGACACCTTCCATCATCCCAGGCTGCTCCAAGCCCCATCCAACCTGGCCTTGGACACTTCCAGGGACACAGGGGCAGCCACAGCTGCTCTGGGCTGTGCCAGGGCCTCACTGGAATGATGGGGATCCGTGGGCAGAGTTCATGAGAACCCCCCATCTGCCCGTTCCAAACTCCAGCACTACCCCCTGTGCTCAGCCCCTGCCTTGGTCCAGCCCCAGCTGCACACGTGTGAGAGAAGAAAAGGAGAAGAATGCAAAAAATGCAGCACTCAGGGCGTGTTAAACCCCCCAGAGCTGCCTCCAAAATAATCCAGCCGGTTTTGAAGGCAGCCAGCACAGGGCTCTGCAGGAGGAACCCTGCCCTCACAGCAGTGCCCACGGCACAGGGACAGGGACAGGGACACATCTGCCGGGCTGAGCCTGCATCCTGCCCCACCTCCAGCATGGAATGTGGTAAGGAGGAGCATGGCCGTGGGGGAGTCCTGAGAATGTGGAGAACTGGAGTGAAAACCAAAGCTGATTGCCAACAATCCATGTTGGACACTTTGGGACCTGCCCCAGGAGCAGGGACAGCGCCAGTGGCACTCACGGTGTGGCAGGGACACAGGCACCCACTGGGCACTGGGCACTGCAGTCCAGCCAGCTCTCAGGGCTGCTGGACACCGCTGCCCAGCAGGAAGGGACTTTTCCATCCCCAGTGCTCTGAAAGAATGCTTTGGAAGACTCAACAAACTAAACTGCTGCTGGGCCTTTGGTGTGTGGAGCAGGTCATCGTCTCTCAGGATTTCAAGAGGCTCCTGTTCTAAGGAAGTGAAATTTTAAACCTCAAAATGGCAGAAAAGCCCCATTTTCCCTGGAAATAATGGCAACAAAATTTTTTTCCTGGATTTGTACCAAGCTGGGTTATATAAAAATGAGATAACTTGAAAACATAGGGGGATGTGAAGTGTTTGCTTTTTCAGGTTCCTGATCTGAGCCTCTGCACACCCCCAGGCCCACGGGGTTGGGATGGGAGCTCGGGTGATTGCTGCTGGCAGGAAAACAGAAGGAAGTATCCAAATTATAATTAGCCAAAAGTTTGTTCTCCAAGCACGACCATGTGAGCTCCTTGCACCCCCTTCACCGACCCAGCGCTGCCCAAACCTTTCCTGTGCCTATTCCCAGCCCAGCTCCCCCCAAAGCAGCTGCTCCAGGAGGGACCTGGTGGAGCTGTGAGGGTTTTGGGGAGAGGAGAAGAGGGATGATGTATTCCATTTTTAATTGGGGCTTGAGAGCTGCCCACACAGGGATATAACCTGGATGTAACACGCAGACTGGTAAAAAGTTTCTGAGAAGGAAACATTATGACTTTCTGCCGCAGCTCACGCTAAACACTCCCTCGGTGAAAAGCCCATGATTGGAAGATTCCTTATTTATTCTGATAAGTTATCATCAGTGTCACCGAGCCGAACATTTAGGCAGAACAGCTCCCTGCCCACACACTGTGTTTGCTGCTTAAAAATATTGCAAATAGCTCCGTGGCTTTAAATAAATAAATAGCTAATGAGTCACACCAATCGGAATTGAATGTCAAGCCGGAGGAAGCGCCTGCCTGGTGCCTACCCAGAAAGTTTGTTAATGTTTGTTAACCACGTCGGTGCCGCTCCGCTGCCGGCGAGAGGCGCGGGGCGATCCCTGCCTGCGGATCGGGAGCCACCGGAGGGGAAGGGGTTAGGGAGGGCTCGCTGCGGAGCACCTGGAAGGATAAATATTGCTTGTCCGCTCCCTTTGCAAGAGATGAGGTGCCAGGGAGCCGTCCTCCAGAGATGGAAGGCACCGGGCTTTTCCTGGAACCAGGAACAGAGCCCTCTTTCTGCTCCTCCTGGAAAAGGAGGGACGCGGTGCCCAGGGGAAGGCACGGATGGCATCGCTGGGGGTTGTTTTTGCAGCTGCTCTTGCTGATCTCCAGTGCTGGGCAGTGGGATGAGGACAGGGTGCAGGGGCAGGGCCACCCCCAAGGCAGCTTGTCACCTCCCCATCCCGCCCCTGGCACGGCCTGAGCACGCCAGGGGTGTTCTGAGAGTGCTGGTGGTCCCGGGCTGTCCCAGCACAGCTCTGCTCAGGGCTGGAATGCCAGCTCCAGAGAAAGCCTCGGCGCCCACCCGCACGCCCAGGAGTGATTCACCAGAAATGTGAAAGAAATTCAGCTGCTGTTGGTGTGCCAGGGAGTGAGTGGGCGCTGGGAGGTGGCACCATCCCTGCTCCTTCATTCATCTCTTGCTGGTGGAGCTGCAGAGCTGCAGCTGAGCAGCACCGAGGCCCATGAGCCACGTTCCCCTGCCAGGAGCACAGGGATTTTCCCCGAGGAATCCTGCCCACCCGAGAACAAAAACCTTTGCACCAGTGATCAGTTGGAAACCTGGGCTCAGGGGGCATTTCCCAGCCTCAGTGGAGCGAGGAGGCTTCCTGATGGTGACCCACCTGAGGTCCTACCAGGAGTTGAAGTTTTTCAAAGGGAAGTCAGTTTGCTATTAGAAAAAAATCCTTTAGTGGAAGAGTGGACAAGCACTGGAGCAGGCTGCCCAGGGAAGTGATGGAGTTACCATCCCTGGAAATGTTCAAAAAAGGAGTAGACAGGCACCTTGGGATATGGTTTTAGTAGGCATGGGGGTGCTCAGTTGAAGGTTAGGCTTGATGCTCTTGGAAGTCTTTTCCAGCCTTAAATGATTCCATGATTCTGTGAACCTAATTGTCAAAAAACCCACCCTTTTCAGTCAAAATAGTTCTAAGGGAAAACGCTCAGTGAGTGCCATCCTGGCAGGTGGCTGGGCACTCCCATGGCACAGGAGGAGCCAGGGCAGGGGCAAGGGGGGCCCAGGCCTGGCAGCCAGACCCAGAGCCGGGAGCTGGCCCTGGCACTCCGGGCTGCCCGCTGCTGGCAGAGCCCCTCCAGCCCGGGGCTTCGGTGGGGGAGGCAAGGAAGGAATGGAAAAATCATCACACACATTGCACAGATGGAAAGAGTTTACAGCCCTCCTCACTTCCTCATCCTCGTGGTGTAAATTATACGGACAGATGTACAATCTGGGAAGTTGTCCAGATTTTCTTTTTTTTTTTTTTTTCTTTTTTTTTTTTTAATTACTTTTTTTAAGAAGAGGGATGCTAAAACAACACGAGCTGTGCCATGTCTAGTCCTTGGCTCTTGGTGTTAGCTATGGGAGAGGAGAAACCAGCTCTCCTGGCAAGGGGTCAATGATCCAGATAAGCGTGGAGCTCGCCCGTGGCTCCCTCCTGTAGTCCAGCCCCTCTCAACAGGCAAGGGGGGCACTGCCAAGGTGCCCTTGGAGGGAAGCAGGAGATGGAAAGCCCCTGACTCCAGCAGGACCAAGCGCTGCAGGGGTCCCTGCCATGGTTCCAGGCTGGGTGGCTGCTTTCCTGCACTTGGATATAAGCAGCTCCTTGGATATTTACTCAGTTGCCAGGAATGAGAGGGAGGAGGTGGATGACAACATGTTTCCAGTGCTTTGCTTTGTGCAGAGATCCTCAAGGCAGCATGTGTGTGTCTGTGGAGGGCTCCGTGTGCTTCTCAGTGCTGCTTCCAAACAAGGATCAAGTCAATTTTCCAAAGCATATTCTCCCCCGTCAAACACCGCTCTCACTTTGGAGACTGTCCATGGCTTTGACACTCCTGTGGGTTTTCTACCCACATCCCTGTGCCAAAGATACCTTGGCATGAGTGGCAGGTTGTGCTTGGCTCCTGCTGGAGGGAAGCAGAGCTGATCACAGCCCCTGGGGCCGGGCTGGTCCCCAGGGCCCAGCTGGCAGCTGCCCTTGGCTGGGCCACCAGCGGGGGACAGGCTGGAACTGCAGCGCTCCTTCATCCCCACAGGCACCCCTTGCTCTGGCATGGCCACAGTCCCACAGCCTGCTTGGGACGCAGGCTCCTGCTTTCTGAGTGCTCTGTCCCACTGCAGACACCTTTTGAAGATAAATAACTAATTAATACTGGAGAATAAACCCCAGTAACCACGATGGGAAATCCACCCTGAGGCGCACTTTGGTCCAACAGCCACCTTGGGGCCGTGCACCTGGGAGGGAAAGGTTGGAGTGAGCAGCTCCTCAGTGCCCAGCTGCCAACCACGGTGCCACCAGCCCTGCCCTCAGCCGGTGTCACCCTGCTGGGCTCTGAGCCTGGCTCCGCAGCTCCAGCAGCGCCCTGTGCCCTGCTCTTTGCAGTGTTGGAGGTGGCACGGAGGGAGAAGGAACGGGATCAGCGAGACAAAGGGGCAGTGACACACCGGGGAGTTCCACGTCTCTGCAAGGAGCCACCCTGGATCGGGAATGAGTCACCGTGCCGGTAATTAAAGGGCTGGGCGACTGAAGAGAATAAAAGCTCATTTACGCCTGGCTGCAGCGGGGCTCCGGGGCTGTTCGCAGGAATTCCCAAGCGCAGCCCTGCTCTGCTTTGTTCTTGGAGATGGATTTTTGTTCTAAACCTCCAGAGAAGCAGCGAGGGCTTCAGCCTCATGTTGGCCTCCTGTGACCGACTGCAGGGCCATGGAAAACATTTCCACACTCTGGCCACAGCGTTCTCCCTCTGCTCCCTGCCCCCGGGACCTTTCCCAAAACCTGTGTTCTGAGCTGCACCAGCTGCCAGCACCACAGAAAACAAATTGCTCCAAAGCAAGGAATAAAATCCGAGGCATCTGTGTGCTTTACACTCTAAACAGGCACTGCCCTGCCACCTCAAACTCCGTACCAAATCACAAGCAACAGAGCAGAAAACCAAATTATTTTCAGCTGTTACACTGCTTAATTTAATATTTCCAATGAGCTCCTTTTCCTTCTCTTCAAGAATGAAATGCATATTTGTGCTGTGTCACAAAACATTAGATTTTGTCAAGGCAATTCATTTTTCAGTGGTAATTTGTAAGTGCACACCACACCACACACGGGCTGGGGAATTTTATGGCTTCTTGCAGAGGCAAGGAAAATAAGAAGCGCTCAAAGTAGTGATGAGAGCATGGAAAAAAATAGAAAAAAAAAGAAGAAGGAAAAGAAAAGTGAAAAGAGGTGACAATAACAGGCAGAGCATTCATCTCTCCCAGGCTGGGGAAGCAGAGGATGCCCAGGGAGCAGAGACGGGCGCGGGCGCTCCGCGGCAAACCCCGGCGGCGGCGCTGGCGGGCGCAGAGCGCGTGTTTGCAGAGCGCTCCACAGAATCTCAAACACAGAATTTAATGGGGCATAAAACGGGCTAAATAACCTCATCAGCTTAATAATAAAGCAAATAAAACCCAGCCTGCTTTTTTGGCTTGTTACAGCATGAGGGACTATGGGAGGCAAGGGGGTTCTGTAGCGGCGCAGGGAGCATGGGCAGGGAGAATTGGCCCCTCTGGGGTGTCAGGGGGTGCCAGGTTCTGCTTGGATGCCCCCGACTCAGCTGGATGGTGAGGATGCATCAGCCAGCCAGCCAGGGACATCCCAGGACAAGGAGGGACAGAGAGCTGTCATCCACCTGGGATCTGTTGAAAGACGTGGCTGCCACAGCTCCAGACGTGCAGGGCAGCAGCGCCAGGTGGAGGTGCCAGGATTCCAACAGCGGCTCATGAGCTCTGCCTTGGCCTCCAGCAGACCTGGACTCAACTCTCCTCTCCCCCAGTCAGCCCCACAGCGCTGCAGCTCCTGCTCCCAAAGCAGGGGTGCTCCCCACAGAGTGCCTGTGGGTACCTGGAACAGAAACACCCAGGGATTGTCAGTGGTGACACAGCACAGTGCCTGTGTGCTCCCCACAGGGAGTCCCTGCAGGAGCCTCCCTCTGCCCCAGCCCCCAGGTTCTGGCTGTTTCCCCTCCCACGGTCCCTTCTCCTGCAGCAGGACCCTCCCTCCCTCGGCCCATCTGGCTCCACACTTCCCAGATGTCCCAGGTGAGGTCCTGGAGGCCAAACACCCTTCAAGACAGGGCTTGTCCAGTTCCTGGGAGGAAGGGCGTGATGAGGGAGGGCGATGCTGTAATTAGACTTCTGATTTAAAGATGAATTCTGTCACAACAGGGGCAAAGGGAGACCTGATGGGCTGTTTGTTGTGCTGCACTCACAGGCAGCCAATGCATTAAACTGGCTCCAGGGACTTCCTCAGGCCAGATGCAGCAGCAGGAAGGAATCCCTCCCCAGAGCACACCTGGGCCTCCAGCTTTGTCCTGCTCCTCCACCTCTCCCAGGAGCATCAGGCCCAGCCACAGCCCCAGCAGGGACAGGCTGCAGGTGCTGACAGTGCCAGGACTCTCTGTCAGGATTCAGCTGACACTTTGGTGTCAGGAGGAATTTTTTTTCCAAATCCAGCTCTCTGGCACCACTTTGGAGGCTGTGTTCCCATCTCCAAGCTGAGCTTGCCAGAGCCCTGGGCTACCCTGCAAAGCTGGGCTGGCAGAGCCATACCCTGAGTGCCAGCACCAGCACCCGCCCTGCTCCTGGCACTGCCTTCCTCCGCCACCTCTATTTTGTATTTGCAACTAGTCTCGAGTTAATAGCAGGTATCCAGCCTGTCAGAGCCTGACATGTTGTGACATCCCATAATGTGACAAGTCCTGAGTGATGCCACTAAACGGGATCTTACTGCAGCAGTGCCAGACAGGCAGAGGGATTGTGCAGGTTGGTATGAGGGCCCCCACCTCAGACAAAGAAATAAATACCCATTCAATGCCCCCTGCCTTTGGGTGCTTCACTCGCTCTTCTTGACACCACCAAAGGTCATCCAGAGGGGTTATCAAAAGTTTGGGAAGCCCCTGGAGCCTGGCAAAGCTGGAGCTGCAGGAAACAGCTGCCCATGGCTCTGTGTCCCTCCTCCTCCTCCTCAGAGAGCACAGGACCCTGAAAGGAGGGAGGTTTCCATGGATTTTTTTAGCTCCCCTGGCCCATTTTAGCTGGCACAGTGCTGGCAGCACCTCAGCCCCAGCAGCAGCAGAGCCTGTTTGTGTCCCTGAAGCTCCATGAGAAAGGAAGGGAATAAGATTTATAGCAGATTTTAAGGTTAATCAGGAAAATCTTGCAGGCAACTGAGTGTATAAGCTGCTATTGCAATGGCATGATTTATAATGCTGAGGAGTGATCGGGAACAGCGTGGAGAGCCACAGGAGGAGAGTCCCCATTCTGCAATGCCAAACCCATTGCTGTGGTTTGGTGGGGACAGGCATGGCCACAGCACAGACACAATGTCCCCTGTGCCACCGTCCCAGCCCAGCAGCACCTTGACCCACCAGAGCCACAGGAGGGGGACCCCAGGACCTGTGACCAGGAAACCTCTGGAAAACTTCTGGAAAACCTCTTGCACAGCAGAGAACCACACCTCTTTTTCCCAGAGTGAGATTTTGGTAGTAGTGGGGAAAAGAAAGTAAAGTTAAAACCAGGTTCAACCTTTATTCCCGTAGCAATTTTTAAATTATCGGTTGGGAGATTTTAAAAGCCTCAATTGATTTGTTTCACCCCAAACAATGTTTCTACCAAATCACACACAGCCTTTCCTGCAGCGGGGTTTTCTTGCCTGGAATTTTCCCTGGAAAACCCTCCAGCTTTAGTTCCAGTTAAAAGGAAGCTGAGCACCCAAATCTCCATATCCCTGTGCAAATTGACTCTCTGTCCTCCCAGGCGCTGACAATTCCCGTCTCCTCACAGTTCAGACACTTGTGGACACAGCGAATGTGCCGTGTGTAATTAATTATCTTAATGAGTTTAGTGACCTACCTGTGGATAACCACAGCTAAATGCTTCCTGTAATAGCTTCTCCTCCTCTGCTGAGCCAGGGAGGGAGCAGTGGGGGAGAACAGCCATGCCAGGTGCAGTGGCTGCTTCCTCAGCATCTGGACACATCTGCAGCTCCTCCACACCCCCTTTCCCCAGGGGTTTGGTGGCACTCTGAGGATCTATCCTGGCCCAGCAGCTGTGGCCGTGGGAATGGCTTTTTTGCTGCTCTTCTGCCATGTTTAATTGCACCAATTTAAATTGGTCTTGGCCACTCTGGGGACGTTGGGGCTGGAAAGCAGTGGGGTGGTCACCAGTGCAGAAACTCCTGACAGAATCACAGACTGTGCTGAGTTAGGCAGGACGTGCAGGGGTCATTGAGGAGGGTCTGGAGAAGCTCAGTCAGTATTTAAACCATATCTCTAACCAAAAATTACCCAAAAAATGAAACCCAGGAGCAGCTCCTAAGCTGGCACAGGAGTTCTTGGGGAGCAGCCAGAGAGGGGACTCCTCTAGTCACTGCCAGTGTTTATTTGCCTTGCTTAAAAATATAAAGATTTTCTCTCCAGTTCTGGGCAGGGGAAAGGTTAATGAATTCCTTCAGAGTAAAGAGATCCTCAGCCCTCTCAGCGGAACAAGGTCAGAAATCAATGCTGGAGGTGGAGCAGGAAGGCCAGGTTGGAAAATAATGAAAAGGGGAGGGGGGAAAATTACATAAATAAAGAGTCAGGGGGGGAAAAAAAAATTAAAAGCTAAACAAATGATAGGGTGACACTTGCTCAGCTCCCCACAAAGAATATTGAATTATTGTCTATAATTTGGACTATGGAACCTAAATGAGGGCCTCCAGGCTCCAAAGTGCTGCATTGTGTGAGGGTCCAGGAGGGGTCAAACGCTCCTTTGGTTCGCTCGTTACCCGCTCTGATCCCGCCCGTCATTAGCGGCAGCGGCGCCGCACAAAGCGCCTCACAAAGGCAGCGCACATCAATGGTGCTAATTAATTGGATTAATGGAAGGGCAGCACAAATTAGGTCTGGCTTGGATAATTTCAATGAAAACTGAATACCAATCCCCAAAGTCATTGGAATATGGATGAGGCAAATTGAGTTAAAATAGAGGAGACTGCTGCATTCATTAGCCCGCCCACCCTCTGAAGTAGTTGTTTAATATGCAAACTATTAATATGCAAATCAGCGCAAATGAAAAAAGTGTGATTTTTTTTTTTTTTTTTTTTTTAAACTCTGCCGAACACAGGCAGCTGCCTGATGTGACAGAGCTGTGCTGCTCCACGCTGGCAGGGGATGGAGGGACCGAGAGCAAAGGGGCTCTTCTGGCAGAAATTCCCTTCCTGTGCCCGGCTATCTGTGAACCAGGAGCAGGAACACCTTCTCAGGGCTTCTCCACCCTCACAGAGAGCAGCTTCTCCCCGATATCCCATCTAACCCTGCCCTCTGCCAGTGGGGAGCCATTCCCTCCTGTCCTGTCACTCCTGGCCCTCGTCCAAAGTCCCTCTCCAGATCTCTTGGAGCTCCTCTCATTAAGGAAAGGTGATAAGGCAACTTTCTTCCTCTTTGTAACTTCTCCCATGGGAGCTTTGAGGGAGCTGGGAGCTCTTGGCTGAGGCAGAAGTGAAAGAACATTTGCTCCAGCTCCCCCAGAGCTGCGGGGGCTCGGGCAGGAGGTGCTGGGGCAGCCTGAGACCTCTGCTCGCAGTTCCTGTAACCCAAACCGGCGCATGAATGGCTGGATCCACAAAGATTAGCAATAATTCCCAAACCACTTCTGGCTTCACGGTTCCAGCCCTGCAAATTAGGGCTCTATTGTGGCGCTTTCCCAGCGCTGCAGTGCCAATGGCCACCCCCAGACAATTACAGAGCCAGTGCAAAACTTCTTACAAATTGTAATTACCCCTAAGAACTGTTTCCCTCTTCAGCGTCCCTCGCTTAGCGGGTGACCCTGCAATGTTGTGACAAATGCCTTATTTGGAATTATTTTTCCATCTCTAGCTGTTCACCAAACACGCCAGACTCTGGGGTTTTGGCTGATTATTTTTCTTGTTCAAATCAGATAATAGGTGAGATTATCTTGCTCCCCACACTGGCAGCTCTCTCTGGGCAGGTTCTTGTGCCCTGCACAGGTCAGGATCTGCCCAGGTGCCCCACAGGCACCTTCCCCTGGTGCTGCAGCAGAGCCTCTGTGGCAGTGCCACCACCGTGTCACTGTGCCAACAGCATTTTGTTTCAAGGGAGCAAACTGTCCTGCTGGCCCAGGAGGGATTGGGTGCCAGTTTTATGGAGCCTCCTCAACTCCAGAGACCTGTCCTGAGCTCCACACAGCTGCTCCACACTCAGCTGCGTTTCTGTGGTCCTGATGCCAACCAGAGGGAAAGAACAGAGCTGAAAAGAGCAGCAGAAGGTGAAGAGTTTGCACACAGAGGCAGAGAAATACTGCTGGTGGGGATGATGGGAGCATCCCCCACCCAACCACCCCTCCTTCCCCCATCCCTGGTAGCCCCTTCCCAGGCAGGTGGGCATCCTGCCCTGCCCCAGCAAGGGAACACAGAATTTAGGTTGGAAGGGACCTTAAAGTCAGTGATATTTCAACCCCCTGCCACGGGCAGGGACACCTTCCACCGCCCCAGGCTGCTCCAAGCCCCATCCAACCTGGCCTTGGGCACTTCCAGGGGTGGGGCAGCCCCAACATGCCACCAGCCCAGCCCTGCCCAGACCTCGTGGAAGTCAAATGAGACTTTAATGACGCTGATTAAGAGTGCAGCCAGCCTTCCTTAATTAAAGTCCAATGGGTTCCTTGGGCAGAACGAGCCCATGGCCAGGATTTTCTCAGCGAGCTCATTTGGTTTGTTTTTCTGTGCATAAGGGGATGTTGCTGCCATCCCTCCAGGAGCTGGCAGAGCCTCTGTGCTCTTGTCACCCTGTAACAGCTTCCTGGATTAATGATTCTGCAAAGGGCTAATTCTTAAGAGGGCAATGTCTTTTGCAGGCTGGTATTGATCTTTGTCAGCTTCCCCTTGAAAGAAAGAAAATATTGGCTTATTTACAAAAGGCAGCTTTTTGCTGCTGGCAAGTCAGTCTTGAGATCCATGGCTGCTCACGTCCCTCGGAAATTGGAAAGGCCGGGGGTAGTTCCTGGAGTGTCAAAATCCAAGTTCCTGAAGTCCACCAGCCCCCACAGGGTGTCTGGTTTGGGAGGGGATAGGTCTGGATCTGGGCAGGTGGATGGGGGACTCTGTGCTGTGGGAGTAGGGTCAGGAATGGGAGAAACAGCTGAAGCATGGCTGAATCATGGCTGAAACAGCTCCTCACCTTTGGGGTGGGTTCTGAAGTTGAAAAAATTCACCATTTTTGACAGTGTGTATTAAATAGATTTGTTTTTTTTTTTTTTTAAAACCAAAACCTTGCATGTGTTTATGTAACAGCAAAACAAAATATATGGAAACATTCAAAATCGAAAACGAAAAATAATCTAAACCCTGAAACGCCATTCCAGCAGGCGGCCAAGGAGATCCCTCTGGAAATAGGGATGTTCCCACCATCAACATTCCATTCACTGGCAGGAGGCAGCCCTGGGCACAGATGGCAGGGACCATTCTCCATCGTCCCTGTCCGGGGAGGTGCCCACAGGGCCCCTCGCAGACGAGCTGCTCCCTCCCAGAGACAAACCCTGGGAATATCTGCATGGGAATCACCAAGCCAGGCTGAGTCACAGCTGCTCCCAGAGCACCCCTGTGCCCCTGGTGCGTGTCCAGGTGTGAATGCACACACATCACTGGGGTATTTGCAGCTCAGCTCAAGGGGAAAACAGGAATTATAACATGAAGAAGGCAACACGGGGCAGCAGGAGGCTGCTGGGGTGAGCCTATGCCTGCTGCTCCCAGGGCTGCCCCTCCTGCACCTCTCCCTGTGCCAGGGGTCTGGGCCAGCCCAGGGAGGGCAGGAGGCAGTCAGCCCCCTGGCACAGCCCCTAACTGGGCTGTTTGCAGCGCTGCCCAGCCCCAGAATCATCACCCATCCCCTGCCTCACCCAGCGGGAGAGCCGCTGTTCCCATCGCTGCTGCCTGCCTGGCTCCCCGTGCCCAAAATCATCACCAAAGAATAGTGGGATGGTTTGGGTTGAAAGGGACCTTAAAGTTAGGATGCCATGGGCAGGGACACCTTCCACTTTCCCAGGTTGCTCCAAGTTCCTTCCAACCTGGCCTGGGATGCTTCCAGGGATGCAGGGGCAGCCACAGCTTCTCTGGGCACCCTGTGCCAGGGCCTCAGCACCCTGACAGGGAAGGATTCCCTCCTAATCTCTTATCTAAACCTGCTGTCTGTCAGTTTGATGTCCCAGAATTCTTGCTGTGACTGTTATGACCATGTGCATTGAACTGGCCCAAACACTGATCCTGTCACATCTGGCACAAAGTGACCACAATGTCCTGACCAGACGTTCTGGCAGCGCCTGTGCTCCCCATGCTGGTGGGCACTCCTCTCAGCCAGTCTGTGGGCACCTGGCCCTCCTGCCCCCATTCAGCACTGTGCTAAACAAACAATATTACACACTTAAACAAAAAAAAAAAAAGTAAAAAGCTCTTCCACCCACTAACTCCTGCTGTGCAGAAGGTGCCAAATCAGATTACAGTGCACAGTTGCCACATTATCCTGTCTCGACTTCACTAACGCTCATTAAGCTTCTAAAATCCTTTTTATGGTGTTTATAACACCTCCAGAGGAGTTTACTGTGTAAATATTATTCTACCATTAAATCCTGCAACAAGGCAACCGTCAACAAGTGGAATTTGTAATGGGCCTGCCGAGAGGGCTCGGCTCGCAGGCTGCGGCGCCTGTGAAGTGAGGCCAACGAAAGCAGCCAAGAACACAGTACGGAGTGATAAAGCACTTCATTTTGATGCTTTAAATCTCCTACCACTTGGGCCTGCTTAATGTAACAGGCCCACTGAGACATTAGAGTTGGGCCTGGAGTCAAATAAGCTACAGGGAGCCACTTACTGAAAGCAGCCTTCCACGCAGCGGCTGCATTAGCGCTTTAACCCGGCTAATCCTGCCCGGAGCTGCCGTGGGCCAACACGGGGCACAGCCCGGTGCCCCTGAGCTGCCCCCAGCCCTGTGTGGGGATGGGATACACCCCGAGGAGAGGTGGGTGTCCCTTGGCTGCTGGTGCAGCCCAGGGATGCTCAGGTGGTCGGGGAGCAGAGGATGCTGTGACCGCACCAACTAGACACCTCTGCCCTTCTCCCCGCTCCCAGCCCCGCTCCCAGGACACAATGATGCAGCAAGAAGTCATCTAGGAAAATGCAATGGAAAACCAAAATCAGAGAGGAAAACCTGGGCAGTGGAGGAGACTCTCTGAAGGTCCCACAGGTCTCTGTTCCCAGCACCAGGATGGACACGGTGCAGGAACGAGTCCCTGTTCCTTTCTCAAGCACATCCAAGAGCTCACACCAGTGTAATCACCAATTTGCTTTTGCTTTGGTGGCAGAAAATCAACCCCAAAATAAACATATTGAACCTAAGGGCAACAAATGATTAAAAGTCTGTATGGGGACAAGCCAGAAACTCAATGGGTTGTGGAACCTGTTTTCATCAAGCTTCCCCTCCAAAAAAACAAAGGCAGAACCCCAAATTTGGCTTAACTGATAAAAGCCACTTTGTGATGAAAAATCCCGGTTTGAAAACGGCAATCTGAGACGCTTTGAGAGGTTTTGGACCAAAACCAATCATCCCTCCCTTTTCTGGGCCAAAGTCTCAGTCCAACTCGGACCACTTTGTTTCTTACAGATCACTCAACTTACAGATCACTTTATTTCCTCCCTGGAGCGAATGTCCATCCCTACAAGGCATCCTTCCCTCTCTGGGACTCACCAGAGCACCCTCTGCCCTCCCCAGCCCCGGCCCCGGGCAGCGGCCCCGGCGTGCCTTGGCACCCTGCGCCTGTGTGGGAGCGCAGATGACCAAGTTTGGGAATGTTGCTCACTAACTCTTACCATGTGTGCTCCTGCTGCTGGGTCAGTGCTGGCAGCCAAGCCCCAGGCAGGCTCAGGTTGGCCAGGGCTCTGCTGCTCCTGGGATCCCAAAGCCAGCGCTCCCCAAGCCCCTCGGTCCCCCCAGCCCTCTCCTTCACTCACCACACAGGAAGGAAAAAGAATGCCTGGGAGATGGAAATCAACAGCACCCTGCACAGCTGCTGCACAAATTCCAGGTTTCAAGCAATTTTTTGGAAGGAGAGCAGAACAAGAGATTGTTAACTTGTGTGCGGAGGAAAGGGCTGGAAATCCTCGCTGCAGCTTAACTAAAACCTTTGAATTTTGACAAAATCCTTTGGATTTCGTTTTGATTTTGACTTCAAGCAAAATAATTCATCATACAAAATTAATATGGAAGACAAGAGTAACAATGCAAAACACAAAACATAATGTGATAAATAATGAAACTATTGAAATACAGGCTGGTTCAGAATTAAAAATTGAAACTATCTGATATGAAAATGTCACACAGGATGCTACAGCCTTGTTGAATATTTTTTCTGGTTTTCCTCCAACACAAAACTCTGCTGCAATCAGGTCCATCCCACAGAGCACTGAGGTGCTGGGGGTGGGATGGAGCCATGGAAGAATCACAGCAAGAAAACTCTGATATGACACCCCAGTGAGGGGCCAGTCACAAATGCCCTCCTAATTAATATAATTTGTTTGGTTAGCCCTGATAAACACAGAACACCTGCCTCTGGAGAAAGATGAATGACAGCCCCACATCGGCAGCTCTCCCCATCCCAACCCTGGGAACAGCCTGGCCCTGGCATGCCTGGGGATGCTGGGGACACCAGGACCTGTGACCCTCCAGCTGCCACCATCCTCCCTGTGCTCAGCAGGATCTCTCCATGTTACAAACATTTCCTCTCCTGGCTGTCAGGGCACAGAGACCACCCAAACACAGCTGTAAGAGCAGGGCACTTGTGGGCACTGAGGTGCTTCTGGCTGTGCCCAGGCCCTGGGCACTGGAGGATGGATGGATGGATGGATGGATGGATGGATGGATGGATGGATGGATGGATGGATGGATGGATGGATGGATGGATGGATGGATGGGAGATGGAGGGATGGATGGATGGATGGATGGATGGATGGATGGATGGATGGATGGATGGATGCTCCTGAGCACTTTGCATGGTGCAGTTTGGAGATTAAAATACCAAGACCTGAGCAGCAGCATGTAAGAAAACAAGCATAGTGCTGAGGGCATTCCTGAGCCTAGAGAACACTAATTAAAGGGTTTCCTTCAAAAGGCAGGTTGGGGTAAGGATCCCAGTTATCCCAATAGGGACAGGGATTTTATTGGGCACCAGCACACCCAACAAAGGTCTGCAGGCTGCCCCTGACACAATCCCATCCAGGCAGCCTTTATGCAGCCGAGGGCAGGGATTTGGGAAAGCCACCATCCCTTGGGGCAGAGGGTGACTTTGCCTTTAGGAGAGCTCTGGGGCAGGGAATTTCCCCCTGCCTGTTCCAGATGCTGCACCCCGAGGGAGCACCACGCTTGGACACCTCAACACTAACAAAACACCCACCCCCACGCTGCTTCCAGGGATGCTCTGCTGGCCTTTCCTGGCATCCTTGTCCCGTGTGCCACTGCCAGCCCCCACCTGGGTGCAGTCACACCACGGAGGCAGCAGCAGCTGTGCCATGGCCCCGGCACATGCCCGGGGAGCCGGCGGGGCAGTGGCTTCGTGGCAGCCACCCAGGCACGGCAGCGGCAGCGGTGACTCAGCCGGCAGGAATGTGGGAGTTCTGCGCTGAAAGCCTTTTAATTCCAGCCTGGTGATGAATGGGCAAGGCCTGAAATGAAATGTTCGGAGGCTCAATGTACCGGGCCTCCCGCTTGTAATTATTTTTGTACAGAATATGTCAAGTGTCGTGCTTCACAAGAACTCGTTTAGCATGCAAACATTTTGTGATTAAGTGAGGCTTACTTAATTAAGCACTTTGTAATGACTCTTAAACCAAAGAGTAGTGGATTAGTGCGTCCTATTTGTGTCTATCATGTTAAAGGCGCCGTAATAACAGGTTGCTGCAGACAATTAGGGTTAGAATACAGAGTGGATGGAGGGAGAACCAGCAGGCACCCGGAGCCCCTCCACTCGCTAATGTCACCAGTTAGTGCCGCCTCTGCGGGGACAATGCGAACCCGCTCCCGCATCTGCCACCACGCCCAGCGCCGTGGGGCTTTGCACTGCTTGGTGTCACTCACCAGGACGTGCCCGAGGTATCCCACAGCAAACAGGTCATGTAGGGTGGGCACCATCCCGGGAAAGGGTCCCGCTCCAGCAGAGAGCTTGAGCACAGACTTGCCAAGGCAGCAGAGGGATGAGGATTTTTTGTGGCTCCCCAGCACAGCAGCTGCGTGCTGGCACTGCCAAAGCACACCCCCCATGCCTGCTTCCAGCCCCTGGGTTTAGCAGATGGGTAGATGTGGCACTCAAGGTTGGGTGGTGGCCTTGGCAGCAGGGCTGGGGGAGCGGGCAAGGGGCACAGGGCTGGGGACAGTGGGGTCCCTCCAAAGCTGCCAAGGGTTTTCCATGGAAACCACCCGAAAACAAGCCCAGAAATGCCACTTGTTTGCAGCCAGTGGCAGCCTCAGCACAATCCACCCCCCACACCCGGCCCCAGTGGGTGGCCCCACATTTTTCACCAGTGACACTGGCTCCCCCATTTTGTGCAGGGAGAGAGGACAGATTATCTCATTACTCCCCAACCACTAATTCAGTTAAAGGACAAAGAGAGCAGCGCATCCCTGAGTGCACACAGGGAAGGTGAGAGGCAGCCAGGCCCTGCAAACACATCACACCCCAGGACCTGTGTGTGTTCACATCACACCCCAGGACCTGTGTGTGTTCACATCACACCCCAGAACTCGTGTTGGGCACAAGGAAGGCTGGAGCATCCCCCTGCCATGGGCACAGCACCACTCACAGGCTCCAAACCCTGCTCGAGGCTTACTGTGGCTGCTCTAGGAGCAGAGCAGTTTTATCAGGTTTTATAGTTTCTCTAATTGCCCTTTTTTGGCCCTGGCACCTCTCTCCACCCTGAAAGGGAGGGAGCAGCTCGGGGGCACCCCAAGTGTGATGCCCCAGAGCTGAGGGTCTCGCTCTCTCACCCCCAACCATGCAGGCTGCTCCCTCATTAGCAGAGTTAATAAACCCGACACTGTAATTTACTGGGTTTGCTTTTCCCTTCACCTTTGGAACAGGAGGAAAAGCAGGAGCCACTGCTCCTGGAAAACCTTCCCTTTGAGCTGGGAAACATTTCTGAGTTCAGTAAATAAACATCCCCACCCGCACGTGCACGGGGTGGTGGAGCTCAGGGCCAGTCTGATACACTAAAAGCAATTCACCTTCTTTATCTCAAAAAGCACAAAATTCATTTTTTTTTCCTTTGATAAGCCGATGCCAGGAGCAGGCAGCGCCCCAGGAGCCAGAGGCAGCACGGGTGGTGGGGAAGGCTCGTGGCTCACAGCTCTGATCCCCCGTGGCCCCTTGCCCCCAGCTCCTGGTTCTCAAATGCTCAGAAGACAACAGGTAATAAATCTGGATATTTTACACTTTTTCATTTCCTCTTACCTCACATTTAATGAGATCTTGCCCTTAACAAAGGTACTATTGAAGCTGACTCTTAAACAAGGCCAGACAAGGGTTGGGATATTTTGGGGGTGGGTGGGGGAGGAGGGCTGCAAGAGATGGGGGCAGGGTCAGGAAAAGGGAGCTTTAGAGGAGGGCCAGCCTGGCTTTTGCTCAAGCTGTGAGTGAAGGTAAAAGTGGTTTTGTTTTATCGCACACCTGGCACTCATCCCAGTGTTACCGGGGACAAACCTGGTTTTAGCAAGTCCCAGGCAGCCCAGGCATCCAGGATGTGACAGCACAGGAACCACAGCTCCATCATTGCAGATGGAATTTAGAGTGGTGGGAGCCAGTCAAACACCTCTGCTGGGCATGAGCAGAGGGATGAACATGAGGCAGTGCTGCAGGGAAATTCCATGTGCTCCTCTATTCCTGGGCTTACCTGACTCTCCCAGCCCTGCCTGGGGTAACCTCCTGGTCTATTCCCTGGCTGGGGTTTCCTGGCTCTTCTCACCCCAAGCTGCACACAGGGAAGACATCTCAATTTTTTTTCCAGAGCTGAATCAATCCCTCTGGAACAAACAGCAAACCCAGCAGATGTAAAACCAGAGGAAGAAAATTCCCAAACTCCAACTGCAGCTCTAAACTCGAGAGAAGCCAAAACATCTCTTGAAACCTCGCACTCCACAAGGTTTTCCCAGCCCTAAATACTTGATATTTTAGTAGCTGTTGAATTTCAGAAGTTCAGTGTTGCTGTGAAGGCGATTAGTGAGGAGAGGGAAGGAGGGGATCAAAGCTCCCTGGCCTGTGAGCTCTCCCAGAGGAGGCTCCAGGGAGCAGAATCCTCTTATCTTGGCTCTGATCACGGTGGCTCTGCACACACTCCCCTCTCTTCCTCTGCCTTTTGTTCAAAGCCACTTGCTTGGTACAACTCCTATTTTTGTGTCACAGAGAAGGAAGGAAGGAAGGAAGGAAGGAAGGAAGGAAGGAAGGAAGGAAGGAAGGAAGGAAGGAAGGAAGGAAGGAAGGAAGGAAGGAAGGAAGGAAGGAAGGAAGGAAGGAAGGAAGGAAGGAAGGAAGGAAGGAAGGAAGGAAGGAAGGAAGGAAGGAAGGAAGGAAGGAAGGAAGGAAGGAAGGAAGGAAGGAAGGAAGGAAGGAAGGAAGGAAGGAAGGAAGGAAGGAAGGAAGGAAGGAAGGAAGGAAGGAAGGAAGGAAGGAAGGAAGGAAGGAAGGAAGGAAGGAAGGAAGGAAGGAAGGAAGGAAGGAAGGAAGGAAGGAAGGAAGGAAGGAAGGAAGGAAGGAAGGAAGGAAGGAAGGAAGGAAGGAAGGAAGGAAGGAAGGAAGGAAGGAAGGAAGGAAGGAAGGAAGGAAGGAAGGAAGGAAGGAAGGAAGGAAGGAAGGAAGGAAGGAAGAGAAGAAAGAGAGAAAGAAAGAGAGAAAGAGAGAAGGACAGAAAAAGAAAGAAAGAAAGATCATATTTTAATCTGTTTTGATGTTCTTCAAAAGCTCTTCAGCCCCTGCACCGGTAAATGAACCCACCAGCAGTACAGGTGTGAGCACAGCGAGGAGCCCGGCGCAGGTGGGATCAGGGGAAGGCGCAGCCCGGGTTTGACCACGGGGGAAGAGCGCAGCTCCTGGAGCAGCCTGGCCGCAGCCAGCCCCCTAGAGCCTGCCCTGACATCTGCAGCGCTCAGCCGGGTCTGGAAAAGCGCTGCTCCGGTTCAGTGAGTGCCGGCCGCTGGCAGCTCCCCGTTAAATCGCAGCGTTAATCAGAAACACATTGTCCATATTGTCAACACTTCGTTTAACCACTTCTATAAATTCAGTATTAGTGTTAAAAAAGATTCTGATTTGATGGATGAAATAGTCATCCTCCTGCAAGCCAAACCCAATAAAAGTGAGCTAATAATTCATGGGAATAAGGCAGAAGATACTCTGCAGAGGCACAAATGGGTGAGATTTCCCTTCATTTGCATCCGGTTGGAAAGAGTGGCCGGTGCTGACAGAAGGGTGAGGGAGGAGAGCAGCTCTGTGCTGGCTCCTCTGGGAGCTGCTCATCCCCTGTGGGGGCTTGGAATGATCAGGTGAGACACAGCACCCCAAAACTGCCCATCCACATGTGACCAAGCATTGAATGGGGTGAATAAACCATGATTGTTTCATCCTTTAAATACAACACGAACTGCCCTGGCAGAGCAACTTTCCCAGACCTTTCCTGGCTTTGTGCAGCATCACCCAGAAGCTGGTTTGGGGGGCATCTGTGAGTTATCTCCTTGTTATCATTTTTGTCAGTGTCTCTCTAGTCTGCCCTCCCTCAGAGGGGTTCCCTGGGGAGATATCCATGGGAATGCAGATATCCCAGAGCCAGCCAGAGCCTGCTGTGCACCCTGCCCTGCCTGAGCCATGCCTTACCAGCTTGGTGCTCCCCAGCCCAGCCAGAAAGAGGGGGATTCCAAGAGATGGGATTTTAAAAGAGCCTTTAAAGCCTCTGGCTCACCCGTGTGGGGTGGGTCTGGGGGAGCTGAAGGGAAGCCAGGCTGAGAGGCAGCAGGAGAGGAGCCACAGCAGGAGGGACACGGCACTGGAGCAGCTCTAGGGCAGCGCTCAGCATCCAGCCACCGACACCCCTGAGATCCTGCCGGACCAGGATGGGCATGGCCAGGAGCTGGGTCCTGCCTGAGCCCCCCAGGCTTGGCCAGGCTCCCCCAGAGTATCCCCAGGAGCGGGATTAGCCCAGAAAGCTCCGCAGTGACCTGAATTCCCCACCCTTCTGCCCCTTAATAACAAGTCAGGCCTCAGATTCCCGATGTAATTGCATGAACCGAGAGACTTTCAGCACTTCTCATCCTACACAAATAGTTTCCATTTTGATTCCCAATCTCCCCAAGAAAGTATTTGAAAGTTGTTGTTTTTACTGCAATATGAGTATGAAAAAAAATAGCTCCACTCAGTGAACTTGGAAGTAATGGAATAATAATCCAACAACACAAGCCTTCTTGGAAAACTCTTCTGAGAATACCAGTGCCCTTGGGCATGTCTAGAGCCTTGTTTATTAAAACAATATAGTTTAAGAATTAATGCATTTATAAAGCAGGACTTATTACATAAGAATATTGTGCTTCTTTCATCGTTGCAAAGGATCTGGTAACTAAATTAATGTAACCCATTGGAAAGGTTTTTCTCTTAATCTTATTTGGATTTAGGTAGCTGTTTTTGCAAAAAATATGGAAGAGGGGATAAAAGGAAACCTTTGCACAAATACCTCTGTCAGCCAAACTCTTCATGGGTTCTGCTTCTTCAACTGAAGAATGCAAGAAGAGATCAAAATTAGGGGAAATAAATCACAGAAAAATCTGTATTTGTGTTGGAACAGAGAATGTCTGACAGCTCAGGGAGATATTGGAGGACTGGGCAAGTTGGGAAGAACTCAAAGCAAATGAAGGCTCCAATTCTGCAAGCAATTATGCCTGTGGTGATTGGGCTGTGTGAGCCAGGCTGGCTCTGCCTTTGCTGGGCACTCGGGCGGCTGTGGGACCAGCGCCCCGGCGGCACCAGAGCACGGGGACAGAGCTGCTGCCAGGCTCTCTGGAGAGGGGATGGCCACGGCCAGGACCCTCTGCACATGTCCCTGGACTGCCAAAGGTCTGAGGAGGAGCCTGAGCCCATCTGCCACAACGCCCAGGCTCACCCGGCTGCTCTGCCCCTGCGCCGTGTCACGGCGGCTGCTTCCATCCTTCCCAAGGGATCCTTGGGCTGCTCTGCTTTGGATTGGGCTGAATCTCCTCTTCTTCCAGGAACTTGGTGTGATAAATCAGGGGAGATGATCCAGGCTGCTGACAGCACCTGGAATGAGCCACCGGGCTGGCTCATCTCCTGTGTCCCAAGGGGGCTGGGCATGGAGCAGGGATGGGATGGGATGGGATGGGATGGGATGGGATGGGATGGGATGGGATGGGATGGGATGGGGTAATGGGATGGGATGGGATGGGATGGGATGGGATGGGATGGGATGGGATGGATGCTCCCTCTCTGGCAGCCAAAACAATCTCCCCTCCTATATCATGTTTCCCCAGTGGGGGCCCTTTGCCATCTCCAGTTCTTGTGCTGTGGAGGCTCTGGGGGGATTATTTTAAAGACCCTTTTGGCTGGGAAAATCTGGATTTCATAAGCCCTTTTCAGTGTGAATTTTTTGCAGTTTTTCACAGTGATATCACTTTAAGGCTTTCCATAGCCGCAGAATTTCTTCCAATTAATGGAAAAAACATTAATGTCCGTTTAGGAAAATAACTTTTCCATTGCTGAAGAAATTCTCTGGTTGTGCCTCAAGCAGCAGCAGGCTCTGGATGAGCAGGTCCTGGAGAGCCCCAGAGAGCACAACAGAGCCACAGAAGGGGCTGGGACAGCGCTGCTGAGTGCAGGGTGCTCTGTGATGTGCCCTGGTCAGGTGCCAGCCATGCTGCACCATCTGTGCCCAGTGTCCTCCCCCGAGGGGCTGGGGGTCACCAGGGCTGGCAGGACAACCAGAGGCACTTTGGTTCCCCTCAGACAACTTGGAGCTGCCCTTTGCCCACGCAGGAGTCGTCTGCCAGTAAATGTGCCAGGCTGTGGTATGGATGATGGAGTCTGCCTTCAGCATCTGGGCTCACCCTGGTACCAGAGAGGAAAACATCGTGTGTGGAGCTCCATGAGAAAGTTTCCAAATAGCAAGGAAAAGCCACATCTTATCCCTTCTGGAAGTTTAACCAGAATTCACATCTGACATCAGTGACACCGAGAAACCTGCATGGCAGCACAGCCTGGCAAGGAACACCCTGAGTTTTCTGTCTTCTCAAAAGACAGAAACCAGCTTAGAAGACATTCCTCCAGCTGGCCCCAGCTCCTGGGATGTCCCAGACGAGCCCAGCTCCTGCCTAGATGCAGCCCTGAGTGTTCTGCTGGCAAACCCAGTGCTGGTGCTAGGACAATGGTCAGAGAGAAGGACCTGCCCTTGCTGGAGAGTCTGAAACAGCAGCAGACACACAGCTCTGAGGAATCTGAGGCTGCTGGGAGAGCATCATCCTGCTCCTCCCCATCATTCCAAATAAAAGGAACTATGGGTTTTTCGGCCCCTGATAGGTTCAGTCAGTCCCCAGGACAGAGATCAGACGGTGTAAACAGGACACGCTTCAGCAAGGCTGTAAATACAATTTATAGCTGCTGCAGTCTGCAGTGCTCAGAACACGAGACCCTTTCAAAAGCACATGTGCCTTTTTCTTACTTAGAGATTTCACCATTTGGGAACATTTGATCCCCTGTCAGTTTTTGGGATGCCAGAATGTCTATGAACAATGTTGAAAAGCTGACAAGTGTTTCAGTGACCTGCTTTGCTCCCCTGTGCCGTGTGCTGCTGTTTTCTGCACGCTCAGTTCTGACACACACCCTTCCACAGGGTGTGACCTGCTGCGGCCAGTACTCCCAAATTTGGCTTCTACCTAGAAATAAAGTCACTTTCTCCACTTGTTTGTGAGTTCTGTCACCCAGAATTGTCCTTTAACACCTCAGGATCAAGCACCTGGGGGAAAATGTGGTGGGGGGAAAAACAGGAGAAAAGAGAACAGCAAGGAACAACCCTGCAGGACATTGCTGAAGGCATTCCCATATTTCCCTTTCCTGGGGGTTTCCAGCTGCTCCTCCCAGCCTGTGCTGGGTGCAGGGGGCAGCCCCCAGGTGCCCCAGGCCCCTCAGCCCCAGCTTGTCCAGAAGAGCCGAGGAGGTGGAAACTTCACTCCTCCCAGCTTCGGTTTTCACTTGAAACCCTTGGCGACACTTCTGTTTTGCTTAAGATCAAGTTCCACCTTCTCCCCGTGGTGCAAGAGCTTGGCCAGGGTCTCAGAGGTCTCTGGCACTGGCAGCAGCCTCCAGAGCAAGTGGAACTCTCGGGGAGATGGGAGGAACTGCTCGGCGCTGTTGGCTCTGCCAGGGAGCAAACCCCAATCTCAGACACAGACACAAAACCATCTCCTGTCCCTGGGGCGTGGAGGCAGCGAGGGTTCCTGGGGAGGAAACAGGACAGAGACAGCCTGGGGAGTGATGGGGGGAAATATCCTGAGAGAAGGAGGGGACAGGAGCGTCCCCCCCCCCCAGCCCGGAGATGAGACCATTAAATTCAGTGACAGCACAGAGAGGGATTTTCTCTCAATAAAGTCTTAAAGGGTTTTAAAGACTTAACAAAAATAGCTTTGAACGGTGTCTGAAATGGTTCAGCTCTGGGGTTCCAGGCTTTGAGCAGAGTTGTAGGAAATTTTCTGATGGAGAATTTCCATTGGAAATGGCGGTTTCAGGGAGCTGAGGACATTTCACAGGGATGGATTAATTTCAAAGACATTTTAACGTGGATTTTGTTTTGCCACTGCTGATAGTTTTCTTCAGTGTTGATCTTTGCATTTCACCAAATATTTAACAAGCAACAATAATATTTGCTAAGAATATCGAATTTCAGCAAACTTTGAGGCGTGACTTTCTCGACTCAGAGCACCATCTTAACAACCATTTTCTGCCCAGGATACACGCTGCTTTCCAGCTGGTTTTAATCTCTAAATGCAAAGCTTTGCTGTGATTGTTACTTTGAATGATGTCGATTCAGGATGATGAAAGCACTGGGGACAACGTCATTCCTGCTGCTTGGGGATGGGGCCATTCCTGTGTCTGGATTTGGGGCCATTCCTGCTGTTTGGAATGGGACCATCCATTCCTGCTGCTTGGGGATGGGAGCATTCTTGTGTTTGGATTTGGGGCCATTCCTGCTGTTTGGGGCCATTCCTGCTGTTTGGCCACGGGGAGCTCCTGCCCTGGGTGGTGTTGGCACAGCAGCCCTGGAGCTGCAGGAGCCCAGTGACAGCAGGAGGACACGATGCTGCCACATGTGTGTTATTATTCTCCTTGGCTGTGCCTCCTGACTCTTCCAGGGGTCCACCACATCCTAAGGAAGCAGTGGGAGAAGCTGAGGGGAAGCAGAGCAGTGGGAGCCCCATGGCCCCACAAGGCTGTGTCTGTGAGAGTCCCCATTCCAGCAGGGATGGCCCCAAAGCATTCCAGGGCTGCTGGAAGGGCTGGCAGTGCAGCAGGAGCACCCAGCAGCCCTTCTCAGGGGGTTATTTCTTGGACTTCTCCCTTGCCAGGGGCTGATGAATCAGCATCTTAATTGGTGTGAATATGGGAATTAGGGCTGAAATCGGGGAAAGGGAGTGGCGACTCCAGCAAGCACCTTGCAGGTAAAAGGAGTAGGGAGGGCTGTTTAGGGAATTTCTGCTCAAGGAGAAATCCTGGCTGGCAAGCTCATCCAAGGCACTCAAAAACACCCAGGCTCCGGGAAGAAGAGCTCGAGTGCCCGGGAAAATTTCCAGAGGCGCGGGCGACCACGGCGTTGAACTCCTGGCGGATTTGTCAGCAGAGCGATAACGGCGGCGATAGGGAGATAACGGCGGCGATAGCGCTGCCATCGGAGCTGATGCTATCGCGCCGAGGCTGAATGGGCTCCGGCAAGCTCGGAGCTCTCCTTTGGAGCCTGAAGGAAATAAAGCCCTCGGTACAATAAGCGGATCAGATAAGCCGGGAGAAAAATGGAATTGCATAAAGTAAAAATAACTCATCTCTCCCGTTTTCACCGCACACAAAAAAGCAAAAGCTGATCCCGAAAGATACCTGATGTTCCTGCTCTGGGGATCTTGCTTTTAAGAAAACCGGGGAGATCTGGAGCTGGAGTCAGCACATCGCCCCTTGCCGTCCTTCCAATAGCATGCAGGGGAGCTCAGAAACCCAGGAAAGGCTAGTACCGTATTTTATTACATTTTAAAGAGACAAAAATCCTCTGGCTCAAATCCGCTGTGCAAAACAAACACAGTTTGAGTGCTCTCTCTGCACGCCGGGGCACTCGCTGAGCACACACGGAGTGACTGTAACATAACGCTTTCCTAAGGGCTCCCAAGCTCCAGCGGGGCCCCAGCCTGACTTGGGGAAGGAATTGGGTTCACATAACCCTCACTTAAAAAATAGACTGGCACATTTTTGCTTTATCAAACTCTATTTGCAAAAGACTAGGGCTAAATGATCTGAAAAGGTTATTTTGAAACGGGGTCACCCTCGCTGCCACAGGTCTAATAAAACAAAACTATGGCCAAATTAGAAACATATTTCATCTAATAGGGGAAAATATAATTGGTGAATCTGTCTGGTGTTTGACCTACAGTATTTATGCTAAATGAAAGTTTAAATATATCACAATGCAGCACGAACAAGAAAAGCTGCATTCACTCTCTGTTCTGTGGTTTGATCCCTTCCCCTTAACCCTTAGCTCCACATGAACGCCAACATCAGCATTAGCTTTGGCCGTGCTGCTCAGATGCTGTGAAGCAGCAGGGATGGCCAAGGGCTGCAGGAGTGATGAGTGATTCTGGGAAAATTCCCGGGAAACCAGAAGGGGGTTCAGAAACTCCTGTGGGGTGTCCCTCTAAAACTGAGGCCCCTCAGCGTGGGGATTCTGACATCCAGCTCTGACACCCTCCACGTGCTGGTGAGGTTTGAAGCCAGGACCTGATTGATGCTGGACAGGAGGATGAGGGGGATACAGCGTGGGGATCCTGGCTGTGCCATCCTTAGGACACACAGAGCCCTGTGGGCACAGAGTGGGTACCACAAAAACAGGGATTCCGCATCATCAGAGTGAAAATGTCCCACTCTGGTCATGAGGGTAGTGTGCAGGGCTGGTGCTGAGCTCACGTGCGCTCGCTGATGATGCAGGAGGTGCAATTTGTGGTCAACCAGCTGTTTGTAATTCCCAAAGCCCGGAGAGCCCCTCCTCCCACCACCAAATAATTTATGTTCCGCATAAAAGCGAGAGGATCCTTGAGCAGCAGTGATGGATGAAGGAGATTATTAACAGGGATATCATTTCAAGAGTGTCTGTCTTTTGGTTCCTCGCAGTTACATAACATTTCATAAATTTCCCAGCAGATTGGTTCCTGACTGGTTCACCTGACAGCAGCCCCTCGGCCAGCCCGGTGGGATCACAGGGTGCCGTGCCCCGAGCCCCAGGCTGAGCAGAGCTCCATCCACAGGCATCTGCTTTCCATGCACCACACAGGTCCTGCCTCCCCAGTCCCAAGCCTGACTCAAGTGAAAATAACTGGAATAACCACAAGGGAATGTTCTCATCACCCTTGCCTATGCAGAGAAAGGATCAGGTGAGGTTTTGGCAAGGCGGGTGACACAGGCACAGTTTATCCCGGTCTAGACACCAGCTCCAAGCCCCAATGGTGGCATCAGTGCTGCAGAGTCCCCATCCTTAGCCAGGAGGAGAAGCCAGCCCACCCCCAGCCCCCGCCTGCTCCCCACCCCTCGGATCCCCACAGCAAGAGGGCTGGTTGGACAAACAGCACCAGGCACCTTCCGGGCACAGCTCCCTGCCTTCCCTGCCTTCAGCCCCCTCCTGGAGCCGTCTCAGGAGAAGGTCTCCCTCCCCCTCGCACACACGGGGGAGGAGCAGGATGGCAGGGACACAGGGAATCTGAGAGGAGCTCTCCTGGCAGGGACATGCGCTGGTCGCTGTGCTCCCCTGCATTCGGCAGAGCCCTGTAGCTCAGCCAGACGCACGCAGCTATGATTCATCCCTCGCAGGAGTTCAGGCTGAAAACAAAAATCTCAACCAAACAATCCCTTCGACTCCAAGTCCCAGTAAATGGCCTCCTTGGGCAGGAGCAGGGATGCACAGCTCTTCCCTCTGGGACACCTGGGGAGCTCAGTGCAGGGGCAGGACCAGGTTCTGCTCTCTAGGCCTTGGCAAGCCAAGCGAGACGCGCTGAAATCCCGAGCAGAGCAGCAGGACTGCAACCACGAGCTGAGAAAATGGACTGGGGAGACGGGGATCTTCTTTTTTCCCTTTATTCCCCCCCCCCCTTTTTTTTTTTCCTTGAAAACCTTCATGTGGAAGAGAAAGGGGCTAATTAAATTCTTTTGCTGAACATATTTAGCGAGTCTTTCAGAGAAGTGATTGCGTTTGGCTGCAGTCCAACAGCCAGGAGATAGGATTGTGCTCAGGAACAGGCAGAGCAGAGCGCTGATTTAGGAGGATCCAGGCAGATCCCAGCTGACAGGGTCTGGCCTGTCTCAGGCACTGTGGGAGGAAGGATGAGGGTGGCCAAGGTGGCTTTCTTGAATTCCTGGTGCGTGAGGTTAAGGCGGATCTCATCTCCGTGACATCCTCCAGGGCAGGATTTACAGCGTGCGCCCACAGCCCCGACCGCGCTCCTCCCCGGCACTGAGTTATTGTTTAGTCAGCACCAAGCATCCCAAACATCCAAAAATCAGCAGAACTGCTTGTGGCACCCGCAGCCCCGAGGCCCCACTCAGCCCTGCACCAACACCAGCTGATGCAGTGGATCCCAGCCTTGCTCGTATTCAGCTGCCACCAAAACCACATTTGAGTTTGGCTGCTGGGCTGAGCTGATTTTCAGGCTGATTTCCAGCTGAATTCCAGGCTCTCTCACTGGGTGCCGGCTGTCCCAGGGTCGGGACCCTCCAGGCAGGACTGTGGAAGGATGTGAGCTGCCCTCTGCAAATGCTCCCGGCTGGGGGCACGGCACCGAGCATCCCTCCGCAGCCTTGGGGATGCTCCGCCAAACCCCGGGGCCACAGCACCAGCACGGCCAGGGGGGATTCCCTGCCTGCCACGGGCAAGGAGGAGGCTCAGGGTAGCTCGGCCCTGAAATCCCCCCCATTCCCGTGGCAGGGGTCCCCCCTGGGGCAGCCCCTGTCCCAGGCACTGCGGGACACCCTCCCCTTGCAGCAGCTGCCCGGCGGGACCCCGGCCCCTGCGGGGTGGCACATTTACATGGCCCCAGCACATTTCCATCTCTTCACCTATTTCCGGGGCAAATTGCCTGGTTTTATGGCGCCTGACCGGCTCCCTCGGGGACGGCATTAGACGGGCAGGCAGTGAACCACGACAAGAGGTTTTGCTTTTCCCACAAGGTTCCTGTGAGAAAGCTCTCCCTTCTTCCCTCCCTCCCTCTCTCCCTCCTGCTGCCTTCATCCCATCTCCAAGGGCTCTGCCTCAGTCTCTCCGACCCACGGATGCTGGGGAGGCCCACGTTGCTCCAGAGCACCAGCCAGCACCCAGAGCTGCACCCCGGTGCTCAGCTGTTCTCTCAGCAGGCTCTTCCCTCAGATTTCAGCTCTTTGATGCAGGAGAAGCCTGGAAATGGCTCTGAAGCCTGAGATGTGCCAGGTTCCAATCCTGTTTCCTTCATCCCGGGGCCCTGAGCATCACCAGCCTCACAACATAGAGGGCTCTGCCAGCTCTGGGGTCTGGCAGGTGGCACCCAGCACTGCTGTGTGACAGGAGGGGCCCACGGGACCCCCAGACAGCCCTGCTTGGGTCAAGCTCTGTCCTGGGGCAGCAGTGCTGCCCAGCAGCATTCCCAGGAGAACTGGAGATCCCCTGGGAGCCAGAGTCACAGCAGGACCAGTCAGACAGGGGTGGTGGCTGGGGTCCCCTGCACTCATCCCTCGGAGCTGGGATTCCCACCACCCCACTCACATGAGGAGCTGGACTGGGAACATCCTAGCAGAGATGGCTTCAGCCCCAGCAGATGTTTCCAATTTGTTGTTAACCCATATTTATTTGGACTGATAATCGCAGGCAGCCCTCCAATTGTGCCGGGAGTTTTACAATAAACTCAGGCTCGCTCTATCAAAAGCAAATCGATTTACAGTGATATTGGCCCCACCCACAGCATGTCCAGGTCCCTCCAGGATGGGGTGGCCCCCAGTGCAGGTCCTGGACCAACTTCTCCAAGAGTCCCCGCAGCACCACAGGATCCCTTGGCCCCTTCTCCAGCTAAAGCTCCTTTTTAATTGCCTTCTGAGAGGAGCAGTGACACTCTCCACAGGGAGGATTGATTTAGACATGCAGTTTTCTCCACAGACTTCGCAAACGGTTGTAACAAGGTCACAGAGAAAAACAATTTTATCCTCTGATTACTGTAACATGATATGAGCTTGGAATTGCATCCACTTGGACTATTTATTTAGGCATTGCTTGTCTGGTCCCTGAAGAAAACTCCACAGTGTAAGAAGCACAAGCAGACAGGGTGAGGATTGCTCCCAGTGCTTCCCAGTGCTCCCAGTGCTCCCCAGGCAGCTGAAAGGGCAGTTCCAGGGTGCTGGGAGGGAGCTGCTGCAGCTCCAGCACCGGCAGAGCTCAGCACAGGGCAGGTTTCAGCCATTAAAAAATGAGGTGCATTTCCACTGGATGCTCCCTGGATGAAGAACGTCTCCCTGCATCCTTTCTCGTGAGCCCAGAATGGTTTGTTTAGAAAGTGCAGCAGGGGAAGCACACAGCTCATCACCTCTTCCTGATCAAGCCAAATCCATGCAGAAAAATGAATCCAGCGCTTGCAGGCACCTTACTGTGTGGGAATGCTCATCCAGAGTGAAATATTACAAATAATCAGTGAATTGTCAAAATAATGGGACTATAACAAGGTCAGAATACTGAGACATCCGATCACAATCAGCCCTAATTCCAGCAAAGCCACGTTTAAAGGAGATTGTTTTGTCAAAGGCTTTTTCATGGCCCGGTGGCTTTGTAGCACAAGGCTGTTTGGATCAAGTCATTTCTGATGAACATTTATTATGGAGAGGAAATGTCACATCCATCCCATGCTGTGAAAGTTCAGGAACTTGCTCAGATATTTAAGAACTTCTCAGCCCATAACCTGTTGCCTCAGGAATTATTTAAATGCAGAGGACAGGCAGAGTCTGAGCTGGGACAGTGGCACTGGCACCCACGGAGGGGTGCCAGGACTGGACTGCAGGAAGCCCAGGGATGCCTACCTGGCACAGGTGGCACAGGGTGGCCTGGGAGCAGTCCAGTCCCACCACCTGGGAATGGACCAGACACTGGAAAATGTGCACAGCAGGACCCATCCAGCAATGCCAGACCCACCCTGGGTCTGCCTGCAGCTGCTCCATGTTCTCCTTTTTATTTAAAACCCAAAAATATCCACAAAGAACCAGCAAGCGTCTTCTCCATTTAACACCTGGAACAGCAGCACCCAGGGGTGCCCAGGGTGCCAGCAGAGCAGGGGGGGTGCCCAGGGATGAGGTGCCAGCCCCCATCCAGGAGTGCCCCAGCACATCCTGCTGCAAGGGTTAACTCTGCTGGTGCAGGGGGTTTTGCTGACTCTCTGCTCTTACATCACGGCTGTGCTATGAGGCCTGGCAGGGCTCCCACTCTGCAGCTCCAGGCTCCAGCCCCTGTCAGCTCTGGCACAGGGCAAGGCAGCCCGGGCCAGGGCAGCAGGGAGGGGGCAGAGGCACTGAGCCTGCCCATCCCTCTGCTGGGGCTGCAGGGGCTGGGGGCTCGCTGGGGGGGTGGAAGGGGACAAAACATCTTGTGCAGCTCCCAGGAGCTGTTGGCAGGGCTGAGGGCTGGGGAGGTGGCTCTGTGCAGCACAGCTCGGCATGGCAGCGTGGCACAGCACGGCACGGCACGGTTTGCTCCCTGGGATGCTCTTGGACAAGCCACAAATCCGTGGATTTCCACGGGACCAGCGGAGTCTGGGTGCGCCCAGCCTCGGCCCCACGCTCCGACAGCGAGGCACCGGCCTCAGGAATGAACTCAGAGAGCAAAACCAGGCAGCCTGAGTCAACTACTCCCTAAAATCATCAATTACACCATGACAGCCCAGAAGGAGAGGAGGGGAAGTCAGGGACATGCTGCTGAGGGGAGGGGAAGGCCAGAAGGAGAGAGCAGTAGTTAAAGCCCCGCTGTGAATCGGGAGGCACAATGGCATTTCCAGATGCACAGAGCCTTGGGTGGGTGTGTGACAGCTCCAGAGCCCCAGTTTGGAGAGCTGGAGCTGGGCTGGAGCAGGGGGAAGAGTGCCATGGGGGAATGGGGGGCAGTGGCACTGGAAGGCACGTGGGCCCATGGGGCTTGTAGGCAACATTCATACCCTGAAAGGGACAATAAACACACTGTGGATAAAATTTGCAGGTGAGACCCAGCAGGGCTGAGTTGGGATGAGCTGCACATACCCCCAACAGCAAAAGACATGGAACCTGGAGAATCAGGGCAATGCAGGGTACAACCAAGAGGAACACGGCTGAGAGAGAGAGAACACAGCTGGAACAGCCAAGACATGAGGGAGTGAGAGGGAGGAAACAGGAGGGTCTGGATGGGAGAGGTTAAAAAGATTTCAGACAGAAAATCTGGGATGAGTCCGCAATGATGGATGGGAAGCAAAGATCATTTCCAACCCTGCTGTCGTTTCAGTGAGACCTGGGACCAAGACAGGTCTTGCTCAGTTTGATGCTGAGTCCTGCAGAGTCTGCCCATGCTCTGAGCTGTCCCAGAACTGCCACAAGGAACCCAAAGGGATCCACAGCAGGTCCCTGCAGGGGCTCTGAGCTCTCCACTGCCCTGGCACCCCCTGCACAGCCAGGGCACCCCAATACCCCTGAGCCACATGATCCATCCAGCAATGCCAGACTCACCCTGGACACTGATTGCAGCTGCTCCATGATCACCTTTTTATTTAAACCCCAAAAATATCCACAAAGAACCAGCAAGCGTGTGTTCTGCATTTAACATCTGGAACATCAATAAAAGATGGACGGAGAACGGGATTTCTTTGGAGAGTAGGAAACAAAGTGCCTTGCCACTAACTTATTTTAGTGTTTCTCTGTAATGTGATTTCCAGTTCCTTTGGTTATCAGGAACCCCCATTGTTTTCCCACTGAAGAGGTGATTTCAATGCCCAGCACACTGTGGACCATGTTTGGGATTCTGGGGTAGTTTTTTGATATCCACTAATTTCTCCATGCTGAGGCAAATTTGTCACACGCATGGGTCTGTTTGATTTCATTAAACAGAATATTTAAGCATAAAAATTGTTTAATCGCCTTGTGTCATTATGAGATGAATTTCATTTTGCATACATTTGCATATTTCATCAAAATTAAGGCTGCTAATATGCAAATGAGAGCCAGGTTGCGGCTGAGGTGTTTATTGTAATAGCTGCAGGCTGTTCCACTTGAAAAGCTTCTGGGCGGCGCACTGGAGGGGGTGCTGGGACCCCTCTGAACACCTTTTGGAATCAATTTGCTGGAATTTCTCCCACTAATGTCCCTCAAAACCGCCCAGATCTGGGATGAGCACTCAGGAGCTGGGATGGGCACCCAGAGCCTGCAGTGAGTACTTGGGGTCTGGGATGAGCACCTGGGCTCCCAGCCCAGACCTTGTCCCTCCCAGCTGGGAGGTCTCTCCCTGTTCCCTGCAGAGCCATTGCAATAAAAACCACCCCAACCTCATCTCTGTGGCAGGAAGATCCCCCCAGGGCCAGGGCTGCCCCCTGAGGCTGGGACAAGTACCAGAAATGTTTTTTCCCCTGCAAAGCCTGGGGAACGAGGCGTCTCCCGGCTCTCATTGAACACAGTGAAGGTCAAGCACCAGGTTCCTTCAGACCCATTTGAGAGGCCCAGACAGACAAATCATGAAAATCAATCCACAGTGGGTAATTAATGCAGCCTTCATTAGCACGCAGCAGCTGAACGATCTGCAGCCAGCGCTCTGTGCTTCGTGGCAGCCCAATAAATCGGGATGGATCCCGCTCTCCCAGCACCAGGAGCTGCCTCACTTTTCTTTCCTGATCAATGCCAGGCCTCCCCAACCCCAGCACCATCAGCACTTTCGCTGCTCAGAGTGAGAGGCTCCACAAATTGTGTATGATGTGGCAACAGGCCCTTATATTTAGTTTTTAAAATCTACTCTTTGCTTTTTGTTAGAGATATTACACTTTTAACCCATTCTGGAGCCTCGTTTTTGTAAAGAGCTGCCCTGTGCCTTGGGCAGCTGTTGGATTTTGGATGATGCAGGAAAAGCCCTTGATGAGTGATCAACTCCTTCAAACAGAGTTTAACAATTAAACCAAAATGGAGTGATGAGCACTGAAGCCATCCATCCATCCCTCCATCCATCCCTCCATCTCCCATCCATCCATCCATCCATCCATCCATCCATCCATCCATTCTCCATCCACCCATCCATCCATCCATCCATCCATCCATTCTCCATCCATCCATCCATCCATCCATCCATCCATCCATCCATCCATCCATCCATTCTCCATCCATCCATTCTCCATCCATCCATCCTTCCATTCATCCTTCCTTCCATCCTTCCATCTCACAAGGAGTCCATCCTGCTGACTCAGTCCCCAGTTCACAGTGCAGAGGCACAGGGCCTCCACAGATGATGTGAGCAGCACAAAGAAAAGAGTTTGTGGCAATTTTTAAAGTTTTTAAATTCACATTTAAAGCACAAGGGGCTTTTTCAGCACGTATTAGTCGAATCAAAAATTGTATCATCGCTTCTCCAAAGAAAACTCGAGCAGTGTCTTTGCTTTCGTGCTCAGAGATAAGCCCTGCCTGGATATTAAGCAGGGGTATTCCTCAGCTTTTAGGGGGATTTTTGTAAATATTAGCCCTGAATGGCCACTGCACAGCAATCCATAAGGGAAGGTAACCCTGCACTCCCACAGCACGAGAGCAAAGGAATGCAAATCCCAGGGCTGCTCCCAGCGTGTCTCCTCACACGAGGAAGGCAAATGGGACCACCTTAAGCCTGTCTGAGAGACTGAGGCGCAAAGGTATTTGTTTAAAAAAAAAGTGTAGTGATTGCAGAGAAAAGAGAAACCTGAGAGCTCCTTCCCCAGCAGTCAGACAGGGTCACCAAAACCAGACTAAATAGTCTGACTGAGGGCAAAGCGCGGGGCTGGCTGAAAACTGATCCGGGATGGAGGAGCAGCCGCAGCCGCCGGGGCAGGAGGGCGGGGTGGGAAAGCAGAGCCACCAGAGGGACCCTGGTGTGACAGAGCCACCAGAGAGGGGCTGGAGGTGCCAGACAGTGGCTGAAGGGTGGTGGCAGAGCCGCCAGAGAGGGGCTGGAGAGTGTCAGGAGGGATCGGAGAGCATCCAAAGTGACCCTGGTGTGACAGAGAGTGAGGAGTGGCCAGAGGCAGCGGCAAACCCAGATCCCTCCAGTGCCTGAGGGAGAGGAGCAACTCAGAGAGAGTTCAGAGCTCATCCTTATTTCAGGGACCTGGAGCCAAATCTAGGAACACCTGGGAACTGGCTGCAGGAGAACCAGACTGAGCCATGTTCTCCTCATGGCTCATGACTTCCCAGGACATTGCTAATAATTGGTGTAAGGATTTTTCCCAAAAGGGTCACCTTACTCTCAGTCTAGAAGGAGCTTTCCCAGAGGTCTCAGAGAGCAGGTCTCCCAGGGAGCAGAGACTTCACTCTCTCACTACAGCTGGGGACCATCCCCACCAACATTCATACACCAGCATCCACATTTCTTTTTTTTTTTTTTCCCACATTTTCTTTTTTTTCTTCCAAAAAAGGATTAAAATCACATTTATTCCTTGCCCAGAAGCCATCCCACTACTACAAGGACAACCCACACAAAATTTACCCAAACCCAGTTCTCCACAGGGCTAAGACCCCCACGCTGGGTCATGCTTCCCCTGCCACCTGAGAGGAGCAGGATTGCAGGAATGAGCCCCCCACAACCTTTAAAGGCCAGCTGTGAGCCCTGTAGCCATGTGCTGAGCTGTAGTGGGGCTCTGGGGCTCTTTCTGGGGGCTCTTGGGAGCTCCCTGCCATGCCCTGCCCAGTGCTGGACCATGACAGTGTGTGCCATTGCCAGTGTCACCATCTTTTTGCACTCTGTGTCTTTGTATCTTGCTGCTCATCAGGGTTTGGGGTTTTTCCGTTTGCTTTGGGTTTGGGTTTTTTGTTTTTTACCAATTCCTTTTGCTCTTCTGGATTTTCTCCACCTTTTTTCTACTCCTTATTTGGTTTTTTCCCTTTTTAGAGGAGAACTCTGGGAGCTGAAGGGCATCCCCTGAGTGTGCCCAGGGCAGGGACAAGGGGAGCACACAGGGTTACAGAGCCAGCAGCAGATGACTGAGTAAACACCAGGCGCTGCCAGAGATCAGGCAAGCAAGAAACACACGGTCAATTCTTTTAACTTATGACTGCACCTAATTACTGCCTTTCCTCCCTTCATAAGCTACATATGGGATTAATAATAATGCTGAATCAGATATGGTCTCTTGCAGAATCATGGAATCGTTTGGCTTGGAAAAGACTTCTAAGATCATAAAGTCCAACCATTCCCCCAGCGCTGCCAAGGCTACCACTGACCCAACAACCCCAAGTCCACATCCACACCTCACTTAAATCCCACCAGGAATGGTGACCCCACACTGCCTGGGGCAGCTGTGCCAGGGCTGGGCAGCCCTTTAGGGTAAGGAGCTACTTGAGGCCATTTCCTCTCCTCATTATGCTTCTTCTGAACCCCCCTGGCTGCACCATCCTGTCAGGAGAGCCACAAGGTCCCTCCTGAGCCTCCTTTTCTCCAGGCTGAGCCCCTTCTGCTCCCTCAACTGCTCCTCATACAACCCTTCCCCAGCTCTGTGACATTTCACTGAGGTTTCACTGCGCTCCATTGTTTACTCCAGGCTTTACCTGGGCACAGCAGTGGGTGCAGCACACCTTAGGAGCAGGAAAATGAGATTCCAAAAGCCCAAATTACGTGCTAGGCTATGTCTGTTTACCTGTGATGTTTGCCAACTGCTATCTCATTAGCTGTACAGGAAATATAATTGATATTTCTGCAGAGACGTGACACTTGTGCCTTTGCTGAAACGGGAAGGGTTTCTCAGGGCTTCACATCACTCCTGTTTGCTGCTTCCCATAAGTGATACTGCCTCGTTTTGGGAAGGATTCCAAGAAATAAGAGCTTACCAGAGAGGCCTCTTGAAAGTATGGGCAGCTTTATGTCAGCCTGGGAGCTCCCTCAGACACAAATCTTCTGGAGGAAAGAGTGGATTCTCTGCTGTTTGCAAAAGGGCCACAAATGGGAAATAAAATGTTTGTGCAGCTCTTTAATGTGAAAAACATCCATTTTGGAGCAGATTCTGTGTCTAGTCTGGGTGAGACAGAGCAGGCAGCCTGCGAGGGGCTGCGCAGGGAGGTGAGGGCTCTTTTCAAAGATCCCTGCAGCCCTGATCACTGAGTCAGGACATGGAGCCCTGGTGACTGGGACTCCCAGTGTGATGGGCATGTGAACATCTGGTGCCAGATGTGCTGTGACTGGGTGTGACGCAGGGGGGATGCAGAGGACTGACCCTCTCCCACTTCTCCCTCTCACTCCGGAGAGAAGCAGCGCAAGGCAATTCAAATTCCTCCGGGGATCGCAGCTACTTACTGCTCACCTGAAACCTCCCCCAGGCGCTCTCACCGCTCCCCTTTTGTCATCAAAAGGTTTTTTTGCCACTTGCAGACTTTCTCTTCTCCGCACCCAGTGTCTCCCACCGCTTCCCTGGGGAGGTGACCCAGAGCTGGAGGTGTCCTCATGGCTCTGGGCACCACGGCTGGGTGAGCTCTGCCTCCAGCCAGGACACGTGGGGCTGCACAGCAGGAAGAACACCAGCAGGACTTCTGTCAGCAGAAGGGAGAATGTTCAGGGCAGAGCAGCCACCCTCAGCCAGTGTGAGCCCAAGCTAAGCAGATATTTCTGTACCCAGCTGCGAGGGCAGCTCTCCCCTCAGGACATGTCACAAACCTGTAGGAGAGAAGAATTTCTGGTTTGGTGGTTTTGTGTTCCTCATGCATTTCTGATCTTTATTTTGAGGAAATATTTAGGGCTTCCTCCTAAAAGGAGGAGTTCTGTGCAGAGAATTCCATGTGCTGGGGATGCTGTGACAAATGGCTCTGCTGCCATGGCCTCTCCTTCTTCTCTCCTTCCACTCATCTGATGGTTTCTGGTGTTATTTCTTGCCATAAAGCCTCATCACCTCTCTTTTGAGATTTGCATGGAGTTCATACATAACAAGGCTTTTCTTTTCCCTGGGATGAAATCTCCTGAAATCTGATCCATGAACACATCTAAACAGGCACACTAACAGGAAACTCGGAGATATGGAAATGTAAATGAGTCCCCAATCAATAAAGGTAATTATAGTGAGAGATAGACTGACATACAGTATCTTGAGGCTTTTTTCCTTGTCTTCCAAGGGGCTCCCCAGAGGCTCCACAGGCACTGGAGAAAGTGTTTCCAAGGCTTACTATGGCTGGGGAGAATTGTTCCCTGGAGCAGGCACAGGAATGCTGCTGCCAAGCCCACAACGTGCCCACTGCCACTGGAGCCAAACCTCTCCAGCAGGTTGGGGGCAAGAAATCTGAGTGCAGTCATTGCTGAGGGATTTTCAATTCTGTAGTTCAATTTCTCTTTGACATCCTATTTTTTTTTTCTGTAATTATAGGCAGTGAGATGAAGAGATCAGCATTATTTAACTTGTGTTTCACCTTTTAAAAGATGTCACTAATTTTGCCCAATTAGCCGTGGGTTTTTTAGCAGATCTAAATACAAACTGCTGCCGAGTTTTGCAGAACTCAGAGTCACTGGCTGTCAGTGACCACCTGGCCTGCCTTAAGGGCTGATGGGACAGGTCACCCAGGATTTCCTGCTGTGGCCACTTGGTCAACTGGCACTGGGGGCAGGGAAGTGGAGGAAGTGCAGAAAAGCTTGAAATGGGAACAGTGGAGAGGAATCAATTAAACACACAGCAGCTTTGTTTGAGTCAAGAGCTCTCTGAGCTGGGTCACCACATCCCTCCAGCCCGTTTTCTGTGTCTGAAGGGGCTGACAGCACTCGGGGGTCAGTGAGGAATCCCCACACCCCAGCCCTGTCTGAGCACAGCCCAGATGTGGCTCTTCTGCGGGGTTTTGATGAATTTGCTCCCAAGTCTGGCTGCGCTTCAAGAGCTTTGTCCCTTGCGCACAAACCTCCCTTCCTGCCTAGCGCTCATCCGGATCATCTTTATTGGAGAGAAGAGCTTCTAAACTTCCTCAACAAAGTTCTTTGAGTTTGAGCTAGGGAAACAGTTCCTAGAGCAAGCTCCAAGAAAGACCTTTAAAATTTTCCTGCTGGAACCTCTGTCCCTCGCATGAGGCATGATGGACGCCTACGAGGTCATCTCCCCATCTGCTTTCAGCTCCTGCAGAAGACACGTCTGACAACTTTGACGCAACCCCAAACCCAAGGCATCTCTTCCTCCACGGCAGGATTTTAAATATCTCTATCTGCACTTGGAGAGGAGCGAAGCTGTGGAGATGGCGGCTCAGGTCATGCCATTACGGGTGGGTAAGGTCACACCATCTGACACATGTCAGATGAAAAGCTCGAGTAAGAATATTCAGCCAACTGCTCGGAGCAGTTTTTCATCCTTCTGTGGAGGGAGCAGAGCCCTTCCAGCAGAGCAGCTCCGTGCAGTGAGTGAGCCCATCCCTCCCTGCTTGTGGGGCAGGAAATGTTTTCTGCAGCACCAGCATAACCAGGCACCTCTAAAAACGTGGCACACGGGAAATGTCAGACTTTCTCCCTTTTCTTCCCTCTCACAATCGTATTTAACAGAGCAAGAGCCGATACGGCTTTTACCCATCCTCCTCCGCTTTGTGTTCTCCCTGGGATGGGAGGGGGCTCTTGAAGCCGCTTCGGAGCGGGACAGACCTTGCTGTAAGGGACCAGGCTCAGTGTTGCTCGGGGTCCCGGCAGCGGCAGTTTGCACTCTGGGGGTGCGGGCTGAGCCCGGCAGGGTCGCCGCCCGATGTGCCCGTGCCACGCCGATAGCAGCCGATAGCCCGGAGCGCTCCCAGCACCGCCGCCAGGCTCGCACTATTTGCCGCTCCGAAGTACAGATGGCTCTGGGGTGGCTTTTCTTGGCACCTCCCTGCAGAGCCTAGAGAGGGCATCTGCTGAAAACAACTGCTTTGGGATGGCGGCGGCCCGGCCCGCTCCCTCCCGGCGCTCCCATCTGGATGCCGCTGACCCCGCGGCCGCGGGCGCTGGGTTAAACGCGGGAGCTGCAGCTCCGCACCTCCGACAGCTCCAGGCAACGAATGGATTTCATGCGCAGCCCTCCTGTACCTCTCCTTGATGTTCTGAGGCAATGAGAAAGAAGTGTTAAATTTGTTCTTGGCTACTTTTCCTTGCAACTCCCAAAGGCACCGGTTACAAACTGAATCAGTTATCAGCTAGTTAGGCTGGCAGTTCCCGAAGGTACCGCATGAATACTGATAGGGACCCATGCATTATTCAGTGCGAAGAGCAGAGGAAAATGAGCAACACGTCCAAAACAAGAACAGCAGTGGCAGTAAGGGAATAATTAGCGAGCTGTCACTTGTCCCTGTCAGTATTCCCTCCCTTAACACATAAGGGAAAATAATAAAAAAGGGTAAGATCATCTTGCAAGCTCTGCTCTTAAATATGCAGCTGGTAGGTTAAAATACAATGATAAAGGGGAGAGGATAGAGAGCTCTGATACAGTTTTCAAAAGATATGGCCTCCATTTCCATGGAGACTGGGTTTTTTTTTTTCATTTTTTTTAATCCCACAGGCACTGGGTTATACAATAAGTCCCTGCCTTAAATACCAGCCCATGTGCAACAGCATGAAAGGGACGTGGCTCTAACACGGGAGTTTATCCCAAGGAAAATATTTAGGATTTTTTTCCTTCCCTTTGTACAAAACACTACTGAAGTCGATGCATTTTAGAGAAACCAGGTTGACTGAAATTGGCTTTGCTGAAAGAGTCTGTGACTCCGATGCAGAGCGTGAGAGCGAGGGAATCCTGCAGCCGGGGTGGTGTTTCCCCATCCCAGCCCCTTCCCCTCTCCAGAGGGGCTGGGGCACCAAAACCGCAGACTGGACAGCTCAAATCAAGTCGATCTGGAGTAAAATTTTAACTGATTAAGCAGTTTGTGGGCTGATGAGAACAAAGTCACTCTGCTGCTATCTCCAAACAGCCTCCAAAGCTGCTCGGGAGGACGCGGACCCGGCGCCGGTGCCCACGGGTGCGAGTGCCCGCTGCCAGCAGCGCTCTGCCCACGGAGTCGGGGAAGGGAGCCACACATCCTGCGGGATCCGGGTCCTGCTGGGACCCCTCAGGCTCTCGTCAGGACAACAGCAGGTCCATCTGCCTCCTCCACAGCCCCTCCGTGTTCGCCTGCAGCAGCCCTCCGAGAGCTCCGCGCTGCCAGGCTCGTTCCGAGCAGGGAAGGGATTTGTGCGACGCGCAGAGATGCTGTATTCACAGCAATGCTAGCGCTGACTTCCCTAAAATATCCTGACATGGATCCCTCCAAACAATCTGCTACATCACGGCGAAGCTGCAGCCGAGCGGAACGGGGGAGCGAGCGCGTCTCTGAGCGTGTGGCCCACCGTGGCTCCAAAAATGTCGGGATTCGCCCGCAGATTTCAACCCTCTCTCAAAGGGAATGGCCACGGAGATCATCGCCAGCCACTGCAGTGTTTAGCAAAGCCATTAGTTAGCCCGGCTTATTTCGGAGCTCTGCAACACTTACGTCACCGAGGACCCACTTCCCCTGTTCCCTGCCCTGATTTCTTAAAAGGGAATTCTGGAGAGCCCGCGGCAGCAGCGGGTCCTGCGGGGAGCGGGATGGAGGCACAGCTCCTGGCCAGGGATGCGGGGTCGGGGCGCAGCAGGAGAAACCGGGGAGCCGCCTCTGACAGCGACGTTAACTCAAAACAACGAGAAAGAAAACAAGGAAAGGCTGGGAAAGCTTCTCAGAAGTGCCTGCAAATGGCGCCTGTCCAGCTTCCCAAAAGTCAGGAGAGGTTCTTCAGCAACGCTCTTCCCACACTGGGAGGATGTCTCCTTCCAAGTCCCTTTTTTCCCCAAAAATACATTCCATTGTTTTTCCCTGCTCCTGCCTGGCAGCCCGTGGGATAACAGCTCTCCGTATACAGTCTCACACTATAAAAATGCACACAAAGTGAAGCATTTTCATGTCAGGTTTTCCTAATCCCTTTCTAGCTCCTGACTAATCCTGCCCTGCCCAGCCCCTGCCGTGCCACAGCTCCCTCTGAGATTGTGCCACAGATTTGCGCAGATGACTCTGCTCGATTGGCACTCGATGGTATAGACAGTCCCCTATTGAACCCCGCTTCCAGCACAAATCCATGGGAAGGTTTTTGCTCATCCAAACGTCTTTCTGGCTGTCCTTAAACCACTGCCGAGGTGGCCATTTTCCTTATCCATCACATGCGCTCTGCGTCGTTCCAGGTCTTTGATGAATGATTCTCTGGGTAATGTATTTCATCCCACCAAACCCGTGTATGTACTGGGGAAAGAAAACTGGAGAGATTTCACATCAACTAAACTAGCATCTTTAGTGTCAAGTGTCTGTGTTTTTGCATAAGCACCCACCAGTTCTTCTCGGTCTCCCTCTGAATGAGATCCCCGCACGGATGAATATTCATGAGAATTAAATGGGAGAGCTGTGATTTTCAGCAAAGGAAACTTTCCTGCTGGAGGAGGAGTGTACTTTTTGCTGATGCTTCTCTAGCGTGTGCTCAGCCCCAGGTGACGCCTTCCAGGCTCTGGGGACAGGGTTAGGGAAGCCACTCGCTGCTGGCACGGATCCTGGCTCTGAGCCACAGTCCATCCCATCCTATCCCATCCCAGTGCTCCCCGACCAGGCAAAAGGTGCAGTGCTGTGCTGGCCCTGCCCTCCGTGGAGCCCTATGACCTTAAACCGACCCAAATTCGGACGGGTTATTTTTAATGCGCGGTTGCAGGACAGCCCCTGGTCTCCAAAACCCACATTCTAATCGAGAGAGTTTTCTGCCTTGCTCTCGGTTGGATTTGGATGCTCAGCCCATTCCAGTCGATGCCATCCGTTTTCCCTCCTGCATCTCCCTGTGGCTGGAGCTGCACAGACGGCGGGGCCCGCGCTGCCGGCGGTGTCGTTACTGCTGTCACACACTCGTCACTGACAGGCGCTGGGAGCACCGGGAGCCTGATGTTCACCGCTCCTTGCCCAGCTCTCCACATCTCCACTCGGAATTGCAGGACCTTTGTTTTCCAGCTGCGGCTGCGGCTGCGGTTGTGGTTTGATTGCAGGAGGATGCGCGATTTAGCCGGTGGAGAGTGAATAATTTGGCACGGAGCATTCCTTGTTATTCCGTCGAGCAGTCTGTGTGTCAATCGATGGGGTAACAATTATGATCAATGTCAACAGGAAAAAACAAACCCCCACCATTAAGCAAGCACAAATGTGCACAGGCACAGAGCGGCCTCGCTGCTGCCTTGCTGTGGCTGCCACAGCCGGTTCCCTGCCTGGGGGGAGCACCCAGTGCCCGCAGGGGAGGGATTGGGCACGATCACAGACCCGGCTCCTCTTTTGCCAGCCCCTTCCTGGCGCTTTGGAATCGAATTGCTGAGATTTGGAGTTTGATTTGCAGGATTTGGAGTCAGCCAGTTCACGCTGAGTGTGCTCCCGGGCGGAGGCTCCAGGGCTGGGGGCATCAGGCACCAGCTCATCCCACAGCAGCACCGGAGCAGGCTGTCCACAACCGTGCCAAAGCCTCTGTGACCCCTCCAAAGAACTGAGCTGTGACCTGCTCTGCCTCTTTTACACTTGAGCTCCAGTGCCTGAGGCAGGGTCAGTGTGTCAACAGGCTGGGAAACCTGCATGGTCTTGGCAGGAGAAGGGTACCAGAAGGGCTGCTGAGCCCAGGCTGGTACTGGTGTCTGCCTTTTGAATGTCAGCTCATGACCTCCCTGCAGGTGCCTGCAGTGGCCAGATCCCTTCCCAGCCTCTCCAAATGGCCTGGTGACCACGGCAGCGCTGGCAGAGCCAGTCCTTCAGCCACAGGGATGGGAGGGCTGCTGCACAGTGCCCAGCCAGGCTGGCATTCCCGACAGGAGCGTGCCTGGCATGGGCTGGCAGCACCTCCTGTCATTAATGCAGTTCAGCCACACCTGAGGTGCCACTGGGACGAGATTCCAGAGGAATGCTGGGTGCCCTGTGTCACTCACTGCCAGGGACAACGCTCCTCGCTGCTGTCACACCGCGCGTGGAGGATGTTGAATTAAACAGTGGGTCTTTTGATGCTGCTGAAGGAACTGTTGCATTAATTATCCATAGAATTTGCACATGCAGCTTTGCAGAGTGGAAAAGGCGCATTTCCCCCAGACTGATGTACATTTGAATCTCAGCCCCCTCCCTCTGAATCGCCCCTCGCTTCGCTGGGCCCTTCCGAAGGCGCTCTCGGATTGTTTATTGATGATCCCAGCCTTGGAAGGGTGAAGTCTTTGCCAGGGGTTATTTTTACTACCCTGTTAGTTAAGGCTGAGAGTATTATTTTACATGCCAATGAATAATTTACCTGCCATTATAAAACTTACTCAGAAACAATCCTCAGCAAGGGCTGGCGTTACCTGTGTGGCTTATGGATGGAACTTGCTGGATGCAGGAGCCCAGGTGTGCAGCAGGTACCCTGGAAAGCTGCCATGGAAGGAAGGTCCTAAATGGCTGCATAAAATAAAATGTCCCCAGCACTGGTTTCCACGAGCTGTGGCTGCATCTCCAAATTTATAGCTCAGAAAAAAAGAATAATTGCGAGACCACATTTTTCACTTGTGCTTTTCCTGAGATCTCTATTTTCCCCTTGGATTCTCCACACCTCCTGATTATTTATAGCATACCAGAACTCCAGCCTTATAAAATACCATGCATGACTTCTCCTTGCACTCAGTGCTCGGGGAGACCAGGCACTATTGGTAAAAGATTTAACTCATTAATAGAGAGAAGCTGGAACAAAGCTCCGTAATTCAGTATTGCCTTCCCCAGCCTGATGGTGTTTATTTAGAAAGCAGCAAAGACACAGGCATGTGGGGCTATAAATCAGCAGAAAATCAATGCTAACATGTAAATAAATTGCAAATCAGCTGAGAAATTGGTTTCATTTTGAGACGATAAAGCATATTTCTCCTGTACTTATTTTATAAGGTGCCCCTTAAGAATTGTAATATTTCTGTGTGGTAATGATAAACATTAGTGAGTTGCTTTAGAAATGAAAAAATGGCAACCCTGTGGGGATTTGAAAAACATATGCACTTCAAATTTGAAAATCCAATTTAACTGTCCATTATATGGAGAATAAAAAAAGGTAAGGATAGGATAATTTTGCAGTTACACAGCATTTGACTAAATCTGATTCAGGGATGACAGCTACACTTTAAAAGCTACATGTCTGAATGTAAGGAGACAGCAAATCATTTATTTATGATTGTAATCTAGCTCCTGTCTAACAAGTTAACAACTGTGCAGTGCTCCCTGAGTGGAGGCAGCCTGTGTAGGCTTGTCAGTTAGCACTTTTAAAAACACTTTTCATAGAATTTTGGTTATAAAAAAAATAAAATAAAATAAAAGAGACAAAAGAGAGTCCCTGTCAGATTTACCAAAACAAGCAGATGTTAAAATTGCAAAAGTTTGAAGAAACAAACCCTGTTCCTAATTCAATGCAGAGCACCTTGTGCAGAGGGTACACGACAGCCAGAGAGGCCAGTGCAGGGGTCTGGTTGTTTGTGCATCCTGAACATGGCAACAACCTTGTGTTTTGTTGGAAGTGTCGCATTTTTGACACCAAAGGCTTGGCTCCTGCATCCTGTCTGTGGCATTTTGCAGTTTCTGGTGCCCATAACTCTCTCTGCCCCGTTCCCACATGCCCTGCCCTGATTCCAGCTGTGCCTCCAGGCAGGCACAGCTGCCCAAGCTCAGAGCCTTGGGATTGTGGCTGTAGCTGTTTGAGGTGAGGTGTTGATGGCAGAGTTTTAAGGCAACCAAATCACCTGAATGGTTATGAAGAACTGAGAACTAGGAGGATTTGCCCAGCAGCTCAAGTGGGATGTAACTAATCTAATTCTGATATCATATATTCTTTCATTTTAGATGAATGGGAACATAATGCTAATCCAGTTCCACCCCCTGCCATGGGCAGGGACACCTTCCCTTAGACCAAATTGCTCTAAGCCCCATCCAGCCTGGTCTTGAACACTTCCATGGATGGGGCCTCCTCTTGGTGTGAAAATTCTGGAAAGTGATTAATGTAATCAGTTTTTATGAGGAGGGAGAGGGAAGAGATGGTAGAGCTGCTGTGCATGGCCACCAGCTGGAGAACTGGGACAAACAGGGGACAAGCAGTGTGCTGTTGGAAGGCTGGGCAGGGGCAGATGAAATTCAAGGCATACAAATGTAAAATCTTGAGCTCTGGGAGGGTTGTAGAAATGGAAATCTCATCTTCATGAGCACAGAGGGCTTTGTACTGAGGGCCAGCACCCAGGAGTGAAAACTGAAGGCTGCAACAAATAACTCTGTGGAAACACTAGTTCTACATCCAGTAGTTTCCAACCAAATATTGGGAATTCTTAGGGGGGAAGTAGGGGATCGAAGAAAGAGCACTGTGGTGTTACTGACATCTGTAACCCTACCCTGAACCCTGCATTGTTCCCAATCCATGACACAAAACCAGCAATAGATGTGAGAAAGGTCCAGAGAGGGGCCCAGGGATGAGTGAGGATAAATTCAGGATTCCCTGGGGTGAGGCTTTTCAGCCAGGGAAGGGACACAACAGAAATCTGTAAACCCAGGACAGGGAACAAGGATTAGCTGCTGCTTCGAGGGCTCTGAGGGGGCTGGCAGAGGTTGAACCCAGCAGGAAGGAGGCTGCTCTCAGATCCTTCACCAAGACTGTGCAAGGTAAAATTTACATGGGTTCAAGAAGTTACCGGACAAATTAATGTCAGGAAAATCCATCATACATCCATACACAGACATTATTTCTGGCTCTGAAGGATCTTGAGCCATAAATTGCTGGAGGTTAATAGAGTGCTTGATGAAGTATCATTGTTCTCCTGCTCTGTGCTTGTGCTCTCCAGTGGGTGTTCGCCTGGGATGAGCCACTATGGCTATTTTTATGCTCTTAACATGTTCTTTCACCAGTTGGAGCAGGATCTAATGCTCAACATAAATCAAACCTGCTGGTTTGATATGCCTTGCCTGGGTCTCCTTGGAGCTTTCAGAGGGGTTTAGGCTGGACCTGTTGCACTCAAACGCCAGCACATCCCCAGAGGTGCCATTGTCCTGCTCCCGCGGGCTGTCCCTACCCCGAGGGGGTGACAGCAGCTCTCCCAGCCACTGTGTCACCTCGTCAAGAGCACTGGCAGGCTGCAGCCTTCCCCTAGACCGGGACACGTCCTGCGGTGCTCCGGGTGCTGCAGAGCAGTCCCGCAGGTGCAGGGGGGTGTGGGAGGTGTCCCAAAGTTGTGCAGGAGGTGTGGAAGGTGCGGAGGGGATGCGGAGGGGCTGCGGGGGCTGTCCCGCAGGTGCGGGAGGTCAGGGAAGGTGCGGGAGAGCTGCGGGAGCGGTGCAGGGGGGGCTGGAGGGGGCGGGCAGCAGCAGGAGCCGGTTTGTTTATTGTGCGTGAGAATCACAAGCGACTAAAGCGAAGGGAGAAAGTTTGAGCTGGTGGTTGTCAGATAGTATCACCCTCACACCCGCCGGGAATGCTAATGAGTGTCAGCAAACACAGGGAGTCTCTGCCTGTTTATTTACCCGGGACTGGGTCAGTGGCTGAAAATACACAGTTTTGCTTTTGCAGATAAAATAATTCTTTTCTGATAGAAAAGGCCGGGTTTGTAATTCAGGATTTTCCCGGTTTTGATGTAGGGGAAGAAATGGAACTGTGGAGCCTCGGTGGTTCAGGGGAAGCTCGGCTGCTTTTAAATGGTATTCTGCAGATAAGAAGACACTTAAAATACACATTGGAAATAGCCATCAGCAGGGTGTTTTGGGAAAACCGGCGGTGGAAGAGTCAGGGCTGTTCACTCCACTCTCGCTGGCCACCCTCTGAACTGATTATTCTCCTCTTGGAAATGAATGCCAGGAGTGTTATTTAAATTACATTAAAAGTAGAAGTGGTTTAGATAGTGTAGCAGTGTGCCCCACTCTTTTCTCTTTAAGGGAGAGAGAAGGAAATTTCAGATATCCATGTTTAATTAGGATTGCTGAGATCTGGGGTAATCGCAGCTCCCCCATCCCCCCCGTGTCTTCACGCTTTCAGTGTTTCAGAAAAGAACAAAAAAAAAAAAAAAAAGTGTGATTACTGTGTTTTTGTACACAAACCATTGGTTGCTGTCGTGTCACCGTGTGGAGGGGACATGTCCCCGTCGGTGATCACACAGCGGAGAGGCTGGAGATGTCCCCGTGGCTGAGTGACAGCCCGGCTCAGGGAGCAGCCCCTCCGGCAGCCGCGGGCCGGGCCGGGCTGGGCTCGGCAGCAGAGCCAGGAGGCCGTGGAGAACGGCACTGTTAGAGCAGGCAGCAATCTGTGGGGTCTCCAGAACCTTATCATCCATGCGAGTCAACAACTGTGCTAAATTGAAATTGTAGAGTTGATTAAACGACGTATTTAAGGCCCCATAAAAGAAAGCAAAGCCAGGCAGGGAGGGAGCGGCGTGCGGGGGGCGGCGGGTGGGGAGGGTTTATCTCACCGCGAGCAGCAGGCTCAGCCACTGATCTAATCAAATTATTCAGCATTAAAAAACTGCCAAGGCATTCCAGTGCTGCAGCTTCCAGAGGCCCAGCTGGGATCAAATGCTAATCAACATCTCCACGATATTTATTCCCACTGTCAGTCTGGTACGTGTTTGTTTTCCGAGCGCTGCATACTAAACTGAAAGATCAAGATGAATCGGTGGAGATGGGAGATGATGAGCAGCCAGGCTAAACACTGGGAAAAACACCGGCTACTGGGAAATGGGGACAGAGGGAGATGGTTGGAGGGAGAGGGTTGGAGGGAGATGGTTGGAGGGAGATGCGCAGCAGCCCTGCCGGCAGCGGCGACAGCGACCCAGCCGCGCTCGGCACAGCCGGGACGCACCCGCTGCTGGCGGGAGCACCGTGCTGCCACCGCGGCCTCACAGCCCTCACACCCGGCTGCTGCTGCTCCACCAGAGCCCCTTCTGTCGTGACAGCACCAGCGACTGCTCCTGCAGCACGTGCGGAGAGGACAGCGCCCAGCGACACGGGACGGCCACACTGCGCCCTGCCCCTGGGGACCCTCGAAGGCCGCCTGCCCACCAGCAAGGTCCTCCTTAAGCACTAGCCACCGGAGGGCTGGGAGACTAATTAATTTCCTTTTTGTTTTTCAGAGTTTCATTTTTAAATTACAGTCTTCCCTCCTCTCTAATAAATACTCAACAATTAAAGCTTTTTTTTTCCCTGACATGCGATTCCAACATCTCAGTGTCCCACCCTCCTGTCACCTTCCCTGCCATAAACAGATTCGTAAAAACTGCTTTTGACGCCCCAGCTGCCATTAGCCACTTAAAATCCCATAATTATCATCCTATCATGGGCCTGTTAACGAGCAGTAAAAATAAGGCCATTGAATATGGTAATTTATTCGTAAATTAGCCTAATGAGAATAGGTTTCAGACACTGTTTACTTTCTAGCTGCCTGTTTCGGTGCGGTGCAGGCAGCCTGCGCGGGGCTGCGGAGCCGGGTGGCAGCGCGGGAGCCTCAGCCTGGGTGGCAGACGCAGCTCCCGCGCCGACGGGCACAGCCCTGCTCCCACGCTGGCCACCCTGCACAGCCTGCCCTGCCTCTGTCCCCACCACCGATGTCCCCAGAGCTGTCCCCTGGGGCCTGTCACAAGGCAGGTTTCTGCCGACCGCCACAACCTGCACTTGCACTGCAAGACCTGGGGGAAAACTCCAGGATAAACGTGAATAAATGCAACAGAACGGTCCAGTGTCATCAGCCTGTGATGAAAAGGAGCAGGAGCTGGGCAGGATGGTGGGAGGAGATGGGAATAGGCTGTTGTCTTCCTCCTCCTCCTCCTTCTCCTCCTCCTCAGCCTCCCTGTGGCTCATTAAGAAGGACTGGATATGTTGTTGTTAGCAGCTCCTACAGGGCTGTTTCAACAGTGGGATCCCACTTTTGGGTTTTCCTCAGGGAAGGTGCCATCACCTTTGCACACACATTAAAGGTGAAGCCTCTTTGGTGGCCAACCGTGACAGCCACCGCCTGCTCCTCCAGATCCAAATGAAAGAAGGAGGAAGAGCCCCAAACTGACTCTGCTTTCAATTCAGCACTGACAGGTCTGAGCACTCCAGCACCTGGGCGGCTTATTTTTTCCAAGCTCTGTCTTTGCAAACAGTTATTCTCAGGCAGTGGAGTGGTAATAAACCCCTGAGTGAATGAGGATGAGAGGTCCTTTCAGGGAAGAGGTGAAGAGCTCTTGACTATGAGCCTTTCACCCTCTAGAGTATTTTCATTCCTAGGCTGGCTAAAAGCCAGGAAATAAATCTGCACGGCCGGAGCGTCTTGGCTGCATCTCTGAGGAGCTGGAGCCGGCAGCACCTTGGGCACTGGCACCCAGCCCTCCCCCTGTGCCCCCAGGGAGGCTCAGGCAGCCCCTCTGCAGGTCTCTCCCACTCAGTGAGGCACAGGCTGTGCTGGGGAGCAGCCTGGTGCAGGGGAAGGCTCAGGTGTGCACACACAGCCACCGGCCTGGGGGACAGTGAAATGGTGCTGCTGAGGGGACCTGAGCACCAAGGACACTTTACAGGGCCCTGCATCCCCAGGCGCAGTGCTTTCTTCCCAAAAGAGTCCATTCTTGGCCCAAAACAAGGACAGTCAGAGATCAGCTGCATGTGTGGTGACTCTGATGGGGAGCTCAGAGCTGGAGGGATCCCTGGGGACCAGACACTTCCCCACTGCCAGCCCCAGCTCCCACGTGCTGGTGGGGGCTGTAAAAATCACATGCTCCAAGAAGGGGGCCTGATGTCATAGCAAAAGCCCAGAACTCATCATTCTATAGAGTTCTAACTGGTTTCCAGTGACCAATTGCTGCAGGAGGATGAGGTGATAACAAAGTCTCTGTTGTAGTCCTGGCTGTACTGCCCCTGATGGCTCCTCTTGCCAGGCAGGATCTCCCCTAACCACCCTCCGTGGTGGCTGCACTCCTGCCTTTCCATTCCCTAATTTAATTACAGCTTGTTTCTTTACTAATTATAATGCTCAAATCAGAGCAGAGCTTAAGGCCACTGTTAGAAGGGAGCCTGGTGGCTGTCTCCTTTTTGCTAAGATGGGCCCATTATCATTTCCCTTCCTTCTGATGGAGATTATAAACACTTTGTGTCAAACCACTTCCCAGCAGTTCTCACAGTGTGAAAACGATTGAGGTCAGGGGATGCACACAACCTACCCATCAACTCAAGTATATTCCTCAAACCCTGACATACAGCGAGCTGCAGGGAGGTCACCTCTGTGAGAAACAAACCTTGCAGCAGCCCAGCGAGTCCCAGATTGCAGTGTTGGGAAATAATCATGTGGAACACGCCGAAAATCACTCCCCAGGTAATAAATAGTTAACAACAGCAGCCCCCTGCACCCAGCACCCACAGCTGCAGGATCATAGGAAAGAATTTAAGCTGGCAGTGGGTTGTAATGAAGGGGGCAGGTCCCACAGCTGGGCAGGAGGGACTTGCCAGCGTTTGACATTCGGTAGAGCAAGGCTGGAAGAGTGGTGAGGACAAAAGGGCACAACAGCAGGAGCAGCAGGTGTCTGCTGGGCTGGACAACCCTTGGGGGCTCTCCCCATCCCTTCATCTTCCTTGTGCATCCTCTGCTTTGCCATTTCTGTTTGAACAGATCAGGTATGAGATGCTCTCTCTGTGATTCCCTACAGTTCCTACATCTTCTCTCTGAGCACACATGGCTGTACAGGGATGTCGCAACAGCTTGGGGCTGTGGGCTGTGCAGTTCACCAGGGACAGGCAGAAAGACCAGCTTTAGCTGTGGATATTACAGTGGACTTGTTCAGGCCCCTTCCAAACCCCTGAGGGGGGCTGTGAGGTTTTAGAATCCATCCAACAAAAGGAGAGCCCTGGGCTCAGCCGTGGCCGGGCGATGGGTGGTGAGCTCCCGGCTGCTCCCGAGAGAGCCACCCCAGCTCATTCCCTTCCTGCTCTGATCCTGCTGGGGCTGCAGGCAGGGAATGGGGAGAGCTCTCCATAGGGAAATGGGGAATCTCCAGGAGGAAGGTGGGGGCTCCACAGGAGGAAGGTGGGGGCTCTGCTCCCTGCCTGCCGGTGCTTTGTGGCGCCGATGTCCCGGGGAGGAGCGGTGGCTGCGCAGCTCGGCGCCTGGCGGGGCTCCAGCCCAAATGAATGCAGGCAAATCCGCGGATCTGAGAGCGTTTACTGATCACATATGGGCCCATTTGCAAGTTTGTAGCAGAAGTCGCATATTTTGTAGATTTTCGGGGGTTGCTTTTCTGCTTCCAGGCAAATTTTTCATCTCTCCGGTTCTCAGCCATTAAAACAGTTCTGGAGAAGGCAGGGAAGAACATTGTGTCCCTTTGTCACCGTGCACTGCCTGGTGTCCCATCACCTCAGGAAGGGGGATTCACCAGGATAGCCCACTGGGGTTCAAACAGCCCCCAAGCACTGTCTGCTGAAGCTGTTTTGTTTGAAAACCAAGATTTTCCCCCTAATTCTATCCTGTTAACTATTTGTGATTTCCTTTCACCCATTCACAAAGCCATGGCTGGTACCTGGCACAGGGAAGGGAAGGGAAGGGAAGGGAAGGGAAGGGAAGGGAAGGGAAGGGAAGGGAAGGGAAGGGAAGGGAAGGGAAGGGAAGGGAAGGGAAGGGAAGGGAAGGGAAGGGAAGGGAAGGGAAGGGAAGGGAAGGGAAGGGAAGGGAAGGGAAGGGAAGGGAAGGGAAGGGAAGGGAAGGGAAGGGAAGGGAAGGGAAGGGAAGGGAAGGGAAGGGAAGGGAAGGGAAGGGAAGGGAAGGGAAGGGAAGGGAAGGGAAGGGAAGGGAAGGGAAGGGAAGGGAAGGGAAGGGAAGGGAAGGGAAGGGAAGGGAAGGGAATTATGCTCTGTCCCCTCCCTCCTGCTCTGTCTTTTCTGGCAGTGGGTGGGCAGTTTCTGAAAAGCTGTTTGAAGAAAGTCTTGAGTCGCCCCTGCTCATTCCAGACTCTTGCCAAAATTAACAGATTTATGGCACAACGCTTAGTTTGAATCAACTTTTAAAAATGTAATTTACAAGAGACACATTTTTCTTTGCTCAGACACGTTATTTGCCCATTAATATGCACCACGATTTCAGACGCCTAATGACTGCTCCAACCCCTCCTGCTCATACCAAGCGTTGCTGTTGTTGTGATTAAGGGCAGTGCATCGCTCCTCAGTGCAAATATCCTGGAGCCATACAAAGGACAATTAATTCTTAGAAGAGGGAACTGATCTGTGGGTGTGAGGGGAGCTGCTCCTGCCATCCACCCCCCCCGAGCACCGCCGTGCCCCTGCAGCAGCTCAGGGATTTCCTTCTGCGTTAGAATTCCACAAATCTTTTTCTCACCAAAGTCTTGGCCCCACGAGCTGCCACAGCCAGACCACTGTGCTCCTCCCTCCCGCTTCCTCACAAGCAGTCATATGGGCAGGGCACAGCTCTGGAGAGGGCTGGTAAATCCTTCACCTTTGTGGGTTTTTGGAGTCAGGGCAGGAGAAGGCTGTTGCCTTCTGGGGTGAAGCTCTCCCTGCGCTGGGGGCAGTCACAGGCAGCTTGGGGATGGGTGCTGCGTGCTGCTGCCATCCCCTCAGACCCCCTCTCAGACTCCCCATCCCCACCAGGCACTGGAGCACAGCACTGCTCCATTTCCACCAGCAGCAAGAATCCACCAAGCAGGCAGCCACCTCCATATGATGGCTGCGAGGAGCCGCTATCACTGCTGTTCCAGTGCCCTTACACATATTGACATTTTGGTACAAAGGTTAATTATAACTGGTTATTCTTAAATGAAACCACAAACACCCTTTTCGCCCTGTTTTATTACTTTATAACTCACCATATAAACCTGATTCCTATAACCATAAAACAAAGCTGAAACGAGTTGGACATGTACCAGTGAGGAGAAAAAGAAATAGCCGGAGGGGCCTCTCAGCTGTGCGGTAATGTATATCCATGTGGATTTCTGCGTCTCCTACTCTCATGGAAACTTAATATTCCAATCAGCTCCTGAGCTACTGCATTAAGAGCCAGCGAGCGCATCAGTGCCCCTATAGCTGAGGGAATATTACTCACCGGGTCATGGTCGGCTGAGTAAAATACAACCCTCATATATCATCATAACTGCCAGCAAATGACAATTATAATTGAGACGGCAATAACTAGGAAAGAGTTCTTTAATTTAACATCCAATTATTACAAGTTATCACTCCTTAATAAATGTAATATAACAGACAATCAATGTTGCATGCGACGGGCCAGGCTGCATTGGGATGGGAAATTTATATCCTGGGGAAAAAATACTGTGTGTGTGGGTTCTGCTTTTAAAAGTCTGCAGTGGTTGTGATAAGTGTAGCAGGAACTCGAGCTATAAATAGCTGGCTGCCATCGTCACATTTGCATATGTACAATAGCTCCAGGCCAAGGGGAGGAAAAAAAAAGATTACTTCTCCCCTGTGTAGTAAAATAAGAACAACAATAGAAAGCAAAGCGTGGCATGTGAGTGCCTTCCCCACGCCCCACAAACGAGCCCCTTGAAAGAGGAGCACAGCAAATCCTGATAAAAATCACCTTAATAGCAAAGAACGTGATTCTGATCAGCTTCAAAGGGGACCATGGCGAGCAAGTGCTTAAACCTTCACGAAATCAGATCATTTGGGTATTAATTTTTTTTCCCCGTGCCCTTTCTGAGCGCTTTCATGGTGCAATAAGCTGTGCATTCTAATGGAACCTGGAACGCTCCCAAACAAGCAGGACCATGGTGGGGATTTCAGCAGCAAATGTGGGAACCCGGCCCTGCCACAGCCATCCAGGGGCTCTTTGTGCCAGGGGCAGGTGCTGAAAACCTCCAGCATTTCCACTGAAGCCCATCTGAGCCCTCATCCACAGGCTCACCACAATCAACCGTGGTCTGCACTTGGAGGGAAGGAGGGCTGTGAGGTCCTTTCTTGGCTTCCCTGCTCCCCAAAATTAAGTTTTCAATGAACTCAGGCTCATGTTTTCCCCTGCTGTTTCCATCACCACACCTAACCTCTCATTTGAGTTTGGAGGTTTCAAATTTTTTGGGCAAAACTTGTTTTCCTTTTCTCCTTAAAGCTAAAACCTCATGCCAGGAGGAAAGGAGAAAAGGTTGGGGCAGACCCACCCTGGAAAAGGCTTTTCCCATGGCATCATAAAGGGCTGTTCTCCCCTCCCCAGGGTCCCCCCAGCCCACCCCAGCATCCTGTGGTGTGAATTTTCCTGCCCTGTTTGGGTGAGCTGCCCGCAGCGCCGCAGCCACAGCTCTTTGTCTCCCTCTGAAGCGGATCCCAGTAAATTGGAGAGGCTGGTTTGTTTGGTCGCTGGGTTTTTGGGCGTGTTGTGGCTTTTTTTTTTTTTTTTTTTTTTACCAGACTGATTGGCTGACATCTATTTCCAAGGAGATCATTGACAGGGGGAGAATACACAGTTTACTCAACCACGGTGGAATACAGAGGCATTTGCATCAAATAGAAAAAAAAATTAATTCTACTTGAAATGCATGTATGTGTCAGAAACACTCGACATGGAGAGTAGAAAAAGCATCTCTTTGAATCTGTAGCATTTATTGTAGTGCACGTGCTACACCAATAAAATACGTAATTACTAGACAGGCACAGGTAAATTAGCATCTTAAAAATTTCACTTTTTTATCACATACCATTTGCAACCTGTGAATTTTGTAGCACCAACCTGTCTTTTCAGGTGCTGGGGAGAGCAGAAGAGCCTGCAGGGTCTTGGGACCGTGCCCAGCCCGGCAGCTTCTCCCTGCTGGGATCACGGGCTCCACTTGTGAGTTCAGCCATAAACTGTATTTAATAATGTATCTTAATACAAATTAAGGCAAATTTTCTCTTTCAATTAAACTGCTTTTAAGTAGTAAAACACCAACTGCATCTAAACCCCACCGGTAATTACAGCTCCTTTCAAGTTCTGCACATCCCCCGGCGGCACCAGGGAGAGCAGCCGGTGCTGGTGGGATGTGCTGGGGACAGACCAGGGGGCAAGGAGCATTCCTGGGACAGAGCTGCCCTTCCTAGGGTGTGGTTCAAGGCTCTTTGACCACAGCTCAGGATCCACTTGCACATCACACATGGAACCCCCCCCCCTTCCTGATGGCTTCTCTGTGCTGCTGGCAGGAGGCCAAGCCACTGACACTGCCACCAACCTGGCTTTGCTGGGGACATGAGGAGACCTGGCCTTGTTCCTATAAAGAGCAATAAGGGGAAGAAAACCTATTGATTGATACAGTTGGCCATCACAGGTACCAGCTCTGGCAGGAAGTGAAACACCTGGATCCAGCTGCTGCCCAGGAGCAAACCCTCGTGGTGGGAGGCAGATCCCGGCACATCCTCAGTGGCCCAAGGAGGGGCCATGGGGTTTGTCTCAAATGGCTTTTGCCTTCTTGCCCCTGGATAAATTGTACCTTGTTCAAACTTGTCTGTGCTATCAGCCACCAGCCCATACCTCTTCAGAAAGCATTCCTGGTTTCTTTTTCTCCCATTCAGCAGCAATTATGGAGCACCTGAGCTGCCAGAGGAGAGGGGCACTCCCTCCACACACCTCTGCTTCCCTTCTTTGGGACACACAACAGGCAGCCACACAGCTTTCCCCAGAGTTGCTAAACTCTCAGGAATTGTTATGTTTTCTGCTGCACAGGCACAGGGAAGCCCGTGTTCTGCAGACCCTACCACTGCTTGATGACACTTCAGCATCACAATGGTTAAATGCTGCTTGGGAAGGTTCCCTCCTCCCAACTTCCCCAAAATTGTACTAAAATCTTAAGTAGAGGCATCAGAGGGACAAGATAAAGGCAAAGCCCTTCTGGAAGAGGATTTGTCTTTCAAATCTAGATTAGCAATTGGTGTTTGGGGAAGATGAGTCCCTAATCTGATTGAATAAGGGGAGTTTGTGATATCAATCTCCTTGGATCCCATTGTCTTTGTGCTGCTTTGTAAATTAATATTCATTTTCATCTCTGTTTATGCCGAATCTCTTGTGCTCTTGTCTCTCACTGCTGGATGAGCTGCAGCCCTGTGTGTTGGATACTGCACAGCATAACTGATATTTTGTGGTTTACCTTTATATATGTGCTTAAGGGGCTTGAAGAGAGCTGCAGGGTGTGCAGGCTGCAGGGCAGAGCAAGGACCAGGCACTGACACTCACCGGGGTGCTGGCAAAGACCTGTCCCCAGCTGCTGGCTCTTGGCTGGCACTGCCCAGGGCTGCCACAGCCACCCATTGCTCAGCATTTTGGGGGAATTCTGGCACCTCTGGGGGCTCAACTCTCCTGCCCTGCTCTGTTTTGGGTCAGTCTGCAGTCCCAGCATCCCCTCAATCTGTCCCGTGGCACCGTGCTCCACCATCACCACGGTGCCTCTCTTTGCACAGTTCACTGCCAGTGCCACCTTCCCCAAAATTCAATTTTTTTCCCTTCCCTTAGAACATTGCATCTTGTTCAATCCTTCCCCTGTCACACCGGCTCTGGCACTGCTTCAATTGGATTCCAAAAATAACCTCTTTATTCACACGGCTCATGCTATTATATCGTAGTACAGCTCGGGCAGGCGAGGGGTCATTCCATTATCCGGGAACGAGATAACTGAGTATTAGGGCAGCCAGGCTCTTTGACTCCCTGCCCTGTGGTAATGGGCCTTTTTTAAGGGCATTAACCAATGTTTCTACTTAGGTATTTGACAAGAGTAAAGGTAACATTGCCATTTAATCCTCCCTTGGCTTTTTTTCCCTGCCTATAGACAGCACTTGCACGTTTACTTCTCTTCGAGTGTTCAAACTTCAGCTTGAAACCACAGAGCTCATTTTCTCCAAACCCTTCCCCTGGACTTCTGCTTACAGATCTGATTAAACATCCTAGGCACTAGGACACAGGGAATCATTCCTCCTCTGAATGCTGCTCTCCTCCCTTCACTGAGCAGCCCATGAAAATGGACCTGTCCAGCAAGGACCGGGCAGGTGTCACTAATGAAGAAATACCAGGGCATGAAGAACATTCTCCCTGGCCCAAGATATGTGTGAATCTCACTCTGACATAGCTACAGCCTCTGAAACACACTACAGAAATTAAGGACAAGCCCCCTCTCTCTTTGTCCACATGCTTCCCAACACCTGGAACTGTTGCCTTCAGCTCCTTCTAACAGCAGGAAAATGCCAGAGGTTTAGGAGAACCCCATCAATCACAGAGTTTGTAGTGATACACCCATCTCTTCCTCACCCAGGGCATAGCAGGAGACAGCAAGGGGACAGGGAGCAGGAGGAGTAGGGGACAGGGCAGAGGGGAGGCAGCAGCTGGATGGATGGGACAGTAAATTTGGAGTCCTTTTCTGTCTCTTGACTCACACACAGATTTTTCCAGGCAAGGAAGGATTCAGGATCTCCTCCAGCAGGAGCATGAAGCTGCTGTCAGAGCAGCAGCGAGACACCAACTGCACAGCCGAGCTGTCCGTCCTTCCATCCGTGTGCCGGCTCTAGGCAGAGCAGCTCCAGCTTGGCAGTGAAGCAAGTGGAGCTGGATGTTTCTCGAAGGACTCGGTGCCAGCTGAGTTGGCATTTCCTGGTGCTCAATCCCAGTGCCAGGCCTCACTGTCCCTGCCCAGGCTCTGCTGTGTCCCTGCCCAGCACGGTGCCAAACCAGCCCCAGCACCAGGAGCTCTGCACAGACACCTGCCTGTGTGGCCAGCTGAAGTGGGGTCCCTAAAGCTCACCATGCCAGCATCACACCTCTTTAGGAGTGAAAACGTATATTCCAAAGATTGTGGCTTAATTGATTGATTAATAACTGAAACTCTAATTGAATCCTCCCAGCTTGTACATAAGATGTCTTAATGTTAGAGCCTAGGGAGCAAACGCACAGCATGGAAGTATGAACTGCAGCACAACCAGCACCACTTTCAATTTAAAAGTCAATCTCATTATACAAGAAGCTGTTTCCTCTATCCCTCTGGAAAGGCAACAGCAATCTCCCATCTTCTCCCTACCAGAGCCACATGGTTTGTTAGTGTCTGTGGGAGATGCAAATACAAGGGTTTTTTTATTTGTTCCCACCGCTGCATATCTGAGCAGCTCAGTAAATATTCATGAGCTGCCATTGTAGGAGCTCTGAAAACTACAGAAAATATGCCCTCTGAGGTGACATGTAATTTGGCACTTCCCCCATGGAGAGGCAAAGGATGCAGCCAGAGCTGCAATATCCTAATAATTAAATACCTTGCTACAATCTAATCTTTTTTGTTTCTCATTAAACACAAGATACCTCAAACCTTTCCCATGCTCAGGGCCCCCTCTTCACACAGAAGTTACCAAGACAAACCAAGAGGACAAAAGTGTGTGGATGTCCAAGAGCAGGGAGGCCTGGCAGTATCTGGAGTTAGGAATGCCTGGAATTTCTTGCCAAATGCACATTTTATGATTATGATGCCTCTAACTGAGGAAAATAAAACCCCTCCATCCTTCCCAACATGACCCCAAGCAGTCACTGGCTCCCTGGGGAGCTGGGCAGACCTGTGTGACATGACCCACAGATGTCAGAGCAGATGTGCAGGGAGCAGAGCACATCTGGATGCTTTGCCCTGGAGCAATGCAGGAGGGTCTTTGGGAGGAGTTGAGCTCCCACCAGGAGCTTGTCTGGTCCCCCATAGATGTGGGGGCAATGGTGGCTGAAGGAGGGTCCTGTGGCAGCTGACAGACACACACTGATGGTGCCACATGGTGACAAGGTGCCCCAGAGGGTTCCTGATCGAAGCCCCAAGCTGTGCTTGTAACATCCCCTGTATAGATCTGCCAGCCAGGAGATGTCCTGCTGCTTGTGCTGCTCATTTTAACTACTCTGGCATTGGCATTTCAGGGCTGTTCACGCTGTAATCTCCCAGATATCTCCTTCCTATTTGGATTCCTACCTGTCAGAGCTCCTCTCTCCCACTGGCAGTATGGGTAGTGAGTGACCTTCAGCCAGGAAATGGTTATAGCCTTAAGACAACACAATTAAACATGTTTTATTGCTTAACATGCTGTGTCAGGAGCCTTAGTGGTGTTTTTGTTCCAGTCTTCTATCGTTTTCAGAAATGCCTGGAACTGTGACAGCTCAAAGCGCCAGTGCTCTCCTGCTCCCAGGTAATCAATAGAAGGCCTCAAGGTATCTCACACTTCTGTCAAACATGGGATTTTTAGCATGAAAGCATTTCCAAGAGTTTTTGGTCATTGCAAGACTCCTCCCACCCCCCCTTCCCTGACAGTTATCACGGCAAGGACACAGGGTGGCAGTGGAACGAGGCAGCCTCAGCCACCAGGATGATTCCCAAGCAGAAAGGCCAGGCAGGCTGTGTCCTCCTGTGGGGACAGCTCCTGGGAAAGTGCTGGGGACTGCTGGGATGGGATGGGATGGGATGGGATGGGATGGGATGGGATGGGATGGGATGGGATGGGATGGGATGGGATGGGATGGGATGGGATGGGATGGGATGGGATGGGCACAGCTGTGGCCTGGCAGGTGTATGTGCAGGTGAAGACAAGGCTGATGGGACACTTGCAAAAAATTATTCAGGCTTAAAACTATTTATTAGTGGAGATACTCTGGTTTCCTTGTCTGGTTTTATCTGCCTTCTGGTGTTTTTTTAAAGAATCCTTGTGAAGTAAATTCCAGCAGTAATTTCCCTGCTTTTCAGACAAGCACTCATGCTCACAGGAGCAGTGTTCCAGCATGAGATGCCTCTTTGGGCGCAAAAACTGCCTTTTCACTTTGGAAAATTATTCCAGGTGATAATAAAACATTAATGTGTTTTGCAGTCCAAGAAAGCTTGGGTTTTTTTCTCAGATGTAGATGATTTTCCACTATCTCCCTGTCTGTACCACCACGGGCTAGGGTGCCAGTGGCCAAACTAAAAGCACTAATAGACTGAGATATGCAATGCCAGCTTTGCTTGAAGAGTCTGATCGGTGAGGATGTCCCTTACCCCAGCAGGACCCTCTTTGTAGTTGTGCCCTGTTGGCTCCATGCCCAGTGCCCACCATAGAACCACAGAATCCCAGACTGGATTGGGCTGGAAGGACCTCAAAGCTCATCCATCCCACACCCTGCCATGGGCAGGGACACCTTGCACTACCCCAGGTTGTTCCAAGCCCTGCCCAGCCTGGATTTGGACACTTCCAGGAACAGGATAAGCCACACCCAGGCCTCCCCCCACCACCACCCAGGAGCCAGAGCTATTTATTCCTCATTAATCTAAATCCTGCTTTTAGACCAGAACTGTTCCTGGGCTCGCTGCAGCAATGCAATCAGAATCGATTCCACATCAAGAATTCCTCCTGGGGCTCCTGAGGCTCTCCTGCAGCTGGGGACAGGGATGCAGTCAGTGCCTGGGGGCAGAGCAGGCAGCTGGCACAGAACTGCTGGAGCCACCGTGCTCCCCTCTGGGGACAATGGGTGACCATCCTCCGCTGATGGTCCTGCCCTGGAGAGCACCCCAAGGTGGCACTCAGCAGCCAGAGGTTGACACTGCTGGGTTTTGCCTGCAGGAGGAAGAGAAAGCCTCCCTCTTTCAGACATACACAGAAGCAGTGACACCCCTGCCCAGCTGTCCAACATTATTGTCATCACTGTCCCACCCAGATCCAGCGGTCCTTGGCCCTTTCTCTTCTCCCTCTCCCTCTGGATTTTGCTGGACCCCAACTCTCCAGGATCACCTTGCATTGTATGTCTGCACTGAGCTTCTCCATACACAAACCACCTCTTCTGCTGGCACCAGACTGGTCATTGCCCATGCCCAGCTGCAGCAAGAAGCCCATGAGGCCACAGCCAGGCACAAGCTCCATGGTGGCACTGGCCAGCAGTGAGGAGGAGGCCACGAGGAGCCAAAGGCATCACCCTTGATTGGAGAATCCTGACACAAATGGCAAGAGAAAAACAAATAGGGAGGGAAATGAACAAATTATACTGATAATTGGTTTAAAAAATGCATCAAAGAAAAATGATATCCAATAATACTGCTGGTTCCTAATGAATGTGTGTGTAATAAAATCAGGCTGTTTGGGCCGTGGTTAGCCCTGCACTTCACATCCCCAGATTAAAAATGGAACATCTGTGATGATTTAATTTACATGTTAATAACAAACAGGCCTCCAGAAACCAACGAATAAATGCCTTTTATTGCCGGCGTATCTTTTCCACTGCAGCTTGAATGAAAACTCTGGTAATTAATTGTTTTAAGCGATTCTATTAAAAAGTGTCTGGAAGTGCTGTGTGCCGAATGTTTATGTGGGCAGGCAGATGAGGAGAATACAGACGAGGAAGCAGCCTGCTAATTATGTGCCTTTTTAAAATTCACTGCCTTAAAGACATGGGATACTTTTATACATGGAAGTCGACCCAGGCGCGTTGGTTTTTCCCCATTGTTCCTTTCCAGTTGAAAAGTTTGCAATTTAAAATAAATAGCAAATCCTGATGTTGCTGGTTCCTGCATGAAATGAGATGGAGGAGAGAGCACTCGCTCTGCCTGGACTCGTGGGTGCTCAGAGCAGCTGAGGCTGGCTGGGGGTGGCCATGTGTCCCTGCCAGCCCTGCCATGTGGTGACAGGGCACCCAAGTGACAGAGGACAAGGCCCCTGCATGCCCAGCTCTGTGGCAGCAACTGGAGCACTGTGGGTGAGCCCTGCAGCGGCTGCAGCCTCTCCCTCAGGATGTTTGTTTTTGAAAAGGAAACTCCCTCAGATGTTCCAGGCTCACAAACACAAGGAAGGCACTTCAGCTGTCAAAATGCAGAGGTAACACTGAAACTTCCATTTCTCTAGCCCTGCAAAATTCAGGTTGCAGGCTTGGATATTGAGCATCAGTGAATCTTCCTCCCCTTGGCCAGCAAAATCCAGAATGTTTCTGCACTGTCCACCCCTCTGCACTGGCAAAGCACAGAGCTCCAGAGGCAGAGAGAAGCTGAGGCTGCTGCAGTGCTGGGCTCACCACAGTGGCAGGAGCCCCTCCAGCACCTGTAAGGAACAGAAAATACACTCTCCAAAAGGAGAGAGAGGTGGCCTTGCCTAAGCACAGCCCCTTGTGCTGTAGAAGCTGCAGATTCAGCACCTCCACAGCTCCTGTACAGCAGCTGATGGCCAAAAGCTGGATGCTCCCCAGGCACGGAGGGGCAGGAGATAAGGGGTGCCCATGCCTTGAGTGCCTGTGCCAGCCACAGGCAAGGTGAAGCAAAGGCACCACAAGTGGCAGCAAACTGTGCCATGGGCCCAGCATTGTCACCAACCGTGCCATGGTGTCACCAGGACAGACAGACGGGGCTCTGCCACCTCATGGGGGTTATTTATAGCAGGTGGCAGGAGGACAAATCTTCCAAACTAAAAATTACTCCTAAACCACAGCATAAATTTCATCTGACAGCAGGCAGCCAGCACAGCAATGGGGGAGGAAGCAGGGCTGCAGCAGTTCTGTTGGGTTTGCTATTAAAAGATGAGGAAGACAGAAAAAAATACCTGTAAGGGGTGGGGTTATACACAGCTTGGAGTAATCACAGCCACGATTCTCCTGGGGTGACAGGGAGCTCTCCAGAACCACCAACAAGAGGCTACAGTGCTCTCATGAGAAGGGGAGGGTTTTTTCTCTCCCTCCCTCTCTGCTTTTCATGTCGTGATTGTTCAGAGCCCCGAGCTGCCCCCCTTGGCCAGTGGTGTGTGGCATTCAGCAGGCAGCAAAGAAAAGCCCCCTCTCCCCTTTGTTTTGCACATGAAAAGCTCTTTCCCTCCCTGTCAGCTGAATGCCATGAGAGGGACCTTCAGTGCATGCAGAGTTGGGGCAAGGCTGGCTCCCCCCAAGCCCCCCCCTCCAGCTCCCCAGGCGGGACAGCATTGAAAATAAACACGGAGGAAATCGCCATTCCATTTGAAAAGCACCTGGGAGCATTTAGGAGGCTCCTCTGTGGGATAGAAAAAAACCTTTCCTTCTCCTCCTCCCTCCTCCTTCCCCTTTGGTGAGGGGCTGTTCTCTGCTCACATCCACCGAGGCTGATCCCCAGGGGATGAGACACCTTTCCCGAAAATTTCTTCCCCCTTGTTAAAAAAGAATGCTGGTTAGGCAGGGGAGCAGGAAGAGGAGAAGAAAGCAGCTCCCTGGGGATGGATATTTACAGAGGAGGCAGCAGGAGAGAGGTGCCCACAGGGGACACTGAGAGGAACCCTGGTGCTGGGGCAGCTCCCAGAGGCAGCTGCCAGCGATGCCTCTGCTGTGGTCCCCCGGGATGAAATCACAGGCTGAAATCACATCCCAGGCACTTCCCTGGGGCCAGCACTTTGGGGGAACTTCCTGGAGGCAGCAGGAAACAGCTTGGAGAAGGGAGAGAGAATGGAGTGGGGAAGGATGGTGGGTACCCAAAGCAGTGGCTGAGCACTCGCGGGGGCTCCAGGATGGGCACAGCCCCTGGCACCACGGGCTGCCTGGAGGATGGATCCCCCAGCCCAGTGCCTGCCCAGCTCATCCCTGCCTGCCCACCACACTGGGACCCCTGGCTGACATGGCCCTGTGCCACACACTCCCCAGTGCCCTTAGACAGTGGCCCAGAGAAGCCAAATCCCCTCCTGCTCACCCAGCAGGCTGCTGGAGTGGCCTCGTCCCTGTCTTAAACAAAAGGAAAGAGCCACTTGTCAGCTCTTCAGTCAGTCAATATTTCACTGAACTTTGTTTTCCCTATTTAGTACAATTAAAATCCCGAGGAGAAGTCTTGTATAAATCAAAGTTCTTTTAAAGTGTACCACGCAGACACGCGTATCAGAGCCTCTGCACAGCGTGTGCCAGTAAAAAATATGCAACCCCCTTTGGCAACACAAGCAGAAATAAGCAATTTGGGATCTTAAAAGATAAAAGATAATAAAAGTAATTAAGATAATTAACCACCCTGAAGAGAGAAGAATTTACTGCTGTAAATTTTGTACTTAGTTTTAGTTGGCAATATCGCAGCTGCCACTCCACTTAATATACAGCACATCCCAGTGCTGCTGCAGCAGCAGCTGAGAGGGACCCCGTGCCATGCTGCTGTCAGTGGTCATTGCCACCAGGTTTGGGGGGTCTGCTCCAGGGCCTGAGCTGCTGGAGCTGCAGGGCACCCACCTCGCCTGGAATGTGAACAGCTCTGGGCGATGGCAAAGCAGCTGAGCACCAGGGATGGGATGGGATGGGATGGGATGGGATGGGATGGGATGGGATGGGATGGGATGGGATGGGATGGGATGGGATGGGTAGGATGTGGCTTCTCAGCTCTCAGCCAGAGCCTGCTCATTCCCAATTCCTGCTGAAGTGAGTTCACTGCTTTCACAGGACCAGGAACAGCCAAGTGCTCTTTTTCTCATCAACCACTTGCTGGGCTCCCAAACCAGCGTGTTGTCTCATGCTGGCTGTCATGCTTCAGACAAACCACCTGCAAGCATCCCAAAGGAACGAAAATGCTCCTCAGAATTCTCCATTGCCTCCAAAGCTCGGCTGCTGCTGTGCTTTGGTGAGCACAATTCGTGCTGCTGGTATTGCCGTGTTGTTTCCCCTTCTCCCCACCCGTCTGTATCCATCTGTTGCAACCCAGCTCTACTAACAAGCTTTGTGGGATAAGGAGTGGTTTGAGCTCCATGTGAAACAGAGGGAGCATGGCCACTGCTGGGAGTGCCCACCAGTACTGCAAACCCTCTTCTTCCTCCCCTGCCCTTCCCAAGCTGCCCATTGCAGCTCTGCTGTGAAGGATGCTTTCAGGGGCACCAGGGCCAGTGTCACCTTCACTCTCTCTGCCCTCTGTCCCTTTGAGAGGCAGTTCTCTCTTGACACAAATATCCACATCCCCATTCTCCTCAGGGGCACCATCCCTTTGCACTCCTCCTGTGCAGGATCAGCCTTTTCTGTGTCAAATCACCCACTCCAGAGCAGCCCTGGAGGGTGGATGCTTCTGCCTCTCTATCTGTGTTTATTCTGCTGAGATGTGAATGCTCCAATCCCCAGCACAAACCCAGCCATGTCCTGGTCTTGCCACAGCATTCCCACCATTCTCTTCCTGATAAATACCCAGTATGAGGAGCATCCCACTGGTGGCATTGCAGCACTGGGCAGTGTTTCCAGGATTGGCTGTGTAGGGCTGCTCAGTCCCCTTTCCCTCCTTCTGGGTCCTCTCCTTCCTCTCCTTGCTCCCAACCATCCCTGGAGCCCAATCCTCATCCCCACCTATCCACAATGCAGGCAGAGGTGGCTGAGCCGAGCCCATGAGTCCCTGATGCTGGTGACAGGATTTTGCCTGCTCCCAGGGCTGCTGCCTATGCTGGCATCATCTCTGAAGCTGCTTGGGCTTCTCCAGGAGACACTGGGTTAATGTGGCAGAAAACCAGCCCAGCGACACATGCAGGTCAGAGCTGACCCGATTCATTTCAGGCAGAGAACCAACGAGCTCAGTGCCAGCGCAGTGAGATGCGGGGCCGGTGGCAAGGAGCAGGGGAAGGACAGTGCTGGGAGGATGTCCCCGTGTCCTCTGTGCTGTGACACACCAGGAGTGGCTCTGTGGGCACACAGCTGGTGGCAGAGCCCACCAGGCCCCTCCGGCCGTTGGGATGCTCCTGCACCCGCCACGCTCCAGCGCTTCCAGAGAAACCACATCCTGAGAGCAGCATCCCCACAGGCAGGAAGGAGCCCAGCTGTGCAGCTGTGCAGGAAAGGCAGAGTGGGGCTGAATTAGCACAAGAGCAGAGAAATCGCTTCGGTGCAAAGGAGGGAAGGTTGCAGTTTGTGCAGAGTGACCCCAAAAATCATCAGCTGCTCAGCCTTTTCCACATAATCCATCACACACCATGTCCCCAAGCAGTGACAGGCTCACAGACTCTCTGGGGTCCCCAGCAGAGCCCCCTAAAGCCCGTGGTAACCCCTCACTGCCCTGAGCTCCATGAGGGCTTTCACCTTCTTGGTCTCATCCCTAAGAATCTAAGCAAGGGTTTCACATTCTTCCTTCTTTGACCATTTTGTTCTAGAGAAGAGTTGGAAGCAATTGGAGTATTTTGGAACCAGTCTGTCCAGTGAGCAGGGACATGGAAAGGGGGAGTGACACCTGGGCTGTGGGGAGAGGAAGGGAAGATCCAGTGTGGCTTCAGCTCAGTTCTCTAATGAAATGCAGTTTTTGTGATGGCGCTGTCCATGCCTGGCTGGGTCTGGCTGCATGTCTGCTGCAATAACTTTGTAATCTCCCAGCAGATTTCAACCAAATCTGACAGAAGTGTGGGGACAATGACATTCCTCCATGTTTCATGACAAAGGGCTCCTGCATGGGGAAGGCTACCCTATCCCTGTCCAGGGCTGGGGCCAGCTCACCTCTCTGTCACCATGCCTAGAAGGACAGCAAGGGCTCTTCCAAACCACCCTGACTATGGGAAACCTCTAGCAAACATCACTGAGAGACAAAAAACTGGGTCTGGTTCCTGAAACCATTGGGCTGCAGGAGGTGCCAGCATTTATGGACCCAGGGTGGCCACTGTGAGGGAGCAGTGAGAGCACAAACCCATGGGTTCTCAGTCCCTGAGGCTTCCCTGCTCCAGCTCTTGTGTTTTCAGGGCTCATCCAGCCATCCCAGATGTGTTTCATCCCACTTCCCCTTTTAATTTGGCAGAGAGTGAGAATCCTTCAAGTATTCCTGAAAATGCAAATGATCCTGTATTTTGCTAATTGTCTCCTCATCTACCCTGCTCTTGAGAAGCACCGAGTGCCAAGGTCTGTCATCCCTCTCTGAAACACTTCAGTCTGGGGCTGGTGGAGGGTGAGTGTCTGTATTGTGCACACAGGCAATCTCTGCAGCTCGGGAGCCTCCTCGTTTCTTTTCGAACACAACCCTTGAGTATTCCCTTCATCATTTTTCAAATCCTTTTGTAACTGGCTATTGTTCAGCACAAGAAGCTCTTAGGAGCTGAGACTGAGTTTTATTTAATTACCGAAATGCAGAGTGAGCTGTGGCAAGCGCTGCTCATGTTGGGTCCTGCCCCCCTGGCATTTCTAGACCTCTCAGCTGGGAGAGGACATCCCTGGGAGCAGGACAGCCCTCTCTCAAGGGCACCTCCAGGACCTCTGGGATCCAGTCCCCTCTTCAAAATGTCCTTGCTCTCCTTGGAGAAAGCAACTCCCATGAGCCACGTTGTGCTTTCACTGAGGTTTGAGCCTTTGCATCATTTGGGTGGTTTTTAAAAAGGATCATAAGAGCTAAGAAGTGGAATCAAATTATGGGTTCTGGTGCTGACTGAGCTCAGGGGGAAGGCTAAAGGACACCCCATTGGATGGGGAGGGGTGAGTGTTTTGGGCTCTGAGACAAACCAGATTCCCTTGCTGACTGGTCACTGTGCTGCTGCAGAGCAGGGATGTTGCTCTGGTGCTCAACAGAGCAAGATGAAGTGAAGCAAGCTTCCCTTTACCCCAGGCAAATCTTTGTTCAGCAATTCCAGAATCAGAGCTGCTGGGGAAACCTGGGAGGGAGAAATTAAGAAAAAAAAAGCAGCAGAAAAATAAGTTTATTTTATTCCAGAGTGACAAATCTATTTTGAAATCAAATCCAGAAGTGTTGCCAATGAGCCTTTGTTTGCTCTGGTACAAAAGTCCCCCCAGACGGGTTCTGAGAAGGAGGAGGAAGAGGAGGAGAAGGAGGAGAAGGAGGAGGAGGAGGAGGAGGAGGAGGAGGAGGAGGAGGAGGAGGAGGAGGAGGAGGAGGAGGAGGAGGAGGAGGAGGAGTGCAGCACTGCTGAGGCCCTTCTCAGCTGCATTCCAAGGGGCTTTCTGAAAAGAATGAAGTGTTGAGCGTTTGCCAAATAAAGGAGGGGGGCAAAGGTTGCTATTTATCCCAGAAAAGTGGCCAACATTATGTCTATTGATGGGAAGGAACCTGAAGAATTGTGGGAAGGAAGAAAGTTACTTCAGCTGCCAATCAAGAGCCCAAATTTCCATGAGCTGCCAATCATAATTAGAAGGAATGTGGCAGTTCAGGAAGGTCGCAGCAGCAAGGATCTCCCTGAATAAACACCAGGTCCCCATTGAACACCCTCCAAAGGCTCCAGTGGTAAAAACACCAACAGCTACATTGGCGGCTGTTGTTGTTCCTCTCTCAGAGACACTACAATTTTTCTCCAGGTGCCAGGGATCATCCCTGGACCTGAGCAGGTTCCTGACACTTGTAGGGGCACAGACCTGTGGTGTGGGTGGGTTCCCCAGGCTGCCCTGCTGCGGGGGGCTGTGCAAGGCACCAACATTCCCCCTGCGATGGGGCTGGGGCATCACTCCCTGGCTCTGCCTCCCTTTCCCCAGGGAAAGCTCCTCCCAGGAGGATTTTGGGATCCAGGTTATTTGAGCTATGCTTGATAACATGACTTTAATAGCTGACAGCACAAAAACAGGAATAAAGGGAGCCCAGCATCTCAGGGAATGGCAAGGCTAACACTGCTCTGAGAACCAGCTCTACAGAGAGTCCAAGGCCACTGTGGGGTGGGAGCTGGGCAAGGCAGGGCTGGGTGGGGCATGGGTTCATCCCCCTGGGGTGATGCAGTTCTCAAGGACGAGCCCTGGAGGGACAGGAAGGTTGCCAGACCACCTCCCGTGGCATCCTGCAATCCCGAGGGAAAGGAGCCACCTGTACAGCAGCTCTGCTGGTGGAAATGGATGGCAGTGCCTTGGCAGCAGCTTTTCAGAAAGGAGACGTCTCCCAGCTTGTCAGTAATCCATAATGTGATGGGAGAAGCACCAGAGCTAAGCAGCAAAGTTCCCACCCCCAAAGGGTTTCAAACCAGCCCCCAGGAGTGTGGCACTGCCAGCACTGCAGCTCCTCACCCAGGACAGCAGCCCCGAGAGGGCAGCCAGGCCCTGGCACACAGAACAGCGGAGCCCCCGGGGCTGCTCCCTCCCAACCACAGCCTGCTCCGCAGAAAATTGTTTCTGGGCAGGGAACCAGCAACGGGCCCCCGGGGCTGGAGTGGGCTGTGAGCGAGGCACAGCCAGGACCCCCTGCCAGGAGGAATTCCAGCCTCACCCGACAAATTCTCTTACACATTCAGGCTGTTTTCAGTAACAACCACACAGTTTTTGCCCTTAGGATGCTGCTCAGAGCCCAGGGACAGCAAAGGAAATCTCTCTTGCATCCAACCAAGCTGTTCTGTTCTCTTTGGATAGTGGAAAGTGTCCCTGCCTATGGCAGGGGGCTGCAACGGGACCTTTAAGGTCCCTTTTATCCCAAACCAGGCTGTGCTTCCATGATTCCTCTCTATAACTCCCTCTGCAGTAAAGCCACTCACTGGGAGATGCTGATGTTTAAATATCATTCTAGAGCACAGGCAGGAAGCCATCCACCAGTGTGATCCCAGCTGAACGGCCCCAAATCCCACTGGACGAGAAGGCTGGACGAGAAGGCAGGATGGAGGCAGGATGGAGGCAGGATGGAGGCAGGATGGAGGCAGGATGGAAGCAGGATGGAAGCAGGATGGAAGCACTCTGTGAGCTGGGAGCTTTGCAGGCACACCAACCCTTGTCTGACAGTGCTGACAGTGATTCCCAGTGCCTGCAGACACAGCGGACAGGCAGATCCTATATAGGGAGTGACATTCCCAGTGGAGAGGGGAGCTCTGCTCTGTGCTTCTCCCATGGGCGCTTCCAGCCTCCACATCCCCTGAGGTGAAATTTGGCACTGGACATGAGTTCTCCCGTGTGCTGAGGTGGCTGCAGTGAGCAGGGGCTGAGGAGCTCTGTGTCCAGTGCTCCAGGCACTGGGGGTGTGCACAGCATCCCTGGGTATTCCTGGGGCTGCTGGAAGCTCTTGGCACGTGGTGCTAATGCGATGTGACTCCCAGCCCTGCACTGCTTGCTGCAACATGCTCCCCTTCAGACCTGCACAGACACATGATATTTCACTCAATGTCTTCTGAGCCTTTTTGTTCTACGTGTATTTAAAAATTAGATGTTTAACTGCCTTCATGGAGATGGGGCTTTTGGGGCAAAAATGAAACCACTTATATGTCTTTAACAGAACTGGTGATAAAATGCAACTGTGAACTTGACTGAAAAAATATCCTGCACAGTCGTTTCCTCTGCAGCCGTGATCATTCAAGCAGCCAGGCACTGGCCTGACAATATTTAAAACAAATTGAAGTAAACAAAATGCATTTTATGCCCACTCGTACCTTCAGATGTGCAGTGCATACGTGGAGGTACCTGGCTGAAAACTTACTCCAGAAAAGGACTTCAGGACCCTTTATTGTACTACAAAACATTAAGCAAAAGCCCTAGAATTTGACTTAGTGGCCCCTGGTGACTTGTCAGCATAGGAAGAGGGTCTGGCTGTCCCAGCCTTGCATGAGGTCAGACCTGGGCCTGTCCTTGGGTGCCTCCCCTGTGCCCAACCAACGCTCCATGTGGGGCACATCCATAATGCCTTTGGTGTTTAATTAGGAGGGGCATTGACTCCATGCTTGGTGAGTCCCTCAGTGAGGCCAGGAGAGCAGAGCCCATGACGTATCCATGGTGGAACAGAGCCCATGACATCCCCATGATGGAGCACAGAGCCACCTGCCCAGTGCTCCCCTTCCTTCCTCTCTTTGACACCCATTTACTCCATGGGGCAGGGAGCTGGGGGGCCCAGCTCTGAGGATTGATGTCCAATGAGGGCACCTGAGCAAGGCAAGCCCCAGCACAAGAGCTGTTTCCCACAAGGAGTGAGGGTGACCCTTGTATCACACCCCTGGGGCTTGGCCAGGGACTGTCCCCTGCCCACAGCTGCCCTGACAAGGAGCATTAGGTGTGCCCAGTGTGCCCAGGTCCTCAGCAGTGCTCTCAGTGATGCCAGGGCTTTTTAGGGATCATCTCCCAGTGGAGAGCCTGTCCCAGCAGCCCCAGCCAGCCTGGACAGGTTGGTGTGGGGCCGAGGCTGTGAATGAGTGACACAAATCCAAGGAGCCCATCTCCATGTGCGGTGGTCTGAGCTTGCCCTGGTGCAAGCCTGGCCCCCGGGACGGGCATTGCAGGGTCCAGCCCTGTCCTGGGTGAGGGAACCCCCTGGAGCAAGAGCATTTTCAGAGGATGTTGTAATGGAGCAGGGGTCCTCCCTACTGCCCGGGGGAGTTTGCTTGGGTCCTTTCACAGCCGGTCTGTAGCAGTCCTCCCCACCCTCCCCTCTCCTCGGATGTGAGCATTTAGGGAATGCTGGATGCGCTGCAGGATGCCAGCGCTACCGGCCTCACCAGGAGTGTGGGTTGGGGATGGAGCAGCCGCACACCCCGCGTGTCCCCACTCAGCCAGGTGTCCCCATGCCACATCCCCACAGCAGGACACCGAGTGCTCGCACGACAAAGGCATTCCCGCACGGCTCTGTGCAGCACCGGGGCCGCGCTCCTCCGAGGTGCGGGAATGGTGCTCGGATAATCGATACCAGCAGCGTCAGGGTTTACAAATCTTGTATCATTCATGCAAATGGGAAATGATGAAAAATAACCCTTCCCTGCCCTCCGTGCAGGCAGCTGGAGAAGCTTGCCCTTTCCTTAGTGTTAGTTAAGGCTAACATTAAAATACTCTCTACATTCTTGGTGCCTGTTCAATATATTTTATATAAGTTTAATAAAAAAAATTGCTAAGATCATTGGAAGGGTAAATAACTGCCATGCTGACATTGCTTCTATTTAAATCAGCTACACACTGCGTGCGTACATCGTTTGCATAAAACAATATTCAAGTAGGGTGATTTTAATGTTCTGTGCTATTTCTGACTCTCTCTGGATTGCTGTTTGCATATATTTGCATACCCTAGGAGAATTAAACTAGGAGTATGTAAATGAGCTTGCAGGCTCTGTGGTGGAGGAGTTTCTTCAGTTCTACAAAGCAGCTCCCCCAGCCTCCCCTGCCGCTGTGGCGGGGCCGGGACCGGCACCGAACCGGCAGCACCGGGGGCTCTGACCAGCCTGGCTGGGGGGCACAGGGCAGTGACCACCCCCGGGTTCCTCCTGCTCCCTCCTCTCGTGCCCCCACAGTGCTCTCGGGTGTCCCCACAAGCCCCCAACTCTGCACCTCGCCCTCCCCCTGGGATCAGCTCCCTTTTCCTGGGGGGCTCCGGGCAAATGGGCAGGCACAGCTGGAGAGCACGGAGTGCTGCTCGGCGTTATCCCGGCGGGAGCAGGCAAAGGAGCGGTGATGGGTTTCTGCAGGGGCTGAGTAAACTGTTCCCATCGGGATAAATCCTCATCCCTTCTACTGGGCTGGGCTTTTCCCCACCTCGACACGCTGCCGCACAGCACAGCGGTACAAACCGAGGGACATCCCTGCAGGGGAGCAGCAAGCTCCAAAAACCCCAAACAAAGGCTCTCCCAGTGCTCCCTGCCCTTCAAGGGGAGTGAGGATGGTGGGAACAATTTCCAGTGCCGTGTGATGAATCTCCAAGAGGCCACATGGGGGCTTAATTAAGCAGCCTGGTGAAGTCTCAGATTTTCCTGCTGATAATTGCTGAGCAGCCTTTGTACCGCCTGCCTCTCTCCACCGGCACGCCTGGGAGCACAGAGGCAGGGCTCGGCCACAGCAGGGCCCCCTGAGCAGTTGAATGCCAGGCTCCTCCGGGGGCACTTGGAGAGAACCATGATGTGAGGAAAGGATGGCCATGCCCTGGTGACAGCTCTGCATGGAGAAAGTCACCTCCCCCCTCACTCTGAGGCACCTGTGAGGGCAGCTCTGTGCACCTCCTGTTCAGCCTCTGTCCCCTGGGCATTGTGGGATCCCTCCCGAAGGATTAAAGCATCTGACCCCAGTGTTAATCTAAAGGATATTTGTTTATTTGCAGCAGTTTGCTGCCATCAGAGTGCTATGCCCAGTGCAGCCGACTGGGCACTCCCCCAAAAGCTCTGGGCTCTTGTGGCAAACCCACAGATTGATCAGTACCTAAAACCTGAGGTGCTGATCCCTGCACAGAGAAGGGCCTCAGCACCCCAGGGAGCAGCCAGGCACTGCCCAGGGCTGCTGCACACTCATGGGGCAGTTCACGGGATTCCCAGTGCTGCCTGGGAGCAGCCTGGGGACAAGGCACATTTTGGGAAAAGCATGGGTGTGCTCAGGTCCACACCTATGGATGTGTGCAGGACTGGACACACACAGATGGATCCTGATCTGTTCCTGCACATGCACACAGGTGAGTAGAGGTGGGATGCTTTGTATGATGCACCACGTATCATGCTTTCATCTCTCAGAGGGGCCAAATCCAGAGCAGCTGCTGCTGACCAGGACGTGCAGGGGAACTGGAGTGGCTCCTCCATAAATGAGAGGCTCCTTCAGAACCTGAGCCCAGCTACGACCACCCTGCTCAGCCTGCCCCACCAGAGTGTCACAGAACTTCTGTGGCGCCCGTTCTCAGAGCTGGTGGCTCCACATCTTGTTGGAGGCATCTCTTCAATAATTAAAGTAGTATTGGCTTCTTGAGCTGGAGAGATCATTGCTGTGGAGGGACTGGTAATAACTTCCCACCACAGAAGGACTTTTTCATTCTCCTGCTGATCATGACTTGGCTTTACTGTAAATTAAACACATCCTCAGCGACACCTGAAGGTTAAGGGGGATTTTCCTGCACTAAATCAAAGCGGACACCCGTTTCTTCTGTGGGAAGAATCTGAACTGGCTTAAAAGGTCAAACAGTTCGGCACAGGATTTGGGTGGTTGTTTAAGGTCATCAGGCAGCCTGCTCGTGTCAATACATCAATTATTAACAAGTCATTGGAGTTAAAGTGAATTACTCTTTTCTCTTCCCATCCTGTTAACAGGATTAGTAAAGAGTAAATAAAAATAGCAGTGGAGGTGAGCAAAGCAGGGGCTCAAAGGCACTCATGCAGCTCAAAGTGCAAGGCAACAACCCTATGCTCACCCCCATAGGACCCCAGCGCTGCGTCTGCCTGGGCTGGCTCTGATGGGGCTCCCAAGCCTCTCCTTGCTTGCTCGCACCTCGGCAAGATCACAGGGGCCAGGCTGGTCACCAGCTGGGGAATTCTTGTGGAATAATGCTGCCAGGATGGCCTCAAGCCAGGGAGGGATACCCATGGAAGGACTGGGCATCCTGCCGAGCCCTGGCCAGCCCTGGAGTCCAGAGCCACTCCCAACACCCAGGGACCTTCCACTCTCACCTTGTTTTCCCAGCAGCTGTCGTGAGCACCACCCTGAGAAGGCTTGGCCAAGACTGGGGTGATGGAAAACTGCACCCATTCCCATGGGAGACAGGATTCATGCTTGGTTTTTGGGCTCAGACCCAGCTGCAACAGCAAACAGGAATTAAAATGACAAGAAGAGTGAGAGACTGATTACACCTACTGTGCAAGGGACTGGTAACACATTGAGTGAAACAAGAACATGCATTTTCTTTCCTGTGCCCCACTGCCGCAGCAGCACTGGCATTACACTGGGACTTTCAGGGTGGAAGGGTCTGGCAGTGCTTGGCAGAATCCATTCCTGGTGAGCAGGAGGAATTGGAAGATCTGGCCCTGGGAAGGAGCTGAATTGGCTCCAGCAACTAGCGCAGGGTTTGAATCTTTGTGCTCGAATTCACTTTTATGGTGGGTGGAAAATCATTTACCATATTTACATTTTTTCATGACATTTTTAATTTTTCATATCCAACTTGGACCAAAATTTTGAAACTGTTCAAAACTGCCAAAGATTTTACCTCTTCCTTCCTGCTCAGTAGCAAAACAGGAGGGCAAGGGACTGATGCCAAGAGGAAAAGAAAAAGAGGATAAAAGAAGAATTATTCTTTCGTAGAATTTGTGACATGCCTAAAAGAAATTTTTTTAAAAACCTACAGGGAAACTTTTTAATGTTTTAACAGTCTTTTTATCACATCAAAATTTTAAGATATATTTTTGTCTTGCATTAGTTTTAATAAACGTGTCTTAGCGGTTCCTTTTATCGCTGTTCCTGGACTAATTAAATGTACACATACATTTTTAAATGTTCACTTTGCTTCAGCACTCACTGGTTCAGTTTTATTTAAGAGCTTATTTAACACCTTGCACAAAGCTCTTTGAAATTCCTTCCAGGAAATGTCACACCTTGCAGAAGGAATGCAGCCCTCCGAGAACATAGACCCACATTTGTATTTACAGGCAAGTGCATCAATGCACAAGGAAGGGGCTGGGGGGGCTGGGGGTCCTCATGTCTCCCAGTTCTCAGATACAGGCAGGGGGCTGCTCACTGCTCCCCCAAATTGCCCAAATATGCTGCCTGTGTGTGCTCTGTTTCCAAGAGCCAGGACAGGGGGTGCAGATTGTGCCAGACCAGGTCAGGAATTAAATTGACAGGCCAGGAGGTGCAGGTGGTGTTGGACCAGCTGAGGATCCCTTGACCCCCAAATCCCAGGATGGTGGGAGCTCAGTCAGCCTGGCACCCTGGGAACATGGCAGCAGAAAGCATCTGCCCACTTGCAGCACTGCTTCAGCTTGAAGGATCAGCATGGACCTGGCAGGTGCATTAAATGAATGTGCATTAAAGCAGCAAAGTTAAACGCGAGGTCCCCTCCGTGGCTTTGCCGAGAAATCAGGCATCTCTCATCCCCAGCAGCCCATGGATCACTCCAACCTGCGCCTGCTCACCTGCTCTCCTGCAGCAGATGCCAACTCTCCATTTGTCCATGGTCCAAAACCACCCTCTCCTCCAGAAATCTTCCCTCTTCCCCAAATCCGTGGTGTTACTTGTTTAAAATAAGACACTGGCACTTGTCAGGAGACTTTTTGCAGTGTATTGTTTTAAAGAAGACATTCAATTACCTCGGTTGCAATGCTTCACTGTGCTCTGATGATCTACTAAGGGAAAAATAACTAATATGTAGCATGTTGTGTCATAGACAATTATAGAGAACATCGCTTTTAAGGAAACAAGACTTGTGCCCAATTGTGCGAGATTTATTAAGTTTGCTGTTTTACAGCAACACAGCAAACTCAGGGAGGGGAACGCATTTGCATCTCCTCCCCAAACCCCTTGCTGCAGGAGGAGAGGACTGATTTTCCTTCCCTCATTAAAAGATGAGGAACTGGTGAGGCTGCGAAGGACTGAGATAAACATCTCAACAGACACACGATTATTTCCTCCTTTAGTTTTACACAGCGTGAGATTCTTATGTGGAAACAAAGTGATTTGGCTATAGATTTATAGAGGGAGCAAATGATTTGGTCCTACATGATGGAGCATATCATGCATATTCCGTGCCTTCGCTCGTGGGCATTCTCAGCTCGGCGCAGCTGATGGCGGGAGGCAGGAGGGAGAGGAGCTGGGAATGTGACATTATGCACAAGAGGGAACGCTGCGAGGATTTCACATCTCCTCTGGTGAACAATGTGACTGAGAAATGCACTTACTGGAAAGGATAACTTAATTCATCCACCAGGCAGCAAGCATCCAGCAGCGGAGAGGGGCCTGGAGAGCCCCAGGGACAGGGATAACAGGGACAGGAGCACAGAGGAGCCTTGGCAGGAGGAGCCTGCCCCTGCTGCCTTTGCTTCCATGGACTGCACTCCCTCACAGGCCATGGCAGTTTGGGCAGTTCTTAGGAAGGTTTTTTTATTTGAGTGCTAATCTGTCCACACACAAAGGAAGACCCTGCTCTAAGGATCTTGCAGTTTAAGACCTTGATCTTTCAGACTTACCAAAGTGCTTCATTTTAAGCGCGTGATTAATGCTGTTGACTCTGGTGCTTAAAATTCAGCATCATAGAACTGTTTGGGGCTGAAGCTGACAGCCAGAGTCCTCTGGAGATGTTAATATGCCTTAGCAGAAAACATAACAGTGCATCCATGGGAGGTGCCTGCAGAGTCACCCAGAAATAGCACAAGGAACAGCTATTTTTTCCCAGGAAGAGGAGCCTGGGAGCAGGGATCCATGCTCTCACTTGGCAGGAGCTGACTTTGATAGGCTTTGGGGTGGTGGGCATTTCTGCAAGCATTTGGATGCGATTCATGAAGAAGCTTATGGGGTGTGATTGATGGGTTTGCAGTCTTCACTGAGAAAGCAAGAGAGAGCTAAAAACAATGAATAAGTCTTTATGGAATTCAAAATTCCCACCCAAGGCATTTATCTTTTCCGTTGGCTATAAATGGGCTGGGAGTGGGATAGCATCATTCCTGCCTTGCTGGAAAGTGCAGGGCAGCCTTCACACCACCCACCGCAGCGATAAACAATGTTCTCATGAGCCCACTGCTATTTATAGCAGTGATCCTATTTCACACATATTTGCCTCAGTTACTGAGCAAGGGCACTTTCCTGGCCCTGATGGATCTGAGCACATCCACCTGCCGATCCCAGGGGAGGGCTGCCATTGTGGGATGCAGTGCTCTGTCTCTGCACAAACCATCACCTGGGATGAGTAGCACGGGATGTCATTAGTGGCACAGGTACAACACACATATACATCTGAGCTTCCCACCTGGGCGGGAGAGGGAGGAGAGAAGGGAGGGGGAAGGATTTTAAAGGATGAATGATCTGTTTCCTGCACAGAACTCAGGCATATCCAATAACCTCAAGCAAAGCAAATCTCAGCCTGAATTAAAGGCTCTAGTGGGCTGGATGCTCCTAAACATTCAGCACCAGTTGCAAACCCTCGTTTCAGGCTCATCTGCTATTGCTGTACCATAGCCTGAGCTGGTGTCCTCACTTGCTCTGAAGCGCTGTAGGCAGAAACCAGCTCATGTTTGGGGGAAGAGGTGCCAACAGAGAAGAGCAAGCAGCAATCCAGCAGTAGTGATGGGAGCTGATGGTTCAGCAGCACTGTCTGAGTTGCTGCTTCTCCCTGAGGCAGCAGCACCTCCTGCACCCAGCTCTGACACCTGCCCAGGTGTGAGGTACCTGGTGAGTGTGTGCCAGCCCCTCGCCTTGGCTCCCAGCTGCCTCCTGAGCTACCAGCTCCTCCACATCACAGAGGAAGGAAGGAGCCAAGAGCCAGACCCAAGAAGAGGGCTGAGCTGCTCCCCATCACCATAATACACAGCACAGTGACATAAGCAAGCACACACAGGGCTTTGGGGGCTCTGGACTTTTCTTCTGTATTTGCTAAAAAAATCCTCCTACCTGGAATAGGAACAAAATGCACTTTCTGGACTGGTGATTTATAGCTGTGCTTTGCTTGTCTTGTTTCCCTCAGTGTGATATGCAAATCCCAGCAACAGGGAATGCAGCGAGCTCTTCCTGCTGTAAATTCACCCTGCCCAGACCCAGAGCACCCTCGCAGAGACAGCCCAGGGAGCCCCTTAATTACCACTGCCAGACAAGGGACAGCTCCTCAGCAGCTCCCGGGGACCTGGCAGCTCAGCGGTGGCATCGCCTCATGTTTCCCAGGGTGGGTTGGGTCACACAAGATGTTTGAACGTTCCCTGGTTAATGTGACTTTGAGCTCCTCCTCCCGGCCCCAAGAGAGGCTCAGGCCCAGAGAAGATCAGCCCTGAGTCTGACTGCGAGGACACAAAAGCCCCAGGGCCGTGTAGGGGGTGGGAGCCAGGGTCTTAATATTCCTGCTGTCTCCCTGCATGGGAATGGCAAAGGGGACTCCAGAAGTGTCAGATCCATCTGATACTAGGAAAATTCTTATAAATAAAATAGTTCCCATAAAATCTGTATGAGGTCTCCACAGTCCATCTTATACAGACAGTAATAAAGGCACAGTAGCAGCAGCCAGAGCCACCATCTTGCAACAAGAAATCTGATTTTAAGAAGTATGAAAAGAAAAGCCATTTATTCACTATTAGCATTTTTAGTGTGTATTAGCAATGAGGACCAATACATTACTGACAGTTTGGGTGATTCAGAGAGGTCCAAGCAGCTCAGCTGGTGCAGAAGAATTTCTGTACTGCCAGCAGGGCTGGGGGCCAGCACAGGGACTCCTGGGACTTGAAGGTGGCAAACTGTGCTGGATGGCTCAGTGCCACCACCCAGGTCACAACTCTTCCTCCAGCAAAGCTTAAGATTTTTTTAAACCTTCCCAATCAACCCAAGAACCACCTGATGTTGCTGTGGGTGAAAGGCAAAATCCAACCATATTCATAATTTTCTGTTAGCTTTTGCAAACCAGCAGCCCCAGCCCAAGCTGCACCTCCAGCTCCATTTTCTCTCATCACATCTGGAAGGGACAGTGGATAGTGACTCCCAATGCTCACAGATATTCATCCAGCTCCTGTAAGTCATTCCTCACCTGTTCAAACTTTTGTCATCGAAGCATTTAGAGCATGAAACCCAATTAAAGATCAACCTCTTGCTGTTACAATGGAAGAGCTACAAGAATTAGCACTTAAGCTGCATTAGCAGGAGGCATTTCTAATGACACTGCACCCACATTTATCTTTGGTGATTACTCAGGGCACACCAAGGGGAGCTCTCATTTCTGGGCACATTATCTACCAGGCAGCAAGTTTTACCTGCACCCTGTGCTGCACACAGTACTGTGCAGGATTGGGTGTTCAGTCATTCCTCCGGAAACATGGCAGGTGAGGTACCTGCAGGAGATCTGCTGAGGGACCTCTCCAGGGATGCAGCAACTGAGAGGACACAGAAAACTGAGCCCAGAACAGGCCTAGAAAAGGCTGGAGTGATGGGCAGACAAGAAAATGTTGCTGAGAATAAAGTCTGGCTGGGAGTCCTTGCCCAGGCATGGCTGGGGCACTGCTGGTGCTCCTTGAGTGCCCCATGCAGGGAGAGGGGAGCAGAGCTCACAAAGACAGAAGCTGCAGGTGTCAGTTGAGCTTGTGTTCTTATAACAAAAAGAATTCTCAGCACCACTGGTTCATGTTGCAGCAGTCTGTAAGCTGCTCTGCCCTCCAGCAAGGGAGGTTAATGTTATTCACTCCAGTCTGCAGAGAAGGACGCAAAACCATGGAGAGGTTATGGGCCAGATAACAAAAAATGGCTTTTAGTTCTGGGCACTTTCATTTTACACTGTCTGACCTCTGAAGTACTATCAGTCTGATTTTCAAAGGCATTGAGCAGATCCTGCTTTCACTGACCTTAAACACAGAGACATACAAAATTAAAGGGAACTCTACAGACTGTTGGCCAGAGTGAGCCCATGAGCCACTGGTCGGAGAGAGGAGGAGGGAGCTGGAGGTCACCAGAGCTGAGTCACGCATACGCCTCTGGCCTTCTGGAGTTTCTTTTACCAGATCAAAGGCCAGCATGGTGTGGGAACAGGCAGGTATGAGCTGCCTGTTAACTGATTTGAACTGAAAATGGCAAGAAGTTTTCCAGTGCCAGAGTTCAGAGTTGCAGAGAGCACCCTCTACTCCCACCCACCTCCTGAGGGTCTTTCAACCTATGTCAGCCAATGGCTGATATCAGCCCTAATGTGTGCAATGGGATGACTTTTCCTCCCGTTGCCCACCCCAAAAAAGATGCCCCCTCTTGCTTCCTGTTGCCTGTGTCCTGCCCCCTGATCAGCTCCCAGGCAGCATAGCCTCCCTCCAAGGAGCCTGGGCAAAGCATTTGTATTCAAGAGTCAAGTAATATTTCATGGGTATTCCAAAAGTTAGGTAAATTCTTTTTCTCAACCTTCATTACCTAAAAAGCTTTGCAACCCCGAGACTGTAATTATGTACGTGAATAATGAGATTAGCATATCCATCAACTAACTCCTGCTCCATCCCTGTAGATATGGGAGGCCTTTGTGGGAAGCCCTCTGTGCTCAGATTCCATATCAGCAGCAGCTTCCAAGCCTGCCATGGGAACCACCATGGTCATTCTGACTCCTGCTCCTCACAGAAATCCAAAGTTTCATTGGGATATGGTGGGAAGATGGTGAAGCTGGGGCAGGCACCTCACAGCATCCACACAGTATCCTGCCACCCCAAGCATCCCTGGCAGTGTGCAGTAGGCATGGGACCAGCGAGGGATGGTGAGAGGGAGCACTCTTGAGGTGTCACAGAATGTCCCAGGGTGCCACAACCCTATCAATGGCACCTTGTGGCTGATGCACTGTTGTTGTTTGGCAACGGGCGCGGCTGGATGACGGCAGAAGGAGTGGCAATGTGAATGTGGCGGCGGCTCCATCAGCACCAGGCGCTGGCTGGGAAGGGCTGAGCAGCTGGTGAGTAAGGTACACGCCCTGGTGCCCCCACCCACACCAAACCCATATCCACATCCATATGAACCTCTGCTGGAGTGTTGAAGAACCTGTCTACATTCCAGGAATGTGTTCAGGGAAACGGTACATGGAGAAATGCCTCACAATGGGAACAACCTTCCCTGCACCCGGCTGTGGAGCTGCTCCTTGACTGTAATTGGGGACCTGGTAATTAGATGATGGCAAAATGTACCAGCAGCTCAGTTTTCATTCTGTGGTCCAAATTACAAACCATCATATTTTGAAAGTGATGCTGACATTCCTCAGCCAGGAGCCTTTGCCAAAAACAACTTGAGCAAGGCTTGTCTTGGCACAGAATCAAACTCGGGGCCCCAGCAGCGAAACTGAAAACATTTACACAGCTGGACCCAAATCACCCGATTTTCTAAAGAGTTTGTCAGAGCCTGAAGCTCTTGGTATATTTCTGCCTGTTTTAAAGGGGCCTGTGTTCTCACAATCCCCCAGCTCTCCACACAGAGAAAATAAAATACTTGAGGAAAAGTGGGTGGTCTTTCCATTGCCGTCCGAAAAAATAATCCAGAAAAGTCTCATGAGGAAAATGCGAACGAGCCCGGTGTTCACCCAGCCCATCCACAGATGTGCCAGACATATTTCATTTGCATATATAGATATGGAAACCTCATCATTTTGCTGTACGTATGTAATGGCTAATAAATGCATTAGCAAACCACTAATGAAAACAAATTGGAGCCAGTGTCAGGAATTACGCCAGCGTGAGGAATTACCTTGCTGCATTTTTTCCTATCTAAATGTCCTGACGATATTATTTTATTACATCAGTCATACCCATTGCATATGCATTATCCATCCCTCACTCCAGCTAGGGCCAATTCCTCTTGGGCTCTTCCGAATCATCTTCCCCAGCAGTGAGGGCACAGGCGTGGGCACAGGCAGGGGTACAGGCGGGAGAGGGCAGGGACAGGCAGGGAGAGTCAGGGACAGGCACGGGAGGGCAGAGACAGGCAGGTGAGGGCACAGACAGGCAGGTGAGGGCACAGACACGCAGGTGAGGGCACAGACACGCAGGGGAGGGCATTCTGCATGGCCACCATGTATGGAGCAACCCAGCACTGGGACCTTCCCAGGATGCCACTGTGCCCACCAACAGCTGCCACACTACTGGTGACACTGTTCCTGTTGCAGGGAGCAAGGACGAGGCAGCAAGTTTCCATTTTGTGCCTGTTTCTGTGTTTTTTCCTTGGAAAACAGGTCCTGTTTTTTCACATACAGGGGAAAGAGCCCAAAAAACTGGGAGAAATGGACACACTTGGTTCCAGCCCTTGGAAGGTCTGTGGGGACCTGTCTCAGTGCTGCAGGCTCAGGCTCCCCCTCCCTACCTCAGGAGCAAGTCTGGGTATTTACCCCTGCTCCTTTTCTTTCCTGTATGCTGCCTGATTATTTTTTTCTTTCTTATTCATAAAAGCAACAATAGCAAATCCTCTGATGCTTTAGGGATGTCACAGAGCTGGACTGAGCTGGTTGGGGCATCATCTGTCCCACACTGGAGAGTGGCCCTTGACTGCACACTGCCTTCACAACAGAGAGTGGGACACCACAATTAGTGAACTTATCTCGTTTGCTTACTCTAAAGGCATCCTATTGATTACTTGGAGCCCTGCAGCAGCCAGCAGTGGCCTCGGTCACCTCTGAACAAACACAGCACACAAACTCTGCTCCCTGCCCCGAGAAATTCAGTTTCTTCTTCCACCAAGATAATTAACAGCCTGTTTGACAGGAATCCCTCTTCAAAGGCCCTCTTTGCTCAGCTGTGATTGCTACCAGAAGACACAGTGGAACCATTTTTCAGAGCTCAACTTGAATTTTTGTGGCTACATGGGGACCTCAAAATCTTGCAAAATTAATTTTTTTTAATGCAAAACCTTTTAAGTAAAAATACTTGTAATTGCAACCTAAAGCGATGTGGGATCTGTGAATGGCTCTCTGATTAATTCTTCTGCGAGGCGAGTCTCCTCTCTCTGTTCTACTGAACAAGCATACACATATTATTGGGATTAATGCTGCATAATACATAATTAATGAAACTGCATAAATATGCAGATTTGGAATTGCAGATTGACTGCCATGGCTCTGTCCCCGAGCGCTGGGGTAACGGATTGGATGTTCGTTATTACCATATTTAAAACTGTTTCCCTGTGAACATGTGCAAACCAATAACTCGGAAGGGCAGACAGCAGCAACAACCATCTCCAAAATCCAAGGGAAGGAAGGGCTGTGTACAGCCCAGATCCCCCTGCAATGGGGAGCACAGGCACTGCCCTGCAGCCCTCTGCCAGCCAACAGTTCCAGAGAAAGGATTTAAAAAATATATCTGGTGCTGGGAAACTGAAATGGGGCATCAGTGTCACACAACAGGCAGGAGAGGCTGGTGAGGGTGGAGGGGGAAAAGCTTATGGGGGATCTGAGTCACACAGCAGGCACAAGCACTGGAGGTAAGAAAAGCTTTGGAAATCAAGACATCTCTGGGTATTTTCCCAGGTCTTTGGAATGGGGCACCAGCAGGAGCTGGTCAACAAATAGTTCCCAGTCAGTTCCCAAACGTTCCTCGTGGCTCACCATCAATGACTCACCAGAAGATACTGCATGGAACATGGGAAAATGCCATTCAGGTCTTTTGGCTGGCATGACAAAGGCTGCGTCCCCTGCAAGTCCAGGTTTTCACCCTGCACTTTGCTAAGGTAGATATAGAGATTTCTTTGCATGGTTCCTGGGTTGTGAAGCCACCAGCTGCTGGATTTTGGTGGTGGTGGGAGAGGCAGAGCAGAGCCACAGAAGGGTGGTGTTGGTGAGAGTTGCCCCCTGACAGTGAGTGGGAGCGGGAGTTTGGGATTTGCTGGTGGAATGAGCTGACCTCGAGCTCTCAGGGGTACATTCCAGGTGTCCCCAGAGCAGCAGCAGGTCGCTTGTTCTGCTTCATGCTGCCTGTTTGCTCTGTTGAGGATGTCAGGATTTATTGCATGCTGCTGTTGAGAGGATTCAGATCTCACCCAGGGAGTTTGAGCGGCAGATCTCCAAGTTCTGTCGGGGGAGGACTGCAAGCATTGTTCCCATTCCTCACATTTACAGGCTCAAATTCTTACTTGTAGAAAAGGAAAAGCTTCCCCAAGAGGTGTTTGGGAAATGTTTTTACTTTAAAGTACAAGTTTCCTACGGATGTCTTCAGATGTTTATTGAAGTGGAATAAATGAAAGTGTGAGTATGTGCTGTCTTAGGAGGGACGGGAATTGCAGCTCTGTGCACCAGAACTGCTCAGCCAGGTGCCCGACATGCCTGGGGTGACATCTGTGTGGGAGATGACATCCCTAGAGAGCCCAGGCTCATGGAGAAGCACAGCACTTGCTCCTGCAGCCAAGACAAAGACCCAGAGCTCAGCTCAATGTGCAGAGCACCCGCACAGGCCAGGGCACTTCTGCCTGTCCTGCTCGTCCTGACCTCTGGGAGCACAGAGCGTTTATCCAGCACATCAGCCTAGATGTGTATTTATTCAGCACATCAGGTATCCTGACCTCCCAATGCCTGCTACCTCTTTAGACTGCCCCAAAAGCGAGAGGAGCATTGGAGACACTCTGTGTCCAGCCTCATCCCTCTCTCCCTTCTCACTCTGCACTCCCTGGCTCCACTGGCCACGCAGTCAGTGCCACTTCTCCAGCCACTGACCCCCCAAAACCCTCAGCTTCTCTGGGAGGAAAGGAAGTGGGAAGAGGGAAAGAGAAAATGTGTGTATGAGGGTCAGGTTTGATTCTTTCAGTTGAGCAACCTGGTCTCAGCAATCAACCCTGCCATGTTTCACAATGAAATAGTAATTGCTTAATCGGATATCTTCCCTTCCACTTTCGATCTCGAGAAATGCCTGCACCCTTCTCCTTTACAAAATAACTCCCACTGCAAGGCCCTCAAACAAACCGTTTCTTTGGGAAAATATCACACAGCAAAAGCAGAGCAGCAGCTTGGCCAGAGCTTTGGGAATCTGTGTGGAGCTGGAGAGTGGGGCCAGCCTCCCAAAGGCCAATCCATCACAATCTTCCATCAAGATGAGACATTCAAGTGAGAGATGAGACTCTTGGAAGGAGAGGAGGGGACAGGTGACCTTAATTGCTCCACAGTTATTGATAGGGCAACTTGTCTTCATGATGCAAATTACCCTATAAATAAAAGTAAAACAACTACAGGAAGCAATTTGCCGCTTTGTTAGAGTTAAAGTAGACCGAAAATTAAATCAAGACATGGGATTGCTAATTCCACAGGGCTCTTCTGGAGCCTCTGCAGGCAGGGCCAGAAACATGGGCCATGGGGGTAACTGAGTCACAGCTGCCTTTCATGGACTCGTGGTGAGAGCATCACCTCCCTGCACCATTGCCCTGGCCATCAACTAAGGCTTCTTGGCAGAGGTTCTCCAGTTCCCTGATGACCACAGCCCAGTGTCCCCACTGCAGTGGGAGCTGGTGTAGTACTGCTGCACCCTCACCTCCACTGCTCACGGTTTTCCCACCTCTCCAAAGCAGTAGTAATGTCCTGTCCCACCACTCGCTCCCTGGGCCAGGGCAGCATCTGACAAGGGTAGGGCAGAGGGACCAAGCAGGCAGAACCGGGGGTTGTTGGCTGTGCCAGGGAAATTGAAATGCATTATTTTGTCACTAACTTGCAGCTTTTCTCAAAATACTGGCAGCCACAGAGATTTTCTCCAGCCCCAAAGGAGCACTTTTAAGTGCTTCATTTTAAGAAGATGCTTCTTTCCCTAGTCTTTTTTTTTTTCATTTATTTTTTGTGTTTGTTTTCAAACCTGTCGGAAAGCACTGATATTTCCAAGCTTTGTTGCTGCTGTTGTTGTTTCCCTCCTGATGCTTTTCTTTCCCATTTCTGAGCATCCTCGCTGGTTCTGCGCAAAGCCCCTGGAGGCTGCACAGCAGCAGGATGCGATGCCAGAGCCTCTGCCTTGCTGGGTGAGCTGCTCCACTCCTTGAAGCTTTGAAGCTGCCACTTCACATTCCCGCAGAAGGATCACGCTGTTGTTTCTTGGGGAAATTATGAAACACTTTGTGAAGCGACATCAGTGGGAACAAGAAGGCCAGTGACCCCAGCAGGCCCTGGTGTCTGGCTGGTGACAGGGCCAGCCGCTGGCTGTGATGGTGGGGATGAGTGAGGGCCACCAGCCTCGACAGACCACAAGTGAAGGTCAGTAGCCCCCACAGACCACAGGTAAGGGTCAGTAGCCCCCACAGACCACAGGTAAGGGTCAGTAGCCCCCACAGACCACAAGTAAGGGTCAGTAGCCCCCACAGACCACAAATGAGGCCTTAGCAGGCCCTGATGCCCAGCTGGTGCCAGGGCCGGCACTGGCTGTGATGGTGGCCATGAGTGAGGGCCAGCAGTCCCCACAGACACTGAGCAAAAATACCCTGTAGGTGAGGGCCAATAACCCCCACAAACACTGAGCAAAAATACCCTGTAGGTGAGGGCCAGTAACCCCCACAAACACTGGGCAGATGAGGGCCACCATCCCTCACAGACACCCTTCAGGTGAGGGCCAGCTGCCCACACAAATGTTGAGCAGGTAAGGGCCAGCAGCCCCCCAAAACACCCTGTGGGTGATGTCCAGCAGCCCCCACAGACCACAAATGAGGGACAGCAACCCCCACAGGCACCCTGTGGGTGAGGGCCAGCAGTCTCTGCAGACACCGAGCAGGTGAGGGCCGGGAGCTTCCAAAAATACCCTGTGGGTGAGGGCCAGTAACCCCCACAAACACTGAGCAAAAACACCCTGCAGGTGAGGGCCAGCAGCCCCCAGAGACACCCCACAGATGAGGGCCAGCAGCCCCCACAGACACCTCACAGGTGAGGGCCACCAGTGCCCCCAGACACCCCACAGATGAGAGCCAGCAGCCCCCACAGACACCCCACAGATGAGGGCCACCAGCCCCCAGAGACACCCCACAGATGAGGGCCACCAGCCCCCACAGACACCCCATGGCTCCGCCGGTGCTCTCTGGTCCAGGCCCGTTCTCTCCCCCAGGCGTGGGCAAACAACTTGTATAGCTCACACCTCACTCCCCACGGGCCATGCCGCCTGTCTCGGACGTGTGAGGAGATGGAAAATACACAACTTTCCCGGGTAGTTTTTTCCAGTCAGTCATTACTCTCCCTCCCGCAGTCTGAGCCTTATTTCCATGTTAAATGTCTTGCTCCTGCCTGTAGCCTTTGGCTCTGTTCTGCTTTTGCTGCAAGACTTAGGGTCCCCCCATCCCTGGTACTTTCTCCTCAGAAGGTACTTCAGGATTTAATGAAGGCATTCACTCTTCTTCTGGATCTTATTTAAGCTCTTTAATCTCTTCTGTAACTCATTCTCTTCATCTCATAAACAATTTTATGGCTTTCTCTGACATCTTCAGGATCCTTTTACAAACCCTGACACTGGAGCCATGGGCAATATTCTGGTATCCCTCTCACCAATGCCAGGCAACTTTCCTGTGCCATAAAATCATTGCTCTGCTCCTACTTACTACTCCTTTCAGTGTATCCCCTGAATGAATTAGCTCTTTATCACAAAGTCAGGGCACTGTGCCTGTGGCCTCTGTCTGCTCAGATGCTTTACAAAGTTGTTAGGGAATGTGAAACCATCTCCTGCTCTGGCAACAAATTCATCATTCTTGGCTAGTATGAGAGAGATGATTTGGTATTTACTCACATTAAAATACATTTTATTTCAATGGACACATCTATCTGCCATAAAGGTTCTCAACTGGTATCTACTATACTCCAGTTCCTCAGCTCTTCATCAAGTGGTCACACACAACTTCTGAGCAGGACTGATGTCCAGACTCACATCATCCAGGGGGAATCTCAATCCCGTGCACACTCTGGTAGAACAGTCACTGCACTCACAAAGTTTTAGCCTCTGTTCCAAGGTTTATTGAACATGAACTTACAGCCCAGTGATCTCAGCCAGGTGTTCAGCATTCCTGAGTCTTCCACAGCTCCCCAACAGTCATCACAAATCCATCTTAACCATTTCATCCATGTCTTGGCCAGTTCCCTCCTCTTCAACTCAAAAGTCCATGAACATGTGAGTTTGCTGGGGACAACCATGTCTGGTTCTTTAGTTCCCCTTTCTCATATATAAAGCAGAATCATTCATCAGTGATTTCAGCTCAGGTGCCCAAGAGAAAAGCCACACATTCTCCTCAGCAATGGACAAACAGGCTTCTTGCCTCTTGCCAGGGTAGGACCCAAAACCCCCATGTGGAAGCATCAATAGACAGCCAAGATAAACAGGCAGTTGCCAGGTCCCTGGGTCTGTAGTTGTGAGACACTTAGGATTTCCTCCTGAGTGCCTTTTCCTTCAGAGCTGTTCATTCAATGAACTTCATAAATTTTTTCTTTCTCTGTAATTAAATATTTGTGTGTTTGTGTCTGATGCACACCACAGTTCACATTGTGCCCAGCACCACCAGGGAGCAGAAGGGGTGAGACCAGCTGAATTTAAAGGTGCTGGAGACAAAGCTGCCCCTGGCTCATCTCACCCATGTCCCCACTGCAGTTCCACAGCGGCTGTTCATGCCCTCCTGGCTGACCAGAGAGGAGAAGGTGTGGAGCCACTGGTGCAGGGCTTGGATGCACAGGATTCCCAAGCCAGCATTGGGAGTTTCCAACAGGAGATGCAGAGACAAGGCAGTCATTCCTGCAGAGTTTCCAGGTATTTCCAGGTTGTGCCAGTTTATTTAAAAGGGAAAAGAGAATATGATGGAAAGGTGCAGGTGAGGTCAGGAGCAGCTCTGTCCATCGGAGACCACCGTGATGAGCTGAGCCAGGAACAGGCTCCCCTCAGAGAGCTGCCATCACACCAAAACCAAGAGAAAGGAGATAAAACCCCAGGGGATGAGGTGGGGAGCAGCGGGGGGAATGGGCAGGACAATTACATTAACTGAAACAATGTGTTATATTTTAAACATTAAAAACTTATGACTCTACATGGCAAGTACCTGATGCAGCAAAGGAGGAGAAGGAAACTGAAGCCATGGTTAAACAATGCACAAGGCATCGGGGTCTGGTTTGTATTAAATCCATTTGGAGTCTGAGTTTCTCCTTTGACAGCTGGCCACACTGCTCAAAGGGAATAAGAAAGTTTTTGTTTTTTAAAAAAGATGTGTAATGGGTTTCTTATGTACTAGAAAAGAAACACTCTCTGAGCTGGATCACCTATTTTCTTGTCAAAAGACTTTGGACAAAACGTAATCATGAATAAAATGACTCATGATTTTTCAAAGGGGTCTTTTATTTGAAGTCAGCTTTTCTGAAATGGGAGGCAGGACTGGTTATGCAGCTCAGGGCAGGAGGCAGCTCTCATGCCAGGCCTCTGCTCCAGCCTCTCTGGCCACACCATGCCAGACCCAGGACCTGCTACAGCTCTGTGCTGGGGAGCACCTTGCTGAGATCCAGGAGACCTGCAGCCAGACTGGCTGGCACCAATATTGTCCCCTCTCTGAGCCATCTCCAGGGCAACACCATGGAGATCTCATTCATCCCCTGCCACTAGGATTCACCCCCAGAGCTGCATGAGCATCAGTCCCCATGGTCTCTCAGCCTGTCTGGAAAGGCACGAGCACCCTGAGCAAGAGGGCAGCCCCAGCAGCACAGCCCAGAGCTGGTGTATCCCTGAGGGCATTGGTGGCAATGTCGTGATTGTGGGAAGAGTCAGCACACAGCACAGCACTGAGGCTCTAGGAAGCTTCAGCCTCTGAGGACTGAATCTGGCCTATGAACATCTCCAGAACAAGGTTTATCACAAAGGTTTATCTATTCCTGGCTTCTCAGGGGATTTCCTGCTCTGGTGCTGGTCGAATCCAGGGAGCACAACTTGTCATTAACCACTCTGCCATTGCTCAGGCCATCATCCTCCCAGCCCTGTCTCAGCTCCCCCTGGGCAGCGTGGTGCTCTGAGGGGACACAAGGCAGTGCTGAGACTGGAGGGTGGTGTACCCACCGTTACTACCTCCCTGCATCTGAGACTCTCACAGGTCTTTCATAAATCCACACAAACCTGAGAACTGTTTCTGGTGTTGGTCAGTCTGGGGTTTTGGGGTTTTTCATGGCTCTTGCCAGTTGTTTACGGACAGAACATTTTCAGCCCTTTGTCGTGGACACCCCGTGGCAGAGAGGACACTGGAATTTCAATTGTTCAAGAGCTCTAATAGGTGTAATAGCCTTGTGTGTTACATATGCATTAATTAAGTAACACTGCATTTAGCTCCAAATCATGCGGAAGGCGCGTGCTGTGTTTGCACAGACATAAATATCTCCTCAGTTAGAGCGCAGGCGAGCAGCTCTGCTCCCTTTTTACTGCAGTGCTTCCACACTGGGGAAAATGGGAACCTTGGAAAGCTTATCCCTGGGTAGTCCCAGTTCACTGGGTAGGAGCTCAGCGCATCCACATCTCCTCCTCTCAGATGGGCTTTCCGAAATCTGCTTTGTGTGGTGCCAGCACTGGGAGAGCCTCTGCAGCTATTCACACCTTACCCACCACCCCAAGCAAATGAGCTGATATCCTATTTTGGGGTCGCCCTGTACCCAAATCTTTCAGCCCTGCTCTTTCACTTCAAACACCCTCTTTGCAGCAATCTGTAAGCGTTATGAACAGTGTGGAGAGAAACTGCAAGGGGAAAAAGGAAACAAAAGAATCCAGCATTGTCAATGTAAGGTATTCTCATCGTGATCCACAGGGAACTTCCACGCCTTAGACTGGAACATACCACCAGGCTGTCAGTGGAGACCTGCTCATGTCAAACCCCAGTACTGCTGCTCTCACTTAGCTGCTTCAGTGCAACCTGGTTCTGAAGCAAAACGTGAAGTTGGAATCCCACGTGTTGGATGAGCTCGGATACACAGGCTGGACAAATATTTGGAAGAGTATTCGCTTTCACTAGGCAACATTATGCAATGTGGATTAATTATACGGAGTATGGTCCTGACTGGGCTTTGGATGATTAAAGCTGTTCTGGAATTCCAGAGGATTACTTAAATGTGCAGCATTAGTGGAGGTAAAACATCTTCAATATCCCTTTCCTGCAGCCTCCATTTCCTTGAGAGAAATATGCAGATTAGAGCTCAGAATTAATCTGCGGAGGCTCCGAACTGGGCTCCTGCTCCCAAAGAGTATTGGGAGGTGTGGGGCAAGGAGAGGAAGGGTTCTGGGAAAGGGGAATACTGAGGGAGAGACATTTTATATGTTTGTAAAACAATCACAAGAAATGAGCTACTTATTCCACATGTTTTAGTCTGGGAGAAAAGAGCCTAGATGCAGGCACAGTAAGTGCAATCTATATGTGTAATTAAGAAATGATTTCCTGAGATCTTCCTTAAAACACGTCTGAATACAGATCAAATTTGCATAAATAACTTATGCCTTTCACTTTTTCCTTGTGGAAAACACGTAACATTGCCTCTCGCTTTCTGGTTTCCAGAGCCTGCCTGGCTCAGAGGAGGATTTGCCATATTACACGATTCTTCCCAATTGTAATCAGCCTTAAATCTGAATAAAAGCAGCAAATGGCTGACTGGCACCCAGGCTTCCCTCCCTCCCTGCCCCCATGGCAGCAGCAGCGGCAGCTTCGAGCGGGAAAAGACACGACTGCAGCGCTGGGCTTGCATTAGTATTCATGGAGCATCCGACTCCAGAGAGGATTAATAGACTCTGATGCCTAATATCCTGGAGAACAATTAATTTGCCCACAGTTTTGTCATGGTTGAAAGTCAAATGCTGGAACAGATCGATGCACTGAGCTGCAAGTTGAACACTGCAACCTTCTGCTGGAGCTGAATTTTAATTTTCCCATCATCATTTCCCTCCATTCCCAGCACACCAGTTTTCTAATAGATCTAAAAGCCTCTTACCTTCTTCCATCACATGTTGGGCTTCATAACAAAAGTCCACGTTGATTGTTCAAATATTAGAGCCTTGTATTGCTCTCCATTACGGGATTAGAGATGTTCAAGGCCCCTTGTGTTTTGACCTTTTCCTGTCTCGTTTCTCTTTAAATGGTATGAAAAATGCCAACCTTCTGTAATTAAAGCCAAAACGGAATGCAGGAATAAAGCTTTCTTCCTTGCAATTATTCAGTATTTAGGTTCCCATTTTGATAGAAGTGTTTGTGCAGAAATCAAGGCTGGGGTTTATCAAAGCTGGGTCAACAGACCCATAGGGTAGGGTTGGCAGCTCCTTGTCCAGCCCCTGGAGCCTGCAGCAGCCAGAGCTGTTGCCCTGGGCTTGCACTTGCCCAGGAGTTGATTCCCTGTTCCACCAGATCATCTGGCAAGTTTGTACAAGCCACTGAATCAGTGCACACAGGGGAGAAAACATATCAATAAACAGGCTCAGATGGTTGTCGTGTGGAAGTAGTGCAGGCATCAGAAAAAATTACTTTCATATATATATGTACATATATTATAAAAAGAGTCCAGTGTCCCTATGCCCAGTGCCTGGGTAGGGAGTGCTTGGGGCAGCCCTACAGCCCTCCTGGCCCTTCCTTTCATCCCAGGGTTTCACCTCTCCCTGGAAGCAGCTCAGAAAGCTCTGGACACATGGGAAGAGTGATAGAGATCCTGTAGCAGGGCTGGGAGCAGGGATGGGCTGGCTGGAGGCACTTCCCTGCTGCCCTCCCTCCGTTTGTCCCAGGGGAAATAACAACGTGTTGCCAGAGGCAGGTTTAAGGACCAACATGAAATGAGGCTGCAATGGTGGTAAGGCATCAAATCCCACCAAGTGCAGACTGTGCCCATCACTCCCTCAGCCTCGACCAGAGCTTGGCCTCCAGCCCCTGGGGCTGGATTCTCCAGTCCCTGCAAAGGGGGACCAGTCCTTTTAGCCAAAATGCTGCAGCACAGCAGGCAGTAGAGGGTCCTGTCCCTCTACTGTTTCCCTGTGTGAAAACACCTTCCTGCCACATTGGGCTTGTGACACATCCTGGTACTGCCCCTCTTGTGCACCATCAGGGAGGCTCCCAGCACAGTGCCTGGCTTTTCACAGGGAAAAAAGGGACATAATGGGTTAAGGGCAGGGCAGTATGACTCTTCCCAAGCTATTGTGCTGTTCCCTCAGCATTTCTGGTGTCCAGGCTTTTGTGGTTTAATTATGGTCTGCTCCAAATGGTCTCAACCAACAGATCAATATATAGGAACATTAGAATTGTTAATTTGAATGGCTGATTTGAATTTAAGTGCAACTTCAATTTAATCATTTTAGAAGTGAAATGACATGTGAGGGCCCTCCTTCTCCTTCTCCTCTCCCAGTGCAAGCAGCTCCAGCACCCCATGGGGATCACAAAACTCACTGACATGCACATTTTCCTTCAGTCAAGAGCTAAGCCCTATGAGCTGCTGGATCATGACAAAAGTGGGGTTTTAGCAGCCTTTCCTACAAGCATGGTAATCCCAAATCCAACAGTGATTAACTTGGACTCAAAGCTCACAGCAGAAATTAATTCTAAATCAGGGTCCTGGGTCCCGGAGCCGTGTCTCTCCAAACCTTTTCCAAGGCTGATTGCCGATGTGTGAGCAGGCAGAAAACGACCCAGATGCCTCAACTTTCCCAATTCATCCAGGAATTCTGCCAGCTGCAGGGGCTGCCCTGCTGCCTGCCTGGAGGACACAGTGCCACTGGGCAGCTGCCAGAGCCGCTGGAGCCATGGGAGTTGTGAGAAGCACAGGGATTCCCCAGTGCCACCAGCATCAGCTCTCACAGCTTCTGGCCAGGACTGGTCTCACATCCTAGAATCACCCTGGACATCAACAAAATAAACTAGAAGCACATAAGGAAATGTATAGGACAGAGTGCCTGGGTGCAATTTTTGCAAGTAAAGCTGCATGAGCTTTGGGTGACCTTATTGCAGCTTTCCAGTACCTGAAAGGCCTGACAAGAAAGGAGAGAGACTATTTACAAAGGCCTGGAGAGACAGGGCAAGGAAGGATGGCTTCATACTGAAAGGGGGGAAAATTATGTTCGATATTAGCGAGAAATTCTTCCCTGTGAGAGTGGTGAGGCCCTGGCACAGGCTGCCCAGAGAAGCTGTGGCTGCCCCATCCCTGTAAATGTTCAAGGCCAGGCTGGCTGGGGCTTGGAGAAACCTCATGTAGTGGAAGGTGTCCCTGCCCATGGCAGTGGGTGGAATCAGATGATCTTTTAAGTCCCTTCCAGCTCAAACTATCCTGTAATTCTATGATTCTGTGATTCTATAAACTTATTAGAAAAATGAAAATGAAAACATTCGCTAATCTCCTGTAACAGCTACAGACTGGGTCTGAAGCTCTGCTCACGTACACATGATTTTTCTGACTGCCACACATAGACCTAGCTCTCATATCATTTATCAGCCATGAAGTGCTCAGATATAAAGGTAATTCAGCTTCCAAGAACAAGTTTCTGGGTCCTTCCACAGCCATTTCAGAAAAATTAGGACCAAATTTCAGAAAAAAGTCCAGATGAGAGCAGGTCTTGTGGGGCCTCTGCCTGCCCAGGGCCACTTAGGTACACTGGCAGCTTTCCTCCCAGCAAAGAAAATCTGCAATTGGCTTGTGCAGGAAAGCCAGGGAGCTTTGCTGGGTAGGGAGCTGTGCTTTCTATGTGGATAAAAAAAAAAACCAACAAACCTGTAAAAGAAGGACTTTGAGGAAACAGAAAGAAAGGGCAAAGGTCTGTCTGTTCTCTTATTGCCATCCAGTATCAGTCCACTGGGCCCAGCAGTGCTGGGTCTGATTCTGGCAGCCAGACCTGGGTCTGCCTTTGGAGAGGTAAAAGCTGGACTGAGAACTCAAAACTCAGCCCTCAAACTGAGCTGCTGCTTTTTTCTGTGACAGATTAAACCAAGCATTCTTCTCGGTGTTACTTTGTTGGCCAATGCATCAGCCTGACTGACAAGCACCGACTGCATCCTGGGAACAATCTGAAGGCAACCCAGGGAACCCACCCAGATGGTGCTCAAAAGCCTTGCAGAGCAGAATGGGCTCCGCTCAATGCAGGAATTTCGCAGCAGGAACAAAGGGAACTTTGCAAACAGAGCTTTGAAACTGAAGTCATTTTATCCAGCATGCCTGCAGGAAACAAGAATCCATCTTCCAGCACAATCAAACACAGAGCTGTGCATGGGCATAATTATTAGGGGAATGATGGCAACAGCAGAGGAGCTCATCAGTCAGAAAGCTGCATAATTCCTAAACTGTCTCTTATGCTGAACCACCTGGATTTAAAGTAACATTTGCAGAGAAGATGAATGAATCCTCCTTCCCAACATGTCTGAAGTCACTCCAGCAGAAGGGTCACTGCACACATCAGATGGGTACTCTGCCCCATGCTTGGGCACACTCAACTGTCCAACAGCTCTGACAGGCCTTCCCTCCTATCCCTCTCACTTGTGGGGACAGTGAAAACCAGAGAAATTTCATGTTTGCTTTTGGGGCATTTTTTTAGAATCTATGCTCTTCATTCCCAATCCAAGCATTAGCTGTGGGCAGGCGGAGGCTGTGGCCAAGAAGAGGCTACAGGCAGGCAGAGGCCAGCTGTCACTGAAAGGATTTCCTTGTGTGATTCTCCCTCCACCTTCCTAAAGATGCCACACATTGTTCATAGCTCAGCAGCTCTCTCCAAGGCTATCCTGCCTGGGAAAAACAGGATTGTTTAAATAACAGAGCAAGGCTCTTGGCTCTGCTGGATGCCATTAAAATGGAGACAAGGAAAGGCTCAATCTGGTGGGACTCCCACCAACTTTGTGCCAAGGCCGGGCCTCAGTGCCAGACCCTGCCAGCTTTGGGAGGGCATCCTAACACCCACCTGAGCTCCAGCACCCGAGGGCGGGTGAGTGAGCTCTGCCGAGCGTGGCTGCCAGAGTGCAGATTGGCATTTGGCAGGAAGAAGAACTCAGAATATGCCAAAAAGGCCAATTCCAGCCCTCTCACCAAACCTGCCAGGAGAATGAGCCCCATCCAGGCAGGGATGGGCACCTTGCAGATGTTCGGCTGCCTGCTCACAGCTGCAGGGGACCTGTAGGGATGTGGCTTGACAAGCACTTTCAGCTTCACTGGGCTTCCTCAAAACTGCTGCGAGAATCTCCTCTAATATTTAAGACTCTCCTATTTAAGCATTTCAGTCTTGCGGAGAACGGAGATCTCTGTCCTGGGGAGCTCATTCCGAGGGAAGAGTGGGATTAAGAACTTCAAAGAAGAGTTCTCCCCTGTGACAAGTTCTTAGGAGAGACCCTGTCCAAGAGTTATCACATCTCTCCAGCAAAGGAAAAGATTTGCCATGAGAATCCTTCTGGGCTCAGGAACTTGTGCAGAGGCGGAGATTTCTGCCAGCAGCGGCTGCTCTCCAATGGGAAGCACACCCTCCTCCCAGAGGTGTGAAATCTCCAAGGAGGGCAGGCTTCTTCCCACGTGGCAGCCAGGGAACATGCCAGCAGAAGCATGTGCTATTTTAGGAAGGCAGGAAAGGAATGAAAAGGCTTTCAGAGGACTGAAAAGCCAACGTGGGATGGATGGAAGGATGACAACTGGCTCCAACTGAAAGAGAAAAGCTGATGGGCTGCAGAGAAGAGAGGGAATGCAGCCTCTGAGTGTGGGAAAAGACTCCTGTCCCACTGTGCTGCTTCTCTGGAGTTCACACGGAGAGCTGGGACACCACAGCCCAGAGCTGGCCCCTGCCCCAGCACCATCCCAGAGGGTGCCACACCCTGTGGCAGACAGCCTGGTGAGGCGGTGCCAGTGCAAGCTGGGCAAGTGGGCAGGGCTGTGCCCTTTGCCCCTGTGGCTGTTCTGGGCTGTCCAGAGCCGGTGAGAAGCAGCAGGCCAGGTATTGGCCTGTGTCAGAAGAGCTACAGAAACACCAACAAGAAAAAGCCCTTTTGTCCCTTATGTCTCAACATCTTCTCCAAGTCTTGCCACAGGGCCTATGGAGTAGGAAAATTCAGATAGCTTTATATTTTGTTGGCACTGCACAGCATCCTCCTTGGTCTCTTCCCTTTTGTATCTGCCCCCAAAACCACTCTGCTCTTTGGGAATCTCTAAAGCAGCCTTGGATACAATAGGCTGCTCCAAAATAGTTTCCTGCCCTGCAAACAAAGATGATCCACAGCAATGAGGCTTCCCTGGCAGAAGAGTGAGTGAGAGGGGGACCGTAAGCTGGTAATTCCCAGGGAACCCTGTCAGGAGGCCTTGTCATTGGTCTGGAGACCTTCTTAGGTGAAGAGATAAGGCATGACAACCGCTAGCAAGGTCTTCTCCTGTCAGGCACTATGCCCTTGTTGGATCTCTCCACACCCAAGGCAGACCATGGCAACAAAGAACTGTTATTTGAGTATTAGACCCCAGTATTAGACCCCTAATATCATTTGAATATTAGACCCCAGAAAACTGCAGGAGTTCTGTGCCTATTTTCACATAACCATTCCCATTGGCAGAGCTGAACAAACAATCTGTCATGAATATTTGATCCTTTCTTTCCATTACCAGATTGAGGCTGCCCCAGACCTGCTCATTATTCAGCAGGATTGATGCAGCACTTTGTAAGCTCAGTGTGGCACCTGGGTTGCTCAGCTCCACCAGCAGCCACCACTCCACCTCTGCAGGTGACAAGTGCAGGTGCCACCATGGGGGCAAGAACAGAGCTGCCTGAGCCAGAGCAATGCCACCTTTGCTGGCACAAAGCAAGAGAGAGGAGAAGAGAGAAGCAGAGTGGGAGAGAAGAAGAGTCCAGTGTGAGGGGTTTGGGCGAGCAGTCCCTGAGAAAAATGGTTTTAGGTTGTCATTTTGTCATGAAACAAATAAAAAATGTCAACTTCTGATGAGTGTGGAGATTGGGGATGAAGATTCAGTGAATGCTGCTGCATGTTCAACATCCCAGGGCAAGAAGGTTGTAGAGGGGGGGGACAGTGGAGAGGTGAGGATTCTGCACCAGGCTCCAGGGGCTTTTTGGCAGGTGGTGGTAAAATTTTGGGGTCAAAAGTTTTACTCAATGATCTTGGAGGTCTTTTCCAACCTTAATGATTCTGTGATTTCTATGATTACTGGCTCTCTGGCGAGGTTTTCACATCCCAGATGGGACAGGTAATGAGAGCACTTGACTGCTGAACTCTTTTTGACATCTCTGCTTTTGCTCTTCTGCAGGAAAAAGAAAGCAAATCCATTCTGATTTCTGTGGAATTCACTCCTCACCTCTGGGTGGTGTTTTAGAAATCAAAAGTAAATCCATTATTTTGCTTCTTGTCTAAGGACTCGAAGCCTTTCACAGATGTTAAGGCCACTTATAAGTGAACGGATTTGTATTTCAAGCTCCTGGCTGTATTTTTCATGCTTTTTAAGCACTGACAATGGGAGAGGTAAATGCACAAACTCAGCAAGGATGCTCTCACATACCAGGATTAGACAAGCAAAAAAAAGCAAATGTATCTATCCCTGTGCCCTGGTCATCCTGAGGGCAACTTATCTCCAAAATACTCTCTTAAAAATCTCCCAGTGTATCTGGAGCTTGCTGCTTCCTTTCTTCCCTGGAAGAACCTTCACAAATTTCCCCTGCTTCTCATTTGTGGAGGCAGGATAGAGGAGAGAAGAGCTGCTCTTTTTCCACCCAGTGTGACATTCAGCCACACTCTGGGCTTAGTCTTCATCTGTGGTGTAATTCCATTTCCCCTCTGGATGATGTGCTCTCGGGAACAGGAGCCTGCCTTGTGCATAAAAGATCCATGATGGGGAGCCACATCATTCTTTTTTTTTTTTTTTTTCATGAGCAGGTGCAAAATATAATGTCCCTGATTTTCAGGATCTGATTAAACTGTCATAGATGTGGAGCAACCTCAATAACTCCCAGCGCCAGGGAGGGACAGCTTATTACAGCACTGCACCCTCCTATGCCAGCAGAAAGCATCTCTCAGCGTTTCAATTACAAAGCCCTATCCTCAGGATTTGTTTATTTAAATTGGAGGAATTTGGTGCTCCTGGACGCCTGTAATCCACAGGCTGGAGTCCAGCAGGCACAGCCACATCCCTCATCTCCAAGAGGGGCCAGAAGAATGATGTGCAAACCTCACAGGCAGACACTGGCAGTGGGAGCAGCAGCCATCCCCTGTAGGTCCCAGCCCTCGGTGCCTCCAGCACTGGGGTTTGTCCCAAGCTCTCCCACACATCCACTTTTGTGCTCACTCATGCAGCCACAGCTTCTCTCCCCAGCCTCTCTCTTTCCTTCCTCCAACAGCAGAACTGCCTGAGCCCAGATTCCCAGCAGCAGCTTATGGTGCTCCCTCACCTTCTCTGAGGTTCCTCCATGATTCACCTGTCTCAAAAATAGCGTTTATTTTTCTGTTCTCCAGGTATTGGAGCACCAGGATAAAAACAAGAGGATGGGAACATCCTCCAGTTCTGCAAGAAGCTGGACTATGCAGTGGCCAATTTGAGGAGCTGGTCTCCAGGGGAGGGAGAGGCTGAAGCACAGGGAGCGAGAATTCCCTCTGATGGAAATAGTGACAAGAGCCAGCTCTGTGTTTTGGAGGGGGAAAAGCCCCATGTCAAAGGGGGAAACAGCAGGACCCCAGAGCCAACAAGCCACTGGGGCAGGGGCAGCAAGGGTCACAGAGCACACTGAGCTCAGCCAGTCTTCACTGCCTTCCCTTCGCTGCTTTTTGGCAAAGCTGTTTCCAATATTGGAATTGAATGCTTAACTGTTACACTGATGGAATAAATTAGACTGAACCTTTTATCCCGAAATCTTCTCCATAAGAAAGAGACATCTGAGGGCTCTGGCACGCTGACAGGTATTCCCTTCCCTGGGGGCTGGCAGGGGGGTCACAGATGTCCCTGGTTGACGCCAGCCGGGGCAGGGTATCCGCGTTCCAGCGCTCCAGCATGTCCCTGGCCGGTGGGATGGGCTGGCCTGGCACGGGCACGGCCCAGCTGCAGGAGGGATCGCCCTTGGCAAGGGATCAGTAGCGTTTCTCTGGCAAGTGCCAGCGCGATGGAACCAGCCTGTGAGGCGCTGCGCCCGCCCTGCTCTGTGGCAGGAATTAGCCGGGTAATTGCTCTGGCTCCCAGGGCGTCCCGGCCACCCAGAGGTGCAGCATCAGCAGGAGCTCTGCTCAAGCACTCCCAGGACATTTTGCCATGTCCTTACCACAGTGCAGGGATCGCAGACCAGCCCGTACCAAGACCAGCCTGGCTAGTCCAGAGCAATGTGTGCTGCACTGGTGTCAAAATCCTCTGGCAAGCTGCCATGCCATGGCCTTGTTTCATATTCAAAGGTAGATGTGTCAATGCCGGAGCTAAAAAAACCCCAACTATTCAAATTAGCAATCAGCACCAATGACTGCCCTCCCATCCCGTCCCTGTGCTGAAACAGGAGCTCCAGTCCCTGCACACAACCACTGAACACATGCTCAGCATCTGATTCCGAAGAAGGCTTCGGCACCATGAAAAGAACAGGGAGAAGGTACGGCAGAGTGGGAGCTGCCATCTGGGCTTGCATCTGCGCGTTTGCCAAGGCGCAGATGGAGGATCCTTTTCTCTGACTCGGATTTGGCCCTGGAAACTGGGGAATGATGGAATGAAGAAGCTGCTCTGCCTGGAGCCTGGTCACTACTTGGGACTCAACATTAATGCCAAGCCTGTGAAGCTCCTGTGACCAGCACTGGGGGAGATGCCAGGTCAGGGTCAGCTGTGGGGACAGTGGCTGGTGACATGGCCACTCTGCCAACACTGGAAGTGGTGCCATGGTTGCTGGATGGGGTGAGTGACCTGCCACTGGCAGCCAACACTTCACTGTGCAGCTAAAGATGCACTTTGTTGTGGTGTGTCTGCACCATGTAGTGCCTTCCTCACCTTCAAGAGACTCAGGGCTCTCTTGAGTCCATGGAGTGACACCTGGCTTCCAAGTGACACAGAAAACAAGAACATGTCTGACTGGGAAGAACAAGGATATTATCGGAATAAAGAAATTTGATGGCACTGGCAGGAGGAGCTTGGACTCTGAAGATGAAATAAGGGGGGGTGATCATTGCTACAAGCAGTGAGGCCTTTTCTCCAGGTCAAGGGCTGGAGCCAAGCTATGGGCTGAATGTACATGTGTTGTAACAGGGGAGGTCTGGGCAGGAGCCAAACCTGTCTTAAAACACATATAGAAAATAACAACAGCATGAAAACACTTGCAAGTTCTCCTTTCCTTCTCCAAGGATGACATTCTTGGCTCTCCTTCTTTAAGTCACACATTACCTAAATTCCTCCTGTTTCTCTTACCCCATTCATCCCCAGTCAGGTTGGGATCTGGGGGTCCTTTCCTAAAGTTATTCCTTGACACCAAATAGAAACAGTTCTGGAGTGGAAAAGCATGAAAGATGGTGGAGGAAGCATGGGCAAGGGCTGCTGCAGACACAAGGCTCAGCAGTCTCCTCCACTGAGGGGCCCTGGTGCTATTCAGTGATAGACAACAACCACAGGAGTTACCTCTTGCCCCATCAGCAAGAGGCAGAGCAGGAACAGCTCTGGGAGAGCAGTGGTAGAATATTTTCTGGTGAACCATGCAGTACCAAGGGGCTACCCAGTGCTCAGTAATTCCACAAATACACAGGATCATTCTCTGGCTACAGGAAGGTGCATGTTTGTCTTGGAATTCCATGTCCAGCACGTGGTTTGGTGAGTGTGGTGACTCCCCAGCAAGAGAAGGATTTGCTGACCTCCCTTCCCCTGCTGAACTCTCAGGGGTCCTGTCTGCTCCTTCAGAGCTCATTCCTCAGTGGAAAGAACCCACGACACCCAACGCACAGAATCCTCAGCGCCCAAAAGTCAATTCCCAACGTAAAGCCTTGGGGAGGCAGAAGCCTGAACAGCCAGGCCAGTAGCAGACTGGGGGAATAGTGACCCAAATTGGAGGGAGTTTGAGCCCTTGTGGTGCTGAGCTGGACTGAGGCAGGACTCAGTCCCCAGGCCAGGAGCAATGTATTTGCTGGGCCATGTGCTTGGGGAGCTGGGAATGCCTCACTCAGCCAAGCAAAGCTGCAGCACCTTGACACACATCCTGTACCCACCACGTTTCGTGAGTCTAATTAAGTGCAGGAGCAGAAATGGTGGAGCACAACAGAGTGCTTGGAGGCTGGCTGTCCACAAAAGCTTCCTCAGAGCCGGATTGTTCAGATGAAGGAATGATCTCATGAGCAGATGGGAGAAAGGCTTTGCTTGTTCCACAGAAATCTGGGCTAGAGCAGACATGAGGAAACGCAGCACAGAAAACCATTGTGCTGGAGTGTGAGAATGGAGCCAGCAGCCGAAGGGGGAAGGTGTGGGGGGGTGTCCACTCCCCCGCTCCCAGCAGCAGCCATGGGAGCATCCAGGCAGCTGACACAGCCTCTGACTTGGCTGTGAATCTGGCACCAGCACTCAGAGGGAGAGCAGGGAAACTCCACTGGGCACTGCATGCACTCAGTGACCAGCGCTGGCAAAGGGGAGTGCCAGAGGTGCCACCTCCTGCACCACAGGACACACTCCCGAGGGGCTCGGGGACACCACTGAGCCCAGACAGGGAGAGAGATATTTGCAGACAGCAAAACTTGGGGTTTTTTCTTCTTTTAAATAAGGTTAATTATTTATTCATGCACAAAACACAGGTTATTGTTTGCTAAACAAATCTGTGCGCCAGTCTGTGTGCAGCTCTCTGTACATGCCAAACGCCCAGTTCCTGAACGAATTGTGCCTCTGTTGGTCCAGAAGTCTCTCTTCTGCTGGGCTGGGCTTGTTGTGGACCCTCAGGGGGGTCAGATCCATCCCAAGGGGGACTATAGGAGAGGAGAATTCACTATGGAGGGAAGAGATGTGCACCAGGGCTGGGTAGGAGCAAGGAGCTACCAGTGTGTCACAGGCACCACCATCCAGCAATGCCCAGGACCCAGCCCAGGCAGCAGTGATGGAGCAGCCAGGGAGGGCTCAGCTGCTCCAGCTCCATCCAATCCCATCCATGGAAGCATCTCAGAAGCACACTCAGGAACACCAGCGTCTCTGCAGCAGCCCAGGCACAGAAGTAACGCCTCACAGGGCTTTGTTATCACACCACACGGTTAAATGTCCTAAGCAATCTTTTTTTAAGGAAAACAAGTCTTTAGAAACAGAGGTGACCCCAGAAGCGATAAGTGAAGAGGTGCACCTGAAAGTCTGTTATCAGCTATTTGTGCCTGGCTCTGCCTCAGATTTCTCATTTCGATGTGACGGCAGCTGAAAATTGGATAGATACTGGCTTCACCTCAAACAAGACTTTCTCTTTTTGTCTTCAAGGGCAACTTAAGTGCTTTACCCTCTGAGGTCGGAGAGAATCGCAGGATGCTGGAAAAGGAGCGTTCTGGAGCGGGAACCACAGTGCTGCTCTGCAGCACAGTTTGATAATTAAACTCCACTGTGAAGGAAGTGTGAGGGAGGCTGGAAAAGCACAAGTTTGCTCTTAATATCAGGTGCTGATGAGGATTTCCTTGCAAACAAAATGCAGGTTAAATTTCCAGCACCAGTGACTCCTCCCAAGCCATGTTCTGCCACCAGCACTGCCTCCAGCCCAGATCCCACATCCCAGGGGGACCCAGCTCAGGAAGATGCTGGTGGGGCTGGCCCTGGCACCATTGAGGGCTGTCCTTGAGAGACACATGCCAGGAAAGGGAAGGGAAGGAGGGGAAAAGGGCAGAGGATCACTGGGGTCTCAGCCTGAGAGCAAATTCCTCCATCCCTGACAGCGCAAATCATGAGGAATAAACCAGAGCCCATTCCATCCCCAGTGCAGGGAGCAAGGACAGAAAAGGGACAACTGGGATGCTGGGGGTGAGAGGACAGAACTCCTTCTACAGAAATAAGGCTCTGAGAAAAGTTCCTAAGGAGAGGTAGAGACCAAAAGAAGTTCAGTCTGACAGAAGGAAATGGAGGGAAAGAGAGTGCCTGGACCAGGCAGAGCTGGTAATGCTGTGATTCTGCTCACACTGTCCATCCCCTGGAAGAGGATGTGACAACCTGAGCAGCTGGACAGCTCTCCCACCACCAAAACACCTGCATCTTACCTTGATTCGGAGCAGGATACATCACACAGACTTCCCAGCATCCAGTGACAACTAATCCACTGAAATTTTCTCTCCCCCACCTTGACTCAAGCTCTGCTGCACAAGTGCAGATTCTGAATCAATACATTTCTTCTTCAGGCAATGTTTTTGTCTGTTTTTCCCTATAAACACCCATCCAATGCAACGTGTGAAACGCAGATGTGCTGAGTGGGAAAGCTGAGTCTTTCAGACTCATCCCATGCCAGCATCACCAGTGAAGCCTTCCTGGGAGCACAGCTGGGGAGCAGTGCCATTACAGATGTGCTCTGCAGAGGGATCCCAGTGCTTCCTGGACAGAGGAGCCCCATCAAAGCCAAGTAAATCCCTAAAGCCCTGGGTTTGCTCCATCCAGCCACATACTCCTGCCTGGATCCAGGACTGCAAGTGGGAACTGTGTGTGGATCCTGCAGCTGGAGGGAGAGAATCCCATCTGGAGAATTCCGGTGCTGCCAGAGAGATTGGGGGTAAGATGTGTGCACCCACATGTCCTGCCCCCAGAACAGCCCCAGCACAGCCTCTGAATTGGCAGCAGCCTCTGAATTGCTGGGAGACCTCAGTTCCCTGAAAGCCAAACCACGAGCAGGGACATGACCTCGCTCACCCTGTCACCCGAGCAGGGGATGCAGGAGGGAAAACCACAAGACCTGATCCTGCAGCAGTGGCCCAAATTCTCCCTGTTCCAGTTCCCTCTCTGCCAGCAATGTCCCCCTCCCCAGAAGGCACCAAGCCCCCTTCCCTTGCAGCACCTGAGGCACCATCCACGTTCACTGCGCAGACAAGGTCTGAGCAGCACTTCGGGATCTGCAGGAATGTTTCCCAAATTAATGCTGAGCTGCACAGACTCAACCCAGCTCCAGTTTCCCATGAGACCCATTCCAAACCAGACCAAAGCCCCCTGGTCCCACTTCCCTTTATAATGAGTCGTCTATTTTTTCTGATACTTCGGTGGGAATTTTTTCCCTTTAATACCAACAGCTGACACATTATGACTAAAAGGAAGAGTTCACAGAATAAACTTCAGTGCATTAATTATTGAGGGATATAATCCAAATTTATTTAATGAATTAATAATAAGTCATAGGGGTATTTTAATAATGAAATACTTCTAGTTGTGTTTCAATAATTACGGCTGGCTTTCATAATTACACTGCTGCAGTGAAAATAAAATCAAAATCAATTAGGTGGTAGCAATTCTGTCCCAGGAGTTCCCTGTGCAACTCTATCTAGATCAGGTTTAAAGGGACACAACGAAAATCAATGTTGGTTTAAATTTCCAGTGTGCAACTCGTTCTGTGCTTCGCCGTTGCAAGCAGTTGGGGCTTCCCTGTGTGCAGCCACTTCAGGAGGTCGGGACTGGGTCTCCTTAGAAGAATCTGGGAGCAGAGCTCTCAAAAACCATTTCCTTTTAAAGAAAACTGACATATTCTCATAGCCAGTGATACCAGGAACAGAATTCTGCTGGGGCAGTAACCCTCTGGCTGTGGTGAGTGCCAAGAGCCCAGGGCACGGAGAGAGCTGAGGATACCCCAATACTTGTTCCCCACACCAATTGTGTTTGTTTAGAGATAACACTGCCAGAGCATTTTTCCAGGAAGGCAGACAAAATGTTGCTAATTCCCTCTCATTCCAGGGAACCTTTATTCCACCCTCCAGCTCAGCTGAACTCAGAAAGCAGCTGGGTTTCTTTAACCTTTTTCATATCAAGAAAGAGTGTTTGGAACTGGGAAGCACTCCCTATTCAGCTTGTTGAGTCAAATTGTCACTTCCAGCAGCTGGGATCCTTCCCAGTGGCTGTAGCGCCTCACAGCTGGGCAGGCAGGAAGGCAGAGCCTCTGCTGTGGAGCTCTGGAGAAACCTTCTGCTTCCCCCAGCACCTGGATCCCCTCCTTGCAGGCAGCTGGGATCCCAGCTCTCCCTCAGGGTAGGTGACATCCATGTCCCCATAACCCAGCTGTGGGATGGAGATGGGCTCCAACACCAGCATCCCCCAGCACAGCTGGAACCCCAGGATGGGCCAACGGAGACAGCACCAAACCCCCGAGCAGCACCACCTCACTGGGGGACTTTGGCACAGACAGAGCAAACCAAGGGAGTAGGAAAAGTGCCCAGGAGAAGGCTGGGCACGCTGCTGCTTGCATTTTGGGGGGATTTTTGAGTGGCCACACTGAGGTGAGCCTCTCCTGCCTAGGAGTTGATTTAGCCCCACTGCAGGATGAGCTGAGCTTGCTGCAGAGCCTGCCTGCCTCCCCCTCCCACCAGGCTGAAGGTGCAGCATCCAACCCCTCTCTCTTGGCAGCTGCAAGTCCTGTTCACAGTTCCCACATCTTTGAACATCTGGCTGCTCATCACAGAGGGCTTTGGAAAAAGATCCCATTCCCCAAAAGATGTTCCAGCCAGGATTCTCCAGGCAGTGGTTTCTGGGGGTCTCACACAGGAACAGCCCAGAAGAAGCAGAGTAACAGGGGATTGGCCCAAAACAGGAAGGGACAAAGATTTTTGGCATCAAAGATTAAGAGCCTTAAAACAGATGAGGGAAAATTCAAGTACAGCATTAAGGGCAAAGTATTCACAAGCAAGAGGTCACTCAGACAATATTTATCCAGAGGGATGTCGTCACCAGAGGCTTGAGCACAAACAAGATGTGACACTTGGAGAAGGAGGGACGAGGGGCTACAGTGCTGGTGTGAAAAATGGGTTTGTGCCTGAGGAAATGTTCAGCAGCGCTGGGGACACTGTGGGTGCTTCTGCCTGACACCCAAGACATTGCTGCTCTGCTCCAGCAGCACTGCAGCTTTGGCTCCCAGGAAAAGCAGATGTGGCTTCACTGGAAATAATTATTGGCACCTTGGTATCTGTGCCCTGTGCAATTTAAGGAGTGACCAGTGCTGCCTGTGAGGAGATCCCTGCCCTGTAATTATGTATCCAGGATGCAAATTCCCATCACATGCAGAACCACCACAGCTCTGCACCTCGGTGCCACAACAATGCTGCTGGGACAGTCCGTGTTTTGGATTATACATGGAATGTAATATGCTGTGCTTAATGGCAGGGATCATTCTGGGGCAAATGCCTGTGATTCTGTCCTCCAAACACCAGCACAGGTCACCCTTGCTCTTCAGCAGCACTGGTAGCCTGGACCTCCTGCCAGCAGGAGGGTTGACTCTAATCCTGGGAGAAAATGCTTAAGAAGTCAACCCAAACCACCTTACACCCAGGGCTTTGCCATTGCTTCTGCAACACAGAGGATCCAAAACATTCACATAGAAGAACTCATATATTTTGCACAAAAATAATGGATAGTTAAGTAAAAATGGGCCCAAACTCCTGGGCTTGTATTTGTTACCTGGAGAACAGTCCCTTGGCTTACATTCCAGCACCATTGATTATTCCTTCCCATGCCCTGCTTTGAGCTGCTGCTCAAATCATGTGGACTGTCCTCTAAATTACCCAGTGCTCCTTCCAACTCCTTAATTAACTCCAAGTCCCAAAAGAAGATCCAGAGCAGGAGCACATCCCACAAACAGCCTGCAGCTGCACATTCTCACACACTCATCCAGCCAACAAGACATGGCTGCGAGCTGAAACCTCGGGTGTGAAGGCTCCTGCCCCAAACCAAACCCAGGGATGTTCAGCACGTGGAGTCAGCCCAGGAAATGGGAAACGCTTCTGTTTGTGCAGCAGCAGCTCTGGACACCCATGGGAGCTCCCACAGGATGGGACTGGGGTGCCAGAGAAACGGGGCACAGCCCTCAGCTCCCCCAAAATCACACAGGCAGCTCAGACCCAGCTGCAGAAGGACAGACAGGGGAAGCCTGCCCTATTTTTTCTATGGGACAACATTGCTCCTCAAAACACCAACTGCTTCTCTGCGAGTGCAGTTTGCATGGAAAGCAGAATTCCAGTTGAATGTAGCAGTGCTTCACAGTGAGAGTTATTTGGTGCTGAAGCAAAGGCTGTGGATTCTCCATCCCTGAAAATATTCACAACTCACCTGGAAAAAAGGCCCATGACAACCTGCTCAAGCTCTGAAGTCAGACCTGATTTCAAAGCCCACCCTCCTTTGAGCAGGAGGATGCATTTCACCTAGGACACAGGATGCCACCTGCAAGCAAGAGCCTCTGTGGGTGGTGGGTCCTCTGAAGGCACCAGCTCTGCTCCTCCATGGCTCAGGAAGGGGTCCATGTACAGATAATTGATGCATTTTTAACTTGCAAATGCGGCACAAACTTCCCTCAGGAACATCTAATTCACATTTTAAGTAACAAAAGGGCTCAAATCCCTTTCTTGCCTATTTAGTCATGCTGCATTTGGTAGAAGTGAGATGAAATGCTCAGCTCAGGGAAGATCAGAGAGAAATTGTACGATTTCCACATTATAGGATAATTCCACGGCTGACTTACCCAAATGTGCAAGATGAGACACCACACTCAGACAACGTTCACCATGCTGAGCTGAACTCTTGGGTCTCAGAGTCAAAGGAGAAGGGAGCAAGCAGGGGGAGCAGGATTAGCAGAAGAATAACAGATGGGGCTTTGGAGAGCAGTGAGAAGGGGGCACAAAGGAGAGCAGAGGGAAGGTGCTGGATGCAGGAGCCTGGCTGCAGTACCAGCAGGGAGGAATGCCTCAGAGGAACGAGAGGGACCTGGCCAGGTCTGGACACCTCCAGGGTGAGCTCACACCTGGGGAGTGCCCTCTCATGCCCCCCATCCACACCAGCTCTGCTCCCCTCCACCCTCAGCTGCTGATAGGGGGTATCTGCCTCTGAGCATCACCCTCGGTGCAGGTGGAGGCTGGCAGCCACCTCTTTGTATCTCAGATTATTTATTTTTAAACATCTAGGCCTCTGCACAGAGGCAGATGCTGTCGCTGTCCCAGTCACAACCTCCTGACCAGCCACTCGAGGGCTTTACCTGCTCCATGTGGTCTGGACACTGCCTTTCCTTCTCACCCCTTTCCTTTTGTTGATCAAACTGAATTTTATCTCAGAGCAGAGCATCTTTCCAGAACAGAAGGCTCAAATGCTTCATCTTGACAAAGCTGAAACCAAGCCTTTGTTTTGCCAAAAATACCCCTTTCACTTTTCATTTTGTCCTGCTAGTCACCAGATTAAATCCACATTAACAAATATTGTCACTCATCCCAGAAGTACATTTTTTGGAAAGCAAAGTGTTTGTTACAAAAAGCATCATCCTGCTCTCCCAGTCCACCACAAGCACACAGGGAGGGGAGCAGGAGCCTTCCCCAGCCCTTGGCTCACAGTGAGCACAGCTCTGCCTGCTCACTCAGGCAGGGACAGCCCTAATGAACCCTCCCAACCACACCATGTTTCTCTCACCCCTGTTACTGGTGGTTGTGTGTTTGTTTCAGCTGTGCTCCTGTGGCCCCCATCTCTCAGAGGTTCCTGCAGTCCCCAAGTGCCAGAGCTGCTGCTCCAGCCAGGGGCTGCCCAGTGCCCAGCCCAGCCCTTCAGGAAGCATTTTTTCACCTGGCTGTGCACAGGCAGAAAGCACAGGGTGAGGGTTTGGTCCCACGGAGCTCCTGTCCCTGCCATGGGCCATCTACCTCCAAAGCTGCTGCACAGAGACACTCACAGCCACTTACCTTGCAGCCCAGTGCAATTTAATTATCAACTTGGAAGCTCTCCAGCAAAGCATAAAAAGTCAACCCATTGCAGTTGTTTAGATGTATCATTGCCCTGCTAATTGAGTTTGATGGGAATTTCAAGAGGACTTTACGATATTTTCCTTCATTGCTGTTGTGTTAAAGTCTTCCTCATTCTCTGTGTTGCTGAAGGCAGAGGAGGGGTAGGAGAGAGACCTCCCTGCATCCCCAGACTAGGAGTAGTGGATAATGTACAGAGACATGACTCCTTTCTGTGCCATATCTCTCTTTGAGGAATGCTGCTGTGAACATCAGCTCCTGCCAAACTACAATAACCTCCCCATTTGTGTCTGTGCACAGGGATCTCCACCAGTGCCAGACACCAAAACCAGCCTCAGTGATGCCATGGAGCCAGAGGATGTGACAAACAGCTCACAGCCAGACCCAAAGCCCCAGCTGTAACCAGAGAGCCCAGATTTCTATCTCCACAAGCCAGGGGCCATGGGAATCAGGAGCACAAAGGGTGCTTGGGGAGCTGGCACTGGTCCCACTGTGCCAGCACGGCCAGGCTGTGCCACATGGCACTGCAGGGTTGGCTGCCAGTACAGGGCATCCCCTGGGAAAGGGCAGGAGGGGTTCTGGAAAGTGAGTCTATGACACACAGAGTCTGTGAATATTCTCCCTTCTGTTGTTGCTATTTAAACTCTTGAGGTGCAGTCAGGCTAAAAAAGATAAATAGAATCACTGAGTTTGTACACAAAGCCCCCCAGTGCCCCTGCCCAGCACCCAGGAGTCAGTGCAGAGGGTTTCATTGACCAAAAGTCTCAGCAGCCAGTGACGTGCCAGTGAGGCCAACAGGACCAACGAGGAGAGGAGAAAATATTGTCACTGAGAACCCCACAAGCAGAAACTACAGCTGAGAAACCGCTTAAACAGGCTCTGCTCAGAGACACCTGCACTTTGCTCCAGGGCAGGACCCCAGAAGCCAGGTCTCACCTCAGGCTTTATCCCTGTGTCACCCTCCAGAGCCTCCTCTGTAAATCCAACAGCCTGCTGCAAATGCAGGCAGCAATGGAGGAAAGGGAAGCATAAAACCAAGACCAGGTTCTTCCTGGTGGGAGGTTTCCTGAGTGGCCAAAGTGAGGCAAGGCTGGCACACAGCAGCTCAGCCCTGGGCAGTGCCAGGCTGGCAGCGAGCAGCCCCTGACCTGCACACTGCCTCTGCTCCCCAGGCACTCACGTTGAGCCTGTTTTGCAACCAAACACGGCAAAGTTTTGGATCTTCCCAGCTGTCAGCATTGGTTCTGGATTTGCACTGCTCACCCAGAGAGCTCTGACCGCCTCACCCATGTGCCAGGAGCAGCAGCTGGTCCCGCATCCCTGCCCGTGCTGGGCTGCTGGGCCCGGGCACGGTGCCAGGCGGGTGATATCCACCATGAAGTCTGCTCTGCAGCCACACCAGCTCCCAGACATGGGGGAAGGAAGAGACACTTTTCTTCTCACATCAGGAGTGGTGGCAGCAGCACACGTAATCCGTGCTGGCACCAGATTCTCCATTTCGTGTTTGAATGATGCTGCCACAAACATTTATTGTCACAAAAGAGGTTATTCAAACATGAGCAATTAGGCAACTATATTAGCATATTTTTCATTGTAATATTACAACAAAGGGTATATTCCTCCCAGTGAATGTATTTATAGGCTTTCGGAGCTAATATTTGTTTAAATGATTAATATGTTTTTCAAATACATGTGACAAGTGTGGCAGAAATATTTTTATCTCCACAAACAATGTTCTGAAAGGCAAGAGCTCAGAGTCTCTGGGAGGGCTGTTTTCCAGGTTCAACAGAGTTTTTCAAGACATACAAGTTATATTTTTATCATCATGAATTGCAAGAGAAGGCCTTTCTCTGAGGAAAGAGCTAAGAAATAAGCTGAGGCTGCATGGTCTCCACCCAGACAAAATAAGGTGCTGTGCTTTTGTACAGCACCTTTCTAAAGAGTCCCTGGATTCTCCCTGCAGTCAGGTCACCATTTCCATCCAAAGTGTGTCCCTTACTCTTACTGAGAAAATCCCAAAGGGTGGATGGTTCAAAGCAAGGCTCAGAGCAAAAGTGTGTCAAATTTTTAGCCAACACTTCTCTTTACTGAACATCTTCACACAAAGGGACACAGGATTTTAATCACAATTCTGGTGTGTGGGTAGTAGGAGTCAACTTCAGAGCTCTATGCTCCCTTTTCTGATCACTTCCATGGACAAGCACATCCTTCAAGTCTGAGTGATCTGTTAACTCTCTCACTCTGGCTTTTCTTCAAAACCAAGAGAAAAACACAGAGAGAAGTAAATTCAAAAAGGTTAATACTGATCTGTCTGGAGCTGAAGGGTTCTGGTTGGAAGGAGCAGAGCTGGGGGTGATGCATTAAAAGCCACGGGGCTTTCCCCACTGACAATCCTCATGTCCTCAGCAGCTTTCTGGAGCTGGCAGAATAAAGTGACATTAACAGAGGAATATGAGATGTCTGTGCTCGATGCCATGGCTGAAATCTCAGCCTGGGGTTTTTCTGCCTGTTCAAGCCCTCCTTCCCTTTTAAACGACAGCTGAGTTATTTACATTGTACTCGGCTGTGCAAGGAAGTGCAGTCTGAAGAGGAAAATATGAACACCACCTGTGGAACCGAAATAACCATCATCTGCAGGGGAAGTGGCTGCGGGCTCAGCCTGGTGTCTCTGGGAGCCGAAACCGCCGCAGGCTCGGGGCCGGTCCTGCTCCGGGGGATGAACGGCTGAGGGGAGGGGAAGGACAGCTGGGGCAGCTCTCCAGTGACAAACCAGGGTCCCCCAGTCTGGACACTGCAGGTGACATGCTCTGTCCCATGCTCGAACCAAACCCTGCCATGGACAGGCATTTGCTCTTCTTTGAAGCACAGATTTCACCTGCTCAGACCCCAAGCTCTCACCAGGTCCTCCTGACACGCAGGGCAGGGCAGCTCCGGCAGGTCCAGCCAGGTCTGACCTCCAGTGCTGTTGGTGCCAGCAAATCCCCCACCTCTGCATGGACAGCTGACACTGAACTCGACAGTGTTGGTGGCACAGGGGACATCGCTCTGTCCTTCCCAGAATGGCTCCACAGGGCCTGGCCTGCAGCCTGTGGTGTCAGTATCTCTGCAATTCAGAGAGGAATTTATAGGACTTTCCAGCCAGGGTCCCTCTCATGGCATCCTCTGACAGCTCCGTGAGCCACCACAATGCTCTTAGTGTAGAAACCCCTGGCTTGGGCAGGTCCCTGGAGGACAGAGCTCTGGCAGAGCAATTCATCCCTCTCTAGAGAAGAGGAACCTCTTGGCAGCAGAAGCTGAGACATGAGGTGATGGCTGCCCCATCCCTGGAAGTGTTCAAGGCCAGGTTGGACAGGGCTTGGAGCATCCTGGGATAGTGGAAGGTGTTGCAGTCTATGGCAAGGGGTTGGAGCTGGATGGGCTTTAAGGTCCTTTCACACAAACCCTTCTGTGATTCTGTACTGTCACTGGTGAGTGGCTCCTGTCCCTGTCTGAGCCCCCCACAGCACCTGCCCCTTCCAGTCCTCCCTGGCCTGAGCCCCCAGAGCTCCCCTTGCAAAGATCAGCTGCAAACCTTGATGAAATCTGAACAGCAACTGACACCTTGCAGCCATGCTGGAAATGTGGTTTTTCACCACTGCTGCTATTGCAGGGAGAGTAAATTCACAGACAAATCCATGACCCCGGATTCTTTTAAAAATTCTCCAAACAGAGCCTTAGAAATGCATGGCTTTGCTCAAGATCACCCTGTTTGTGTTGGTACGAGGCCAAAATCCATGAAAAATAGCATGCATGCCAAAAAAATCAATTTTATATAATAAATACAGATCATTTGGATGTTTCTTGCCAAAAACAATGCAAACATACACATCCTTCATGATTCTTATCAGAGCACAGCTGAATCTTTAATACACTCCACAGACAGGCTACTAAAAGGCAAGAAGGCACTGCTCAATGGTTAAAGTTTCTCATGTCCATCCCTTGCAATGGCTTTAATGGTCAAAAGTGTGAAATTCAGTTAAATGCAAAACTTAATAAGATAAACCTTAAAGCTTCTTCTAAGTAAAACCTTATTTTTAACAAAGAATAGGGGCTGAAGTTAAAAATAAATATATTTAGCAGCGCTAGAATTGCTTTATGTTGCTGTAAAAATGTTTACCAAGGAGTAGCTGCTCTGAGCTCCACATTCCCAACAATCTCATATGTTTAGGGTCCACAAGAGTGTCAGGGCACTCAGCAGCATCCAACACCATTTCCTGGAACACAAACGTGTTGCAGCAAATGGTTTAAATTCCCCATTACAACCTAGGTGGAATAAATAAAATATTCCATCTGCCTAATGTGACATGCAGATCAGACCCCTGTGGGTAATCCTGGAGTTTGCAAAGGTGCATATGGGATGCTCCAGCAAATTTAATAAATGTAAAGGAGGTTGTTTTATTTTTTAAAATAACCTTTATGTTATCCTTGCTGTAAATTATGTAAGAGGATGCTATCGGAAATGTGACACACGTGCTGCACACGCTCACAGGGGAAAGGCAGCGCTCAGCCTGGCAGCGCCGTGCCAGGCACCGCCGGCAGCCCGCGGCTCACCCGTGCCAGGCACCGGCAGGATGGGGGCGGCAGGAGCGGGATGGAGACGGCAGGAATAGGATGGAGGCAGCAGGAACGGGATGGGAACGGCAGGAGCGGGATGGAGACGGCAGGAATAGGATGGAGGCAGCAGGAACGGGATGAGGCGTCAGAATGGGATGGGCAGCAGGAATAGGGTGGAGAAAGCAGGAACGGGATGGGGGCAGCAAGAACGGAATAGGGACAGCAGGAGCGGGATGGAGGCAGCAGGAACGGGATGAGGACAGCACGAGTGGGATGGGGACAGCAGGAACGGGATGGGGCAGCAGGAATAGGATGGGGACAGCAGGAACGGCATGGGGGCAGCAGGAATAGGATGGGGACAGCAGGAACGGGATGGGGCAGCAGGAGCAGGATGGGCGCCCTGGGAAGCCGGCGCTGCGTGGAGCGCACGTTCCCGCCTGCCTGCAGCAGACACTTTATACAAAACACCTCCCACGGCCGGTGTTTGTGGCAGGAACACAGCCCCCAAGGACGGCTGAGCTGCTCGGTAAGGCTCCCTGGAAGCTGGAGGAATTCCTATTTTTAGTTTTCCTTCAGTGAAACATCGCTGGGGCCGCTCTTGACGCCGAACGCTGGCTGCGCCCTCCGGGAGCGGCACCGCTCCCTTCCCCTCGGGAGGTGGCCGATCCTGGTCCCAGGCTGGGGACACTCTTCCTGTCACTGGAACCTCACATGCAGATGGAGACTGTGGCACACAGACCCCACACGGCTGTGCACCCACCACTGTGCCCCCAATGCTGTCCCCCCATCAGTCCCCCACCCATTGGCAGCCCCTTCTGTGCAAGCAGAGCAGGAAAAGCTGCTTGAACCCAGCTCTAGGGAATTTGAGGAGTTTTTTCCTCCTTTTTTAAAGCATTAGTTATAGTGGAGAGGCTGTGTTTCACAGCAAAGTTTGCAGGAACTATCAGGGAGTGTGGAACTGCTCGTGGCGCTGCCTAATGAAGTGTGTTTGAAATATTGAAGTATATGATAAACCATTATGTAAATTAAATTCATTGATAGCTCTGCTATGAAATTGCTCTGGTAGCAGAATAGTAGATAAACATGGAGCTTAGAAGGTGTCATTTATTCATCCTTAAAATGGTTTCAAGTTTCTAGTGATTCATTATCATTCAGCAGAAAACAAAGAGATCATTCGTTTCACAACTAAACTCCAAGACAGGCTCTGGGATTTTGCAAGTGCCCATGCCAGGCTGAGGTGTTTCAGGTGCTCAGATTCCTCCAAACCATCTCCTTCTTCCTTGCAGGTCCTGCCTTTGCCAGCTGCAAGGGAAAATTCATTCCAGGGCTGAGCAAGCCCAGGAGGGAATGGAGGAGGAATGTGCAAAGAGGATAAAGAGCAAGACCAATAGTTCCTGATGCTTCCCAACAATGGAAATGGCATTTGCTATGCTCCCTCTTCCATCACCCACTGCTCCACAGCCCTCCCAGCAAGGGCCACACAGCCTCAGAGTGGGTCAGTTTTTGTCTCCATGCAGGCACACGGGGAAGGCTGGGGCCAGCCCATTCCCCTGTGGCCATGTCAGTTTGTACACTCACCACATCTGGAACAACCTGAATTGCAGCTAAAGATGTTCCTGCAGGGCTCTGCTGCAGAGCAAAGGCTTGGGGCATGGAGCAGGACATCCCACCAGAGATCCTGGGGGGAGTTGCTGGGGTCACAAGCAGGACATCACCACCACGACCATCCACGTGGCCCAACCACCCAGGCACAGCTGTCCCTGCCCACGGGAGCAGGGTGGACACAGTGTCCCCGTGGTGCAGGATGGACACAGTGTCCTGGCAGCACAGGGTGGGAGCAGAGCCGTGAGGGGTTAATGCTCCCGCAGCCGCCAGCCAAGCGTGCTGGGAAGGAGACAACCCGCTGCTCTGAAACTAATTTTACAGCTTAACTCCTATCAAATATCCTGGGCCCCCCTCAAAAACCCTCTTTGAGAGGAGTGCTCCTAACCCGTTGGAAAACCCGTGGCGTGTTTTGATTGGCAAGGTTTCCTCCAGACGGTGGGAGTTATAAATGAACATCTCAGCAGGGCCTGGAAAAGTCCGGCTCATTCTGCCAGCCCGAGACGGCGCGAGCGCCTCTCCACGGGGTCTGTCCCTCACTGGAGCCCCTCCATCCCATTACATAAGCCCCAAACAGGACATTACTGCATGTGTGTGAACAACTCGTGTTACAGGAACAGCAACTCCTATTCACCGGGAAAATTGCTGTAGCTCTCAAAAGGCCCCTTTTCTCACAGCCTCTCGGCCCGGAGAGCTCAGGGAGCTGCCATGTGCATGGGCAGGGACAAAGTCTGGCTCAAGCTGCTGCACCCAACACTCCTCACTGGAATCTTCATGTGGGAGCAGGCTGTGAACTACAGGGGTCTGCCTGACCACACAGCCCCTGCCTGTGGCTGTCCTGCTTCGGGCTGCACACCCCAGCATGAGCCCCAGGAGCAACCAGCCCCTCCACTGAGAGAGACCTCAGGGCTCTGTGCCACCTCCCCATGCCAGTCCCACACCCAGCCCACAGTGGGTCACTCCCAGGGACGGTCCCCATGCTGACATTCAGCTGCCAGTCAGTTTTGCAGGGTGAACACTGGAGGTGTGGGTTATGCTGGGCACTGGGTGTCCCTTGATGGATGGAGACTCACCAACCACCCCAGAATGATTTGCCCCCTCCAATCTATGCCATGCCTCCTTCACCCTCTGGAAGACAGTGGAAGCAGGGATGCAAGCCCATGCAAAGGTGTGCTCTGGCTCACAGAGATGGGTATCTGGCCCCCAGGGCCTTCCACACACACCAGGCATTGCTGCTCACCAGAAAACACCCCCAGTCCCCTTGGTGCCTTCCCTGTCCCATCCCCAGTGTCCTGACCAAGCCAGGTGGCTGGAGGGACGCTGCCCCTGCCTGCTGTGCCCTGTCCTGTCCTGCTGTGCTGGTGCTTCCCGCAGCTCTGCTGATGCAGGGTGCCAGCAGCCTGGCCTGGTGACAGATTGCAGCCATAAGTCACCAAATGCCACCAGCCCATGATGTGTTATTGCAATACATCACTGGCATGACGGGCGGCAGGACCACGGCAGCCCGTGCCCTTCATCAGGCATTTCATTCTCCAGTTCTCAACTTCTCTCCTTTTCCCAGAAAATCAAGGCTGTGTTTACAGCACACGGGCTGGGCAGCTCCATCAGCAGGCAGGGAAGTGGCAACAGCCACTTTCCCAGCAGGAGCACAAGCCCCTCTGCATGATGAGCAGGTCAGGTTGTCCCTCTGGCTGTGACCTCTTCCCACAATTTAAAAGTCACCACTGGTTTATCGATCCTGCTTCCACCTTCCCTTCCAGAGAGCACAGAGGGATGCCTTGAAGAGGCCATTTCTGTTGTAAGACAAGTTTTCCCCAAGTCTCACACCTTCAGCTGATCCCACACTGCTTCCCACACATGTACCTGGCAGCTCGGATCCACTGCTCTGGACTCAGCCTGCCCCTGGGCAGGTGGTTCTGCACACCCTGCAGAGCACAGGCCATCAAAAACTTTGTTCCCCTGTGCAAACTGAGCTGTTCTCATCAGCAGCTGCTGCAGCCACTCCTGTCCTCATCCCTGGCACCACTCTGGCTCGTCAGAGCTTCTCCTGCAGCCAAGCCAGGTCCTTCCAGCCCCGTCGGGGTCACTGATCCCCGCTAGCCCCAGTGTGACTGTGACCACTGCACAAACCCCTCAGAGGCAAAGCAGCTCTGGGGCTCCAGGGCACACGGGGTGAATCTGCAACTGCTTTAGAGAGGAGCTGAAAACAGATCCCTCCACCTGGATTTTGGGTTGAATTCAGGTTGAATGCTCACTGTGAAGGGGCTCAGCTCCTGGTGTCAGTGCAGAGCGAGGAGGAAAGGCTGGCACCACGCAGTAACAATTCAATTACTTGCTGGGGATGCTGGGGAGAGCTCTGCTCATTTTAATGCTGTGGAGTAACTCATTTCATGCTGGAATTGCAAAGCACTCACTAGTCCCACACACATATAGCCCCTGGAGAGCCTTTTCCAATTAATAATCATTAACATTCACTGCTTCAATAAGTAAAATGATTTCTGCATCATCAAAGAGGGCTGGCTCCTCTTGAAAGCCAGGCAGCATGCTCCAGGCTGGCACTCCAACAGCCATGTGAGCCTGTGGGGCACGTGCTGAAGCAAACACCTTCCCAAAATGCCCTGTGACAGCGCAGAACCCACTGATATCCTTCCATTTCATCTTCCCATGCTCTTGTGTTTAGCCTTTACTTACTCAATATCATTTCTGCAGGAGGAAATTCTGGCCAAGCAGATTAGCACACTGTGAATATCTGGCTTTGGGAAGGATCTCCCTGAGCAGTGGCAGGCTTGGAAACTGCACCTTTGCTGGTAAGAGGATTTGATGCTCGATATTTTTACCCACAATTAGCTTGCCTTTGTAAATGCAGCAGAAACTGAGGACTGGCACAAGAGCAACCCCTTTATGTTTATTTTGTAGGAAAATTGTATCATGCATCTGCTGGCATACAGATTTTAAAAGTTCATCCAATGTTAATCGTGTGGCAATTTACATTTGTCTGTGACCTGCTGTTCATCTGCTGCTGGCACTCAGATATCAAATTGCACTTCTAATTTTAGGCTCTGGAGTTTGCCAGGTGTATTTTTGCAAATGAATTTTTGTCCTGTTTTTTGGAGGGTCACACACACAGATCCTCAGAGTCATCCAGCCCCAGGGACACACCTTGGGTATCTGCAGCAAACCCAGCTTGAATTTGGAGTAGATTTGTGGTAATCTGGAGAAAACAGAGAGCGCAAGGCACCACCAGCTCTCTGTGGAGCTTATCTGCAATGAAGATCTCAAACACCCCTCTCCTTCTGAAGCTGGATGTCCCCTGGCCTCAGCTGCCCATGGAGCCCTACAGTCAGGTGGGACAGAGCACAGCCACCAGTTGCCCCTCCACCAACCCCAGACCTGGAGCACCAGCTGTGACCTCACCACAGCCTTCCCAAAACAGATCTTGCCCCTAACTCTTCAGCACATTCCCCACTGGAATCAATTTTCTCTTTTGAAGCCGCACAGAAATTCAATATAATGCCAGTGCCTCATCCTAACCTGTCACTCCAGAGCTGTGCCAGCCTGGGGCTGTGGGGCCAACAGGGATCTTGTGCTCTGTGTTCACAGCACCAGGGCCACAGGAACAAGGGACAGAGCAAAAAAGAACTTGTGAGGTCAGGCTCGGTGCCAGCGGGCCGGGCTGTGAGGCTCGGGGCAGGGGATGCCTCCCAGCACGCTTTGTCCGTGAGCAGCGCTCATGCCAAGCGCCACGGCGAGCAGGGAATAGGTCATTCACGCTTGAGCTGAAATCCCAGTCGCATTATATCACTTACAGCTAATTAGCAGGCTCCAGGCACAATGCAGCCAGACACTGTTTCTTGCAGAAATGGAGAACTGGGGACAGCCCTGAGCGCAGCGCTCGCCAGGTTCCGCGGCAGCACAGACCACGTTCACCTCCTCCCTCCCTGCTTGGCACAGAACCTCGGCAGGGGCTGGGTATGAACCTCCCAGCGTGGGCTGAACCCAACAAGTGACAGGTTATACTGGAAGGCTGCAGGAAACCGTTCCCAGAAGAAAGGCTGCATTGATCTGCAGGGGCAGGGTCCTGGCTCTCCCCCACACTCACAAAGTCGGGTCCCTCTGCGCTCCTGGATGTCCAGGCAGCCGCAGGGGCTGAGGCAGCCTCTGCCCTCTCCATCACTCACCTCGAGGCTGTAGCATCACTGTCTCCAAATGGCACCAAGGGGCTGCAGGGCGAAGCCACGCTGCTCCAGGGACAGCAGCCAGGCTTGGTGACGCAGGGCAGCCGCTCTGGCTGCGAGGGGACCATACGGAAAGGGGCTGCACGTCTGCGCTCCTTGCCAGACCTCTGAACTCGCCTGCCAGCACACTGGGGCTGGGCAAGCCTCTCCAGGCTTTCAGAGTGTGCAGGGAACACCAGGAAGGTCTGAAAGGCAGGGGACAGGTGGAGGCAGAGCAGGACCCTGCTGGTCTCCCACCTGCTGACCCCAGGAAGGCAGGGCTGCAGCTGCCAAAACCGAGCCTGGACACAGTGAGCCATGGAAACCACGGGAAGAGCCAAGGATTCCCCCGCTCCCCCATCAGCATCTCCTGTTGCCTGGTTTGGCACGGTTCTGTCCCCATGGTGGGGCTGCCCCTGGTGCAGAGCCAGGGAAAGGATCTTCCCATTAACAGAAGAACCAGTGCAGACAGGGCAGGACCGTGCAGGAACAGGAGCGAGCCGGAGATGGAGCACGATTCCTCCAGGGAAGGATGGGCCACTCCAGCCTAAGGAGGGCCAAAGCCTGGTTCCATCTAATCAAGATCATGAATTTCCTGGTTTTCCCAGATGAGCCATGAGGTATCTGGCCTCAGTCAGGAGACCAGAAGAGCTCCATTTGAGGACTCAAGCCCTTCTGATAGAATGCAGATTTGCACTGCTGTTCCAAAACATTTTGCTTCTGAAGGTGCCCAAAGTGGAGGAAAATGAGGGCATGGGAAGCAGGCAAGCATTTTGCCTTCTGCCATGGGTTGGAGAGGTGTGCAGGGCTGGCTCTGTGGGAGGGGACCTGACCTCCCAGCACAGCTGGGGTGCCCCATTCTTGATGCCCAGCAGGGCAGGTGGGACTGGGAGCAGAGGAGGTGACAGTGGCGGCTCTCACCTAAAACCATTTTAATTTTGGAATTAAAGCAGCCGTGCCCAATCTCTGAGACATGCTGCCCCCAGAGAGGAGCAGGGACACAGGGTCACCCTGCACAGCCACTGTGCTCTTCCACCACGCTCCAGGTCAGTGGTGGTGCTGGCAGAGACCCCCCTGTCCCTCTGTCCCCCTGCCACCTGCAGGGGAGGCCCCTCTGACAGGACCCCCCAGCGTGGGCAGGCTGGGCACGGAGAGCTGGTGAAAAGGGCATCTCACTGCCACTGTAAACACTTTAAAAATGTTTCCCCATGTTTCCTGCCTGTGCTTCCCTGCCGAGGAGCTGGGGAACAAACACACTCTGTCAGGCTTTGGTTCATTCAGGCACTACTGATCAAGATGGAATTTTTTTTCATTTTTCTATATTGGACTCTTTGCAAAGGAATATTAGCAAAAAAAAAATTAATTCTGAATTATTTGCCAGAAACAAAGGATTTCTTTCTTTTTGGCCAAGCATAGCAGTTATGTGGATAGTTCAGTTCCAGCCACAGTTCACAGATGCTATTTTGGAGCAGACTTACCTGGCTGTGCCCCACATCACCACACACTGAGCAGATGCATCTCAGTCAATGTTCCCCATGAATTTAAGGGATATTTCTTTGGAGAGATGTAGGCTGAGCAGTTTAACTAATTACTTACAAAATCATTTTCTTACTTGACAATAACAGCCACCACCTGTTCTGGGGCTGGCCTGGGCTTCAGGCAAACATTACCTCGTTTGTTCATTTCCCACCTGGGAGAATGAGAAATGCTCTGGTTTTATGCAAGTTATTTCTACAAAGCTGCTCTTAATACACCAATAAAGAGAGGATTCCTGCAGGCCAAGGACCTGGGGCTCTTTGAAATGCAGAGTTTTACTGGACTTGCAGAGGCAGAAGCTGCAGGATACAAACCCTGGATTTGAGGAGCATGGACAGGATCTCCCTGTGCTGCTGCTGCAGGCAGCAGCCTCCCCCCTCTGCTCTCCAAGGAAATATCTGGAGGCCTCAACCTCAAACTGGTTCAGTTTCTTCAATAACAGTGTCAAACCATTAGCTAAAACATCCTGAACACACATGAGCAGCTCAGCCCAGCCCTGCACCCTCGCACATCCCCCATGCCAACCCAATGGCTTTACATTCATCCACTTAGGAAAAAACCCACCCTCACACAACAAATAATTGTCATTCCCAAAGGTGACAAAGAGGGAGATGGAGCTTCCAAGGCCACGAGCACACGAGGCTGTGACCCTCCTGCACTCCCTGTGTCCCAGAGCCAGGCTGCAGCAGGTCCCCTTGGGCTGGCAGGTGACAGCAGTGTCCCAGGGCCAGAGCCAGGTGGGGACATGGCACTCACAGACACCAAACCCAAGCAGGTCCCAGGTCCCCTGCACTGAGCTCCCTGTCCTCACGCAGGGCTCTGGGAAAAGCCAAAGAAATGGGCAAAAAAGCCATTTTTGAGGCTATTTTGAGTGCTGGTGGATTATATTGTAATGCAGCCCAAGTGCCAAAATACACTATGCTTGGGGGTATGTAAACTAATTCCCAAAAAAATCTTAGGACTTTATTCCACTGTCCTGTCCCCTCGGTCTGACACAGAGCCAAGCCCTGCTCAGCACCACCACAGCCTATTAGAGATTTTGCTCTAAGCAGCTTGAGAGTGTTTATTTGGTGTGCAAAGAAGATTGGAGCTGGGAAAAGCACAAAAAGGATTATTCTGTTTATCACTCAGCTTTCCCTGGCCAATCTCTATTCATGGAAAAAGTCATTTACTCGGGTTATCCACAGGCTTTGCTCGCCAGAAAGTGTTGAAAGCCCTGAAAATTAGAGAGATGCAGAATGGATTGGAAAAACGTAAGGCACTTAGAAGCCTCTGACACCCAGAAATACACCAACACAACACAAGGCTTTTTCAATCCCAACTTTCCCCACTGCTAATAAGAAACTGTCCAAGTCCCAGCACGTGCCAGTTAAACCGCTCCAAAGGCCAAGCAATAATGAGATGGATTGTCAAATCTGGGAGGCTGGGCTTTGAGAAGAAAATTAGAAACCAAAACATCAGATTGGCATAATGAGTTCTTCATTAATTCTTTTCTTTAGCTCTTTGCTTTTTTTAATATGGTCTCCAAATGACATTTGATTTTATTTCCATTGCGGCAAACACGAAGCAGGAATCCACTGGGCTCGTGCAATAACTACAGACAGGGGAAAAAAGGATGAGGCAGAAGGGAGGGCAGGGCTCACAGCACCCAGACAGTCCTGTGGGCTCCCCTTGTCCCCAGCTGGGGTTGTTAACACAGCCAGGTCACAGTGCCCAGGATCTGCGCTGCATGGATGGATCCCTCCTAGGAGAAGCTCAAGAATTGTGAATGCTGCCAGTGGAATGCCCTCTGCTCCTGCCAGGCACAGGAATGGCATGTGACACTCACACTGGTGGCTTCTTGGGGACAGGAACCCCCATGTGGGGCCAGGCAGCCCCCAGCTCCCTCACACCCCAGCTGGAGTTGGAGCTGGGGCTGCACAGACAGCTGCTCTGACACCGCGAGGCCTCCCTGAAAAGGGAGATTGTTTCTCAAAAATAAATATTAAATAACTCTAAAATTTCAAATAATTCAGAGCTCTGCTGTTTTCCATGCATTATGAAAACAAAATTGAGGGGAAAAGGTATGTAATACGTTTCCTATTTCCTGTTTCTGCAGCTCTGCATGTGCCCCGGGGGATCAGCACAAGTGGAATTATCTCTCCTCTGGCTGGGAGCGTTCATTTCGGGCCAAAAATACCAAAAAAGTATGAACTAATCCCTACATAGAGCTAGGAAGTGTGGGATCGCAGGCCAAATGCTGAAAAATGAGGCAATTTTCCCCATTTCAAGAAGTGACTAAAATCCCTGTGCTGTTCTCCGCACAGGCGTGTTCTGTTCCAGCCCAAACCACTTCAAGAGCCGGATCAGATCCTCTCTCCAGGAGCAGACAGACATGAGGAGCTGCTGCTCAATGCAAACATTGTCCCTCTCCCAGGAATCCCTGCCTGGAGAAGGGGCACTGCCCAGATATTGTTTCATTTGTCTCTGTGATGCTTGGAGCAGAGGGAAGAGCAGCATTAAATACATTAACAACCGTGGAATACTGCAGCAAGATCTGGAGACTGATAAAATCATCACTGGGAGAGGGATTAGCACAGCATGGAAGCACCTGGAGGATTTGGGGTGGGAAGGAGCACCCACTGCTCTAGGAGAGGGAGATTTGCTTGGGATGCCTGTGCAGGACAGGGCAGCCTCTTGCTCCTGCAGCCCCTCCAGGTTTTGCCCAGGAATTGGGATCAGGGAACAGCAGGAGCACACATGATGGAGAACCCCCATGTGTGACCACCAAACTCATGGTCACCACCAAAACCCGTGGTCACCACACCTGCAGGGAGAGGCAGAGCACTGCCTGCAGCTTCTGGAGGAGGGAGGGAAGGGGGAAGGCAGGAATCACCTCTCCTTCCAGAAAATACCTGCCAGCCACAGGCAGGAGCCAGCATGAGATGCAAAAATGACAGGAATGTGATGCTCTGGTTGCATAACTGCAAACCAGTCAAGAGCACAGCAGTCAATCCTCACCCTGCATCCAGCAGCTTGTGCACTTCATGCCACAAGGGTTTTCCCAGTTGGGGTTGGAGAGTCAAGTGTAAATCCCACCTTTGGCACGCTCTGAATAAGTAATTTACTCTGTCTGACCCACAGCTCTGCTGGCCACGCATTCAGGGGGTCCCTCATTCTCAAACACATCCTTCAGATTTCCAAAACCCAGAGAACGCATGCAGGGATGTGCATGTTCTTACACGGTTTGCTGTCTGGCCCAATTTACTAAATTGCACTTTTATTTTAAAATAAAAAAAAACACTTTCTAAAACTTCATAAGCACCACGGAGGGAAAATCTGTGTAAGAATCCACCTTTTCATATTTCCTTCCTTTGATGGTGCAACTTCAACTCCTCATCAACAAAGATCCTGCTCAGAACTCAACTCCTTAAAAAAAAATACCAAAAAACCAACTTCACAAGAAGCCACAGGAGTTTCTTAACACGAAAATTCCCAGAGTGTTTCTCAGCCTGGAGTCCTGTCCCCGATTAACCACCGGTTTTGGAGAAGGGGGAAGTGCCCACCCCTTGTTTTTATCGCTCAGAGCTGTACAGCACGGAAGGAAAGACAGACCCTCGGTGTGCACAGGGGGAGAGGAGCCAACACCGGCCCCGGCTCTCCACCCCACCCCGGGCAAGCTCCGCCTGCTCCAAGACACCGAACCCGTCTCCATCTGCGCCTCGTGATGCTGCTGGAGGCAACAGCAAAATAAAAGAGAGAGGAGAGAGGAATCATGGCAAGACAGAGCATGCTCTGACAGCTGTGCCCTCCCCCAGCCCCTTTGCCCAGTTTCCCATTTTCTTATCCCTTTTTTCCCTTCGCTTTAATCTTCCCACTGAGGTGCTTGGGCCAGGCCAAGTTCCGAGGCTTTTCAGACTCCAGGCTATTTTCTGTAGCCCTGTCTGAAGGAGAAGGGGGGAAAAAGTAGCTAAAGATTTTCCAGTGGGAAGCGAGTATTTTCTCTTCTCCCATAACACAGACACAGCCAAAGGAATTTTTCTCAAGCTTGACAACAATTCACCTTCAGGCAAACAACAAGCATGGAAAATTTAAGCCCAGCAGGTGAATGTTTGGGAAAATTTTTAGCCTATAGAAATTCTCATGTAACCTTAACTATAGGGGTCGCTCTGTGGCATCGCTCATCGCGGGCTCCCTCCTCCGCCGCGCTGGCAGCCGCGTTCCCAAGGACAGCTGAAGGATTGGCATGAGAAAATAAGAGCTTGGGAAAAAAAAAATAAAAAATATGTACCCGGCCTCTTGAAAGCACTGCACAGTCGGGTACACAGCCGAGGGTCCCCAGCTGAGGGTCCCCAGGCAAGAGTCACTGCTGGCTGCCACCACCCACACTGGCTGGGACACCACATACTGGGCAGGCAGGGATCCCAGAGGGCAGGGATGCAGGGCAGGGATGCAGGGCAGGGATCCCAGAGGGCAGGGATCTGAAGCAGGCAGGGATCTTGGGCAGGGATCCCAGAGGGCAGGGATGCAGGGTAGGGATGCAGGGCAGAGATGCAGGGCAGGGATCCCAGAGGCAGGGATGCAGGGCAGGGATCCCAGAGGCAGGGATGCAGGGCAGGGATGCAGGGCAGGCAGGGATCTTGGGCAGGGATGCAGGGCAGGCAGGGATCTTGGGCAGGGATGCAGGGCAGGCAGGGATCTTGGGCAGGCAGCACAGGGGTTTGGCTGTCACCGCCCTGGGACCACAGAGGAATGTGCACAAGCCACAAATTCAGCTTTGCTCCACAGCCTGGACTTTGTGCATGTATTTAAGTTAATCAGAAACAACTGAGCCACCCAGAGACTAATTTCTCCAGTGTTAACTGTCCACAGTGGGACCACTGCTGGGAAGGCTGTGGCAGCCCCCAGTTCAGTGTCGTGAGCCACTGGCTGAGAAAACTTCCCTGGAAAAGAAAGTAAGCTGGATATCTCTATGGCTGAGCAGTGACTCTGTGCCTACAAGGCAGACCCACCATGGCCCTTCCAGCCACTCAGCAGCACTGCTCAGCTGATCATGGATATCTGGTAAAGATAAAGTTTCTTTCTTCCCCTACCCCTTGCTCAAGACATTCTGATAGAAATACTCATCATTTCTAGCAGAAAGCATCCAACCTGTGCTGAGCTGACCATGTGCCAGGATGGCAAGGGCAGCTCCATCTGGAGATGTTCCAGGGCACAAACCAAGAGGAAAGAGCACAGACCTGGGACTCCAAGCCTCACCTGACAATCCCAGGCAGAGAGATTCATTTCCCAAGCAATGTGACTCTGAGTCCCTCTCTCCATCCCTCTCCAGCACCAGAGCAGCTGCAACAAACACAATGTTTGGCCAAAAATGGAATTTTAGTTCTGCTCAGAATTAGCAATAAGAAGTTATCTGTGTCCCACTGCTGTGGCTGGAGAGTCCCTCTGGAGGTGGGAGGTGTCTGTGCAGAAAGGACCCCGTGTGTCACAGTCCCAGCTGGGCCACCTGCAGACAGCTGTGGTGGCAGAGTCATCACCAGATCTGCTGCAGTGGACCAGTCAGCCCATTCAGAGCCCCCAGCTCCAGTCACAGGGCAGGTTACGGATGTGGAGCATCCCTGCAGTGCTGCCTGGAGAGCAGGCAGTGCCAGACCCTGACCTGGACACAAGGAGCCCCTGGGAGTGAGATCAGGGCACTGCCTGGCACAGGCAGCCCCAGCCCACAGATGCCTCTCCCACAAGTCCCCCTGACTGGTCTGCTGAGGATAAACAAACAGCAGAGGTGATCAATGGCTCCCTTTGGGAAACACTGATCACTGAGCGAGGCAGAGGAGCAGCAGCACCAGCAGCTGCCTTCCATCACAGCCAGGTTTAACTCAGCCACTTTGGGGAGTTAACCACCCTCTGGTAGACAACACATCCCTGGTGCAGTAAACATCCCTTCAGAGCTGAGGGACAGCAGCACTTCTCAGTGTCCCCACACACTCATGGTGCTCCAGCTGGTCTGGGATGCCAGGATGAGCAGTGGGGACGGGGGCTGAGGCTGGCGGGGAGGAGTCACTGTTGGAAAGGCAGATATTTTGAAATACCATGGCTGATATTTTTATACAATAGAGACATCATGTACGTAGGAGGCCTTTTTACATTTTAAAACATAAACTGAATCACCAAAGATAGAAGATGAGCAAACCTACAAGCATATGAGCATTTTACCATCTCACAGATTCCCTCCTCAGCGCTCCAGGGCCAGCAGGCAGCACCTACAGGCAGCTCACAGGCAGAGCATCACCTCATCCTGGCAGGGAAGGGGGTCATGGAGGGAGATGCTGCTTTCTGCCTTCCTCTTTGCCTTGAGCTCACGCCCACACCAGGGACTAGAGCAGCCCTGAGAGGAGCACGGGGTGCTGTGGACAAGTCTGATGGGAGCAGCCCCACACCCAGATCTGTGCCCACATCCAGCACCAGCTGCTGAAGGTGCCTGACAAGGTGCAGAAGAGGTTGTGTTTGGAGAGGCAATAAATGAGAACCAAATGTAGGGATGGCTGCGCGTGGACCGGACTCGTGCTCCGAGAGGCTGAAAGACGCTGCACTTTAATTACAGCTCTTACCAATCAGGCAGTAATTGCTGGTATCCTTCCTGTAGCCCACAATTGCCTAATCTTGTTATTTGAGAGCCATCACAGTTTAAACAGCTGGTGAGCTCTGCCTGCTCCTCAAAAAGTCATAGTTTGCCCAGCGGTGCTTAATCTGATAACTGTGTGTGACGATGGATCCTCTGCAGCTCCCCAGCTCTGCGGGGTGCAGCCTCATGCTGTCCCTTGCCCCTTCCCAGGACATTTGTACCAGGTTCACACCAGCTGGGTGTCCAGCAGCAGCCTGCCCCTCTGCCATTTGCTGCTCCTCCATGGGGAATCCCACCCCCTCTCCTGAGGGAACACATCTCCAGGAGGCTCCAGAAATGAGCATCTTCTCTGGGCATGATCGAGGCTTGGGCAGATCATCCCAGATATCAAAAACCCTGCTGGCCATGTAAGAACAGATCCAGGGTTCCCATCCAACCATTAATTTTCATTTTTCTGTACTGGAGACATCTGAATGACACCAGCTAAGCTCAGTTGTCCCAGGGTGACACAGAGGTGACACCTCCCCAGACCCACACTGCTCTTGGGGCTCCTTGAAGAGGAGGTTCCATCATGCAGGGCTGACACCAGTGCACCCAGAGCCCCCCTTCTGCTGAGCCCTGGGGCTGTCAGGAAGCACACTCGGCTTGAGACTGTTGCTGGGGAGCCCAAATGTGAATGCAAGAACCAAGAGCTCCTCACAGAGCTCTGCTCAAAGCTGCAGCAAGGGGGAGTTTTGGAAAACGGTCCCTTCCCTTTGGTCGTATTTAAGAATTAACACATCATGGAAATGCTGATGGTATCTCTGCACCATTCCTCCTTCATACTTGGTGACTTATCAGCCTGGGAAGCAGCTATGGAGATGTTGTCAGCAGCATCCATCTCCACAGAAAGCCTGGAATGATTGTGATAATGCTGCAAATACTTCAGGCTTTTCTTTTATGACCATTGCCAATTACAGGGGATTCAGAAGCGTCGCAGCTAGAAAGCCCAGCTGGAGAGCAGGATGGGGTTTGGGTGGGCTGGGGTGGGCAGGGGCAAGCTGCCATGGCCTTGGGCAGGTCATCCCAGATATCAAAAACCCTGCTGGCCACATAAGAACAGACCCAGGGTTCCCATCCAATTATCCCCAGTTATTCCCATCCATGTGGGACCCTGCAGTGGGCCCTTGGGTTTGAGTAGCCATTGTGTGCAAGGTTCTGAATGATGCTGGACCCCTCCACAGCCCTTCCCAGACCCACAGCAGGCAGACAGAGGCCCCACAGCCCCACTGCTGTGGGGCACAAAGCCAGGGCAGCAGAGTCTTTGTGTGCCCATGGGTTTGGCTTTGGGGTCACCCCCCTGTGTGTCCGAAAGGGCGAGTGGAATGGAGGGCTGTAAGCGGGGAGGCTGGGGAAGGTCAAGCTTGTGGCTGTGGCTCCTGTTCCATCCCTGCACTGGCAGCCACAGGGGCTGGTGCAGAAGCCAGGGGAGCACACGGGGCACAGGCAGGATCTGGTTGCACCACCCCGCTCGGGTTCGGCAACCTCTGACAGCTGAGCACAGTAACCCTTTAATCCGTTGCAGAGCTCGTCTGTCAGAGCCCCAAAGCCCACGGGGAGGTATCAGTAACAAAACGCAGGAAAGAGAAATGAGAGTGGAAAATGTTTGGCTTTTTGTCTCCTTGCTCACAACCGTGCCTGTGCTGCGGGTGGGTGTTTCTGCAGGCACTGCCCAGCACCCCAGGGCTCTGGGGGGTCCTGTGGGCTGGGACTGCACTGAGCCTGCACCCACGGGTGTCACCCACCAGCTGTGACCTGCACCCCAGCATGGGACAGATCCTGCCTGCCCCTGCTGGCCCTGGCTGCTCCAGAGCCATGGGAATCAGGGAGGAAGAGGTGAAAGCGAAAGGAAGGCAAAGGGAGGGGAAATTGCTCAAAATTCTGAGCAATTTAAAGGTGTAAATGATGTTTCCATGTGGTCAGTGCCCTCCTCTGCTCAGCTCCTCACCTGAGACAGGTGAGAGGTGCAGCTGAGAGGTGAGAGTGGAGGCTGAGCACTTCCTCCCTTGTAATCTGCGGATTATGGCTGTGAAACGGGATTACCAGAGGCTGAGGACAGGCACTGAGTGGGATCCAAATCACACAGCAAAACAGCAGAGAAACCTGGAAGAATGTCTCCCACAGTACGAGTGCAAATACATCCTTTGCGAGACCACATTTATATTTTAATATCAATTTTTTTCTGTAATGCAGAACACACTTATGGCCCAGCTCCCTTGCTGGGCAGCTGCTGGGTTTCAGCGTGGAGGAATTGGCAAGATCTTTTCACCAGGTGAAATAAATAGAGTGCTGGGCCCCAGATAGGATTACGGTTTGTTTTCTTTAGGTGTATAGAATCCACGGGAAAGCTGAGCCCAAACGGAAACTCAACTCCTAAAGAATTTGGCCTATACTGGCCAGCTCCTGTCTGCCTGCCAGGCATGCTCTCCTTGCCTTGTATTTTGCTCTTTATCTTTTAAGAGGCTTTGTTAGCAACGGATCAAGCCATTCTTTGTGTGCCTGGAGGACAGGGGGCTGCTTTCATATTATTTGAGGATGATAAAGTTACAGGGTTTTACCTGGAGAGCCGCAGTGAGAAAGTTCTCCTGGGCATTTCCAGGAACAGACACTCTCCCAGCCAACCCCCCCAGCTCCACTTCCCAGTATTTCCAGAGCAAGCCAGGGGGGGCTGAGCATGGTGAGGGAGAGAAGCATACAGGGAGGAGCCTCCCCCATCCCTGACTCCTATTTTTTGTCATGAACATGCTTTTCTCCTGGTTTTTTCCTGCAGGGAGATGGGGTACGGGGCGGTCACAGCCACATTCTCCCCCAACACAGCCACAACAGAGGGGTCTGGACAAGGATGCAGCCTCAAGTTAACACCAGAGACAGAGAAAAGCACAACCCAAGAGCCAAAGGCTGTGTCCAGGAGTTTGCTGCACGTCTCATCTCTCTCTCCTTCTCTTTGTTTCTCTAGTGAGCAGCATTTGGAGGAAAAGCCTTGGCGAGCATATGCTGGAGCCTGCAAGCAGCTGCCTCCTCCTGCTCCCTCACTCCTCCAAAAGCTGGGACATGTGGGAGGTGAAGGGGCAGCCCTGGGACAGACCCAGGAGCACCTGTGGGACCAGCACTGTCCCTGGCCAGCCGGGGTGAAAGCATCACTTCACTGGGTCAGAGCCACCAGAGGAGAGCCTGGCTGGAGTAAATCTTACTAGATTTACAGCAATAGGAGTATTTTGAGGGCCCAGAACAAAAGGGACAGCTAGATGTGTCCTGCAACGGGCATGGGTACATTCAGTCAGTACCAGCACGATGTGAAAAATCTTTAAAAGCCCAAGAGAAGCATCCCCAGATCCTGAGAGTGGGTGCCAGCATCCCAGCTGAGCCCTGCTTGTGCACCTCAGGCAGCACCATGTGCATCCCAGAGCATCCCACATGGAGAAACAGGATCCCCAGCCTTAAAATTAACACAAGTTAAAATTTTTGGGCACAGGACTTCTAAGCTCACTGCTCCATTGGGACATCAACACACATTTTAAAGCACAAGAAACTCTTCAGCCAGGCATTTCTCTCAGCTGGTTGAAAGCCCCTGTGCCCATGGTTCAGCCCTGGGGCACTGCTGGGGCCCTGCAGCTGCTGCTCTGCTCCCAGAGCTGGGAGCAGCCGTGGCTCATCTGGATTCAAATACAGCCTCAGAAATTCTTGTGGGAATACTGAGGGGAATCTCTCGCTGAAAATACACACACATCCCTTCTCTCCAGACACTCCAACAGCAGCTGAAAAATGGGTCTGCAGCTTCAGCAACCCAGTTCTCCACCACAGTCAGCTGTGCAAGGACTGCACAGCAATTCAGCTCTTCATTTTAGGTCTCTCTGTGTCTTTGCTCCCCCTGTGCAGTCCAGGTGGCTGCAGGTGCCAGGCTGTCCCTGTGCCCTGGATTGTCCCCACGCCCCTGGGGCTGCCCCACGCCATCGGGCTGTGGTGCTGCCAGGCTGGGAGCTGCTGCAGATATTCCTGCAGGCGAGGAGGGACGGTGGGAGTGGAGCCCATCCCTCTGTACCGCCCCCCTCTGCTTCACCACCTGGGCAAAAAATGCGGAGAGAGCTGCAGAGACATGACCGAGCTGCCTGAGGGAGGACGAGCACGGCCCGGCTCCTGTTGCTAATTAGACACCCGGAGCTGTCCCGCTGCTCAGGTGAGCCCTTCACGGAACAAAGGAGCCCTTGTCAGCAGCATCCTGCTGCTCCTCCAGGAGGAGGTGAGGGATCTCCTTGGGGCTCTTCCCGCTCTCCAGGGAGGCTCTGCCAAGCCCATCCCTGCCTCCTGCCACGCGGGGTGGGTCCCCACCAGAAGCAGGGTGTCTGTGACAGGAGAGTAAGTGACTCTGGTGTCCTTTTGCCCATGAACTGCTGCTTCACTTTTGCTGGAAAATGCTCAGAAATCTGAGCACAACTTCGCCTAAAATGCTCGATGCCAGTGTGGTTCATGGCTTTGTGAACATCTGCAGCCAGCAGATAATGAAGGGAACTGGCTTTGTACCATGGGGGGCTGCTCCCAAGGCAAGGGCAGCTGGCAGTGCTGAGTCACCTGGCTGGTGTGCCAGTGGCACCTGGCTGTCAGGGCGAGGAGGAGTTGGTTACAAAACGAAAATGTTGATATTCCTTTGGTATTCAGCAAATTCTCCCAGCTCTTGCCTGCTGCAGGAACAAGTCGGAGCTGTTGCATGTGTGAGCAGGGTGGATGTACTCCTCTGGGGAAGACTGGTGTTTAACTGAGCCAAACCACCTCTGCCTCATGGAGACTCCTTGGTAAAATGTCAAAATCACACACGTGCACTGACAGGGAGCACACCAGGTCTGGGCCCATGGTAACCAGCCACCTAAGGCCATAACTGGCCACCTAAGGCCATAACTGGCCACCTAAGGCCACAAAAGCACGGACAACTCCACCACAGATGTCACTGAGAGCAGCCACCCCAGCTGGGAGTGCGGGAGTGCCCAGCCCAGGGGGAGTGCCCAGCCCTGGTCACTGTGCTCCCCCTGTGCCAGCCTGCAGTAGGCTGGCAGCTGTGCCCCCAGCAGGCACATCCAGCACACTCAGCCTGCCCCAGGAGCAGCTGGAAATGCTGTTGGTGGGACTGCAGGAGCTGCAGGGCCACGAGCTCTTCAGAGCCTGAGCTCACAGACCCGCAAAGAAATGTTCGGCCCATGATATCACAGAGAGTGCTCGCCAAACCAGCTGAAATCACTCAAACATTCAGAGCGTGCTTATGGGGGGGACCCTCTGTTCTAAATATATTCCTTTGAAGGCAGCTTGTTATTTAAACAGTGATTGCAAAACAGGGTTTACATGGAGCTGCTCCAAACCAGAGAGGCAGGGAGAGAGGGATGCAGGGAGGGAGGGAGAGAAGGCAGGCTGTGGGCACAGTCACCACCCAGGTATTTTAATTGCAAATCCCAGCATGTTTTATAGATATCTAGAGAGTATCTTTTTACGTGGGCTCCAAGGATTACAGTGAGATCCATCACGTTTTATGTGATCCTGGTGACAGTGCCTGAGTCCCACCCTGACGGCGTCTAGGATGGGAGTATCCCATGGAACAGCTCATCCGTGGAGCTGGGAATGGTCCAAGGCATCTCCACGCAGTCTGAGGCTCCCAGGAGAGTCCAGCAGAGCAGAGCAGTCGTGGGGCAGTGCCTCCATCCTGCACTTTGGAGGTCTGTTGGTTCTTGATCCCTTCCCTCTCGTCCACATCATCACAGCGCTCCCGTGGGAAGTGACGCTGCCTTTCTCTGCAACATCCCAATTCCTCCAGATCTTGCAGCATCCCAAGCTCAGCTCCCTGCTCCTACCCTGGCCATGGTTCTCTGGCTTGCTGCTTTTAGGCTCCAGCAGAGGAGGGAAAAGCAAAGGCAGGACTAGGAGATGGTCTGCAGCAGAGACACAGGCAGGGCGTCCCCACGGGCTGGCACCACCTGCCAGTCAGCACCACAGGAGTGCAGAGCCCTGCTCATCCCTTCCTGCCCCACAGGAGCAGTGCCTGTGCACATTGCCAGGCTCCTGCTCAGCTTTCCTTGTGTTGTTAATACAAACAGGGGAATCCCAAGTGTGTCTGTGAGGTTCCCAGTGGCAACCAGCCCAGCAGTCAGCAGGGGCAGCGTGTCCCATTTGGCCCGACACGACCAGTGTATAAATGCTGCAACCTGCTACAGTGCTTATTCCAGAAATCCCAGAGGTGCAATCTTTTCCTGAAAAGCCTGTCAGTCTGTGCTCCAGCACAGGTTTTGCTCCCTGCCTCAGAAAGCTCAAAGAAGGGAGGTGGTGGTCTGCAGTTAGTGCCCCACTGGGCTGGGGCTTTAATGCTGGAGGATTCATGGACTGGCACACCCAGGAATCCCCACGGAGGGTAACTCTGTGCTCTTGTGGAACAGCACCATCCCCAGCATGCAGTGTGGCATCAGAGATGGCTGTGACACTCAGCAGCACGGGCACAGGGACACAAAGGCGCCTGGCTGCCAGCAGCAGCGAGGTGGCTGTGTATGTGACCAGAGTGCTAAAGGAAGGTGTCTCCATTGCTCCAGTGAAACATTGGTCTCTGTGCTCCCCCCACTCCCAGTGACCTCTGTCCTCACACAAGGGGCAATGTTTGGGTAAATTCAAAACTAGTCTTCCACTCAGTAAGCTCTTCCTGCACTCCCCATCCTTGAGAGTGCTCTCTGGAGCTCATTTGTTGTTGGAAATGCCCACAGCAAACGACCTGTCAGCCCCTTGCTGCACTCAGCTTCTGGTGATGTGGAATTTGTTTTGGTGGAAGCAGTGATCTGGCACCCTCAGCCAGAGCACAGTGCCAGTGGGGGCAGCCCCAGCGCCACCAAAGGCAACCGGAGGGAGGGTGGAGGGAGATCACCCTGCCCAGACATCCCTGATGCTGCTGGTCACCAACCATCACCCCCAAGGCCAGGACAAGGCTCCATGGGCTCCCCTGGCAGCCAGGCAGCAGCAGGAGCCAAGCATTTCACAGCATCCTGCCCTGAAAAGCAGGAATTCACCACCAAAAACAAGTGTAAGGAAGCCTTCCACCCCTAAGTGAGACACTGGTCCTCTCCTGCTCTCGAGGATGGACCATGGACCCCACTCCTCCTTGCCAGGACAGAGCCTCCTTTGTTACCTTTGCAGCAAAGTACCTGAAGGCAGGAGGCTGGAAAAGCCCAAACCTGGCTGCTAGCACGCGTGTGTATAACAACACCCCGAGGAACAGGACACGGCCTCTGGGGCAGTGTGAACACGGGCAAAACAGAAAAGTGTTCGTGTACCAGTACAAAAGCATCATAAATACTCTCCCACTGCCAAAGACCTCTCAGTCTTTTACTAAATCTCATCACAGGAACAATTTACAAGCCAATAATGCTGAACAACTCCATTTCAATCTCGGGGTTAAACTTTATTTCAGGCTTTCCCACCTTATCATGTTCGCCCTTCCCGGGCTGGCATTGGACTGCTGAAATGGAGTGGGGCTTGTCTCTGTCTGAAAATTATCCCATCAGGAAAAAATTGTCCTTCCCAGGGCAGCAGGGCTCTGCCACCCCTCTGTTCTGCCAGGACCGCCCTTGGGCCATCCCCAGTGCCTTGTCCTGGGGGACATAGCACCAAGAGCTGCTCAACTCAAACTGCAGCTTCTTCAGAAAATACTCCCACAAACATTGACACTCCAAAAAAAGCTCTCTTTAGCCTTTTCTAAGCTGGGAGTTTATTTTGTTAATATTTTTCTGCACGGCGTGTTTCAAATGAGAACATTCTGAGAGTAAATTGGTGAAGTCTTTATTGCTGTTTATTTCTAAGCAGCTACAAGCCAATAATAATAGCAAATCCTCTCCAAGTGAAAACTGTGTTCCTTTTGGTGGAAATGCTCAGCGCGGAGTCTGAAGCTGTGTTTTGTCAAGCAGATGCAGAGTGTCACCTTATAACGCCCATGCTAATGGAGTAATGGGATTGGAGCTGTGCTGCCTGCCCAGATCACTGTGATAATCCTGGCCTAGAGAAAACAATCCTGTGTGGAGCATTACTGCTCTGGAGAGAGGCCATTCCCTGCTGGCCCAGCTGGCCCTGCTGCCGGCACACGTGCACAGGGACACGATGCAGTGAGTGCCGCGTCCTCCAGCTGCCCATGAGAGCCACTGGCATTTGGCAAAGCCGGCTCTGGATCCCTCCATGGGTCCACAGTCACTAGGAAACCTCAGGTAGGGTGCTGCCCCATCTCAGCCTGCTGCTGGGGACACAGGAACATGCACAGTGAGTGCACCACAGGCACACACCTCGGGCTCTCCATGGATGGGATGTGGTGGCACTGCCGTGGCAGCTGGAGCCGGCACAGCAGGACTGAACAGGGATGGGGCTGAGTGGGAACAGGGTTCTGGCCCAGGTGGCATAGAAGGAGTTCATCAAGGTGGCAAACAGGAGCAGCTGAGGCTGCAGTGGATAAAAGCACTGGAAGTGGGTCTGGGGCTGAGCAGATTTCAGTTCTCTGGCTGGGGATGGATAAAGGACCCTGGAGCTTGAGGCTGCAGCAGAGATGAGAGGAGTGCTGGGCATGGGCTGCAGCTGTGATCCTGGAAGCTGAGATCCCTGCAGACAGCAGGACCTGCCAGGAGCCAGCCACCTCCATCAGTGCTGCCACTCAAAGGCAGTGCTCCCAGAAGGAACGACCCGGGTGTAAACTGAAAAATCTCAGGAAACTTTGAAGATTGTGTTTACTCCTCCAGGAGGGTTACCAGTTCTTGAAGCTCAGCATATGCAGTGGTGAGTCTGGAAAACCAGCAACAGTGCTTCACAGTCCCTTGGGAGGTTCCTCTGTCCCCCCCCACAGGGCAACATCGTGTGTACCCTAGCATCCCTGCACCAACACATGATCTTGAGCTGCTGTGCCCTGGTGGGAAGAGGTTGAGCAGGATGTGCAGGACTGAGCACAGGGCTGTGGTCAGGACCTTCACAGCTCAGTGGGTGTCAAGGCAGAGCCTGGAGGTGTTCAGAGAACCCCTGTGCTGGCTGAATGCCAGCCTAGGTCCTGTAGGGAAGCTCTGCCCCCATCTGCATGAAGAGGTGACCCCTTCCCAGCCACACCAAGCTAAACAAGCAGGAGCCAAGCCACAGGCTGTGACTAGGTTTGACCTGTGGTAATTAAGAACGGGGCTGGTGGTGGTGGTGGTGATGGTTTGAATGCAGAGGAAGGAGCAAAGCAACTTGTGAACGTGTTGGAGAGCTTGGCAGAGCTGGTGGGATGCAGAGTGTGGCTCTGTGCTCTCCCAGTCCTGCACCCAGCAAGGCTCCTGCTCACAACACAGAGGTTAGGAGAGGAAGGATGCCAAACCGCTGACAAAACAAACCCTGCTGGTGCAAGGAATCCCAGAAGCGTCTGGAATTTGCCTGTGAAGCTGGGCAGCCCGTTGCCCATCTGCTCTCTTGCTCACTCCATTCACACGCTCCTTTCCTCCTGGTTTTACAAATTAAAAGTTGTAACAGTCTCTCTGCAGGCTTGCAGCGAGTGCAGGAGGCAGGTGGTGACTGAGTGACTCCCCCTTGCTGTGTGCTTCCCACACCTCTCCCCCAGCCCCATTCCCTGCCCTAGGAATCCTGCTCCAGATGTGGATGTGAACCTCCCTGCTGGGCAAACCCCTGCTCGGCATAGGGTAGGGGCTGGCCTTCCTCAGAAAGGATCTTATTTGGGTCCCTAGATCCACCAGGAGCCTGGCACTTCTCTGAGGGGAGGAAGGAGCAGTCACTCTAAATTCAAGAGGTGGCAGGGATGGACACACCTGGAAGCATGTGTGAGGGTGCTGGTGGTGGTCACCCTGGTGCCCAGGGCCAGCCCTCCCTCCTCAGCCTTTGCTTTTTAAAGTTCGTGTTTTATGTTGCCGCAGGGCTATTACTAAAGGAAAAATCCTTTTATCCAGAATAGAGTACTTGGTTAATGTGATTATGTGTTAATTGCTCTTATTTAACTGTAAGTGGGTGACCTTTACTGTTAACCATCGGTGGAGCTGCTTTGGGAGGAGGCTCTCTGTCCTCTCCTGGAAGCTGCCCGCTGTTGCAGCTCTGAGCTGTCTGTGCTGTGGATGGATCCCATGTCCTGCCTCTGATGGCTTCCTCCTGAGGAGCCCCTTGGCACAGAAATGAGGAGTTCCTGGTCACACGGAGGTGTTGGGGCATGGTGTGGAAAGGTTGGGAGTCTCCCAAGCGTGGCGCTCCTGCGGCTGTGCTGGGGGGCAATCAGCAGCATTAGCAAGGGTCTCTGTGGGCCTGGAGAACATCAAAACCCTACAAAACACTTCCATGTGGGCCTCCCCGCTCCCCACATGTCAGTCATTCTTTATTAATCCGTTGGCCGGCGTGAGCGCTGCTGTCCCCTCAAGTGTTCTTTCATGTTTGCCTGCAGCCTCAATGTCATCGCACAAAATCAAGAGTAATTATGAGCAGATACCAGCCCCCTGCTCCCCCCACCGTGACCATTCCTCCACATCTGGTTTCCACAACCCCTCTCAGGGGTACTGGGAGCTGCAGCTCCAGCACAGACCCTTCAGCTCTGCTGAACATTAACCTCCTCTGCCCCTTCCCTCCCGCCCCCCATAATTTTTCATTTTGACCAGTGTTCGTCATCAAACAGGTTTTAATTCCCCATTCCACCATTCCTGATGGGTTTATCCTGGCTTTCCTGGCAGCACAGATTCTGCCCCAGCCCTTCAGAGGGGCCAAACCCACGCTGTTCTGCAGTGAATCCCCTGCATCCCAGCTCTATCCTGGTAGCTTTTTGCCCTTCCATTTTGCCAGTTCAGGTTCTGGAGTACCTGTGCAGCCTGCTGGCTGAAGGGCCTGTGGGAAATAAATACCACTGTGTCCATCTGCAGAGAATTTATCCACTGTCCATCTCCTCAGGGAGGCCAGCTTCTCCTGCTCCCCTAAATTTTTACCTGATCAGGTATCTCCGTGCATCCCCAAGCCAGTCCCTTTGCTGGGCCAGCAGCCTGCAATTCTGCAAACATCCCCTTCACATGGTCCTTGTTACAGGCACAAGATGTGCCTTAATCCTGTAATTTCTGCTGGGTCTGAAACTTGCTGCATCAGCATTTTGGGCCCCTTTGTAGATGATTTTCCTTCACTGCCTGTTTAGGTGGGAAGGGGCTCCAAGGGGGCCCTGCAGCAGCAGAGCAGAGGGTGCCTTTGGAAAGGTGTCACCCAGAGTTTTCCTTTCAGAAAGGTGTTGCCAGGAGTTCAAGATGTTTTCTCAGCGATGGTAAGTGTGGATTGAGGTGCCAGGCTGCTGCAAGGAGTGAGGAGGGGGCTCAGTCAGAGTGGCCCTGGCTGCCACTGTTCCACCTCCTGAGCTCACTGGTGTTCTCACAACCAAGGGAAATAGAGGTTGTGTTTAAAATTGAGAAAAGGGAAAAAAAATATAATAGACATCAAATGTTGAACCACTTTTGGCTTGACCAGAATCCAATGAAGTGCAGTTCATACAACGTTTTTATTGCTAATTGGTTTGACTGTTAAAATTTAAATGCATGAAGTTACTTTAATGATGGACAGAGTGGACCTTGTTAACCTTTAAAAGGGGTTTAATTAATTTATAGACCTCCTAAAATGCTTCACACTTCTCCCTCCTGTGCCTGGCCCTGGATGGCTTGGCCAGGCTCCTGTGCAGCCCCCGAGCTCTGAGAGGTGACTGAATGCAGAATGTGGTGAAGATGGGGCCAGCAGAGCATGGCCAGGGGCAGAGGCACCCTGGGCTGAGCCCCCAGCACAGGGGGTCTGGGATGGGCTGTTAAAGCAGTCAGGGTATGGCAGAGGGGCCAGGGAGCAGAGCAGGGTCTGTCCTGGCTGCCTGGAGCTTCCCAGCACCCCACTGGTGTTTCACCATGGCCAGGGACCCCTGCCACGCGCTGCCCAGTGGGTTACAGGCTGCCAAACATTTTCTATTTAAATGCAAATTTTGACTTTTCACTCAGCAGCTCCATGAAGTTTTTCACAGCGCAGCGGGGGTCACAATAATAATTTATCCACAGGCCTTGTCCTACAGGTACTGGTTGTACAGAAGGGTTGGTGCTTTGATAGCTGGGAGAGGAGAAAGGGAAAAGGAAGAGGAAGGAGAAGGGAGTGAAGGACAGGTCTCAGTGTGCCACAAATGTGCTGGTCTGGGCAGCCCCAGCTCAGCTCCTGGAGCCACAGAGGATGGCCAGGCTCTGGAATCTGCCCAAGCCCTGCCAGCTTTCCACCATGTGGTGCCTGCTGAACTCCCCACAGAGTAACTCTTTCTCAATACATATATTATTCTCATTCTTGGTCCCTGCCATATCTAAAGCTGTGCCTGGAAGATGGAGTGTTTATGTGCTGTGCCAGGGAGGCTGTTCTACAAGGCACATCATCACAGCATTTGATGTACACACAAACTTACCCTCATTTATCTGCAGCCTTCCCACAGGGTACAGGGATGGAATTTCTCAGCATCACAAAAAAGAGCAGAGATGCAAGGAGATCAAATTCAATGGTTTCCACTAATTTGGATACCCTGGGAGTCACAGCAGATGTGCTGTAGCCCCCAAAACTTCAGCCCCTCTTGCTGTTGCTGTTATCCCCACTCCCTACAATCTGCCTGGCAAGCAAAGCTGGGCTCTGTGAGCAGCAGCCCCCTCCTCAGACAGCTCCAGCACAGGAGCAGTGACTGAGCAGGGCATGACACATCAGGGCCCAGCCATGGGAGTGTCAGGAATTAAGATAAGTAGAAAAAGCAGAAAGCCTTTCCCGTGACATCATCTCACTCTCCTGGTTCACAGGCAGGACAGGGGTCATGGCAGTGCCTGGCCCATGCACAAGCCCTGTCCCTGAGGCACTGCTGGGACAGGGGACATGCAGCTCCTCCCCAGCCCAGCACTGCCACCTCCACGTACAGCAAGAGCCATAGAAAAGGGATCTGGAGCCGAGGTCACATCCTTTTTCTAATGTGAATTAGTCTGAGCACTAAATGAGTTCAGACTTAATTGTAAGCATTTTCTGTTAACTAAGCAAGAAATCTTATAATAACACAATAAGGTGCCATTTCACAGCATCCAAATGGAGCAATAAGCTGGGGCCTCATTTGTATGTATTTTTTTTTCACAGTGATTGCTGACGCTGCTGCTTTTAATATATTCACATTGGCACAGCCATTTGCATTCAGATGCAATTATGAGTTAGAAACTCCCTCCTTTCTGCAAGCTCCAGAAAGGGAGAATTTCAGCCCAGAGACACGTTACTGTTCATTTTGTGGGGTCTAATTAAGGAGTCTGCTCTGGCAGGAATCGAATTCCCATTGTTACCAAAGGGAGCGTCCTGCAAAGAAATAGATTAAATTAAACCAAGCCTTTAAAATTCTCCCTTTTTCTTAACAAAATCTTATTGATCTTGAGCAGAAATAGTTATTTCCTATGGAAAAAACGACACTTTGGGGACAGAGGCCAAAAAAAATGCATGAAGCACATGCAGCCATTCCTGGGGAGCACTGGCAGGTCACAGCTGTGCCACACACAGTCGACCACTGGACAGCCAGCACGAGACCCTCAGAGGGAGGCTGAGAGCTTGATGGCAAACCCATTGCAGACCCCCAAGCCCACTGCAGACCCCCAAACCTCACTCCAGCTCGGCAGCAGTGGAACAGCACAGGGATTCTGGGAAGGAATGAGCCTGGGAGCAGCACAAGGGCCATGCCACACCAAAATGCCAACCTGCCTGGGGAAACCCTGGCATGACCTCAAGAACTGGTCCCTCAGAGTCAGAGCTGGACTCCTCAGGTGCTGGTGAGTAGCCTCTTCCTCTTCCTCCTCCTCCTCTTTCCAGGAGGCAGAAATAGCAGAGGGAGGAGGAGATGATGGTGTAATTACTGCAGCACCTGAGATCTCATAAGAGTGCCATGCAGATTACCTCCTCCCGACAGGCTGGGGCTGTGGTTTATAGTTTACACCAGCATATATCGAATTAACCTCCGAGAAAAAGGTTAAACTATCAATCACGAGCTGCAGTTTAAGGAACTGCATCCCTGTGATGTATGGCACCGGCAGCACGTCAGGACTCAGCCAAAGACTGCTTAAAAGTAACTGGGGATAATGGGCCTGGCTCCTTATGGAGATAGATGTGCCGAGTGTTGACTTTAATACGCTGCATAAATGAGACCCCGGTGTGGAAATATTGCATCACAATGTAAAACAATTTCCTCTATTCAAACAACCCCTAAGTAGACTTCTCGTTAATATTGGCTGGGCGGCAGGGCCAGCCCTGGGCAGCGCTGGAGGTGCCAGTGGGGCATGAAGGGCACGGTGGTGCTGGGGATCCTGGAGCAGTGCTGGGGCTGGGACAGCCAGGGCAGGGGACATCTGGGGCAGGGGACACTGGACAGTCACTGGCGCTCGCCCGGGCCGGGGCCCCGCGAGCAGAGGGCTTCGATTATCTGCACATGTGTCGAGCAGCAGGGCTGTAATTTGAAGACATGTAACACAGACTGTTTACATTTTTGGAATCCTGGATAGTTATGCGCTGAATTTCCCTACTGGAAAGAAAAACTGCATGAGTGGGGAATGCAGAGGAGGAGGAGGAGGCTTCTCCCCTTCGTAGTACAGGCAATGCATTGCATCTGGGAGCAGGCTCGGGAGCGGGCAGGGACCCGGCTGCCCCATCTGAGGGGCCCCTCGCAGCTCTCCTTGGCTGAGGGGTCGCACTGGGCTGCCCAGACAGAGGGACAGTCCCCAGACAGAGGCCCAGGCAAGGGCAGTCCCCACAAAGCTCTGCAGAGAGCCCGGCCACCGTGAGCACCAGCTCTGAGTGAGCGCGGACACGTCGGCAATCACAGGCTGGGGACGCGTGGCACAAAGTTGGGTTTTAATTGTAATAAATGTAATTGCTAATTTTGGGCAAAGCTACTCGTTAGTGCTCCAGGAGCCTTGGGAGAATTGGTACTGGATACTCCCAGCCAAGGACAGCACTTCCCAGTTTTTGCTATACACTTTTTATTTGCAACAACTCCGTGATCGTCACTGCTTCGGCCAAGTGATGGCAGTGGTCCCCGCGAGACCCAGGAGTGTGGCCAGCCTTCCCCTGCACCCCCGCCACGGGGACTGTGTCACTGCTGTCCCATCACCCCGGCCCTGGAGAGCTCAGAAGTGCTCAGGGAACAACCCCTCCGTTCCTCTTCAGATGAGCTGAGACCTGATCTGCTCATTGTGCTTTTTGAGCTTTAAAAAAGGCTGGTCTGAGGTTAGAGCTTCACCTAACGCCGCCTGAAGAATAAGAAAAGGTCAGCAAGACTTGTGAAATAAAAATGTTTCCATCTCAGTTGAGAACAAGCCCAGATGGGTGAGCAAAGTTTAGAAATGGGAAAGAATTGAGCGAGCAGCAATACTGTGAGAAGCTGATAAGAGGAGCTCTAGCAGGAGAATAGGGGAGCCTTGTCTATCAGCCTATTAAAGGCTATTCTTACAAGTTTTTTTCTTTTCATTAATACGCAGGGTGAATAGAACATTGAATAAAAATCAGTACTTACTGCACAATTGTAGGATTGAAAGGTAACTGTCAACAGAAGGATTGGGGTGACAAAAGGGGCCATTTCAGTGCTTAGCAAATGATTTTCGGCTTGTCATTTCAATAGGCCGTGTTTTTCAGAGATTGTGTTTTTTTGAATAGCGTTTATTACCATGCTTTTTAAAAATTTCATGTTGTCTCTTTGCAGGCACCATTCATTTGCAGATGCAGTATTCCTTTTGGGTTGTCAGAGGGATACTGCTTTAGAAAAATAAAGTACAGTCGTCCAGTGAGAAAAAGGATTCTCTTGTGAAGCTAATGGCTGGGAGAAAAACAATCGGGGCAGCTCCTACCTTCTTGCCAGCCTGACCCAGTTTCTCCCACTGTTCTTTATTCATGATCGCGTGGGCCACCGGTTCTCTCCATTTCAAATTACAAGTATGATGCTGAGTAAGATAAAACTTTTTTTAACAGAAAGCCCATCTTCCCTAACGCTCCGATTTTGCAACGGGAGACCCCAAAACCAAACCGGTCGCCTATCTCTCACCCACAGACAAGAGGTCCAATTCTGCAGCCTTTATTCAGACAAAATCCCATTTCTCTCAATGGGGGCTTTGCTTGAATAAGCAGTGGGCAATTAATGCTCAGACTTTACAAAGGAGATACGTGGGGTGTTTAAGGCTTTGTGCGTATGCCCGAGAGGAGAAGCGAAGTGACAAAGTTTTACGGTTATCTGCCTTAAATAAAATCTTTGAAAACACATGTTGGTTTAATCGAAATGATCATGTTCATTGCTCCATAATTGCTCACATAGTTCTGGAATTTGCATGACACTGTACACTATGCAATAGTGGTTAAAAAGACTGGCATTAGGATTTCATATCATTTTAACAAAAACCACCATTTTTGGCACCCTGGGCTCCTAAGTAGAGAGTAATCTAGAATTAGTGAGAAATAGATTTCATGGCTTTAAGTCACTTTATAGTGTGCAGGTCTTGAACCCTGATCTTTTGTAAATTGAACCACTTGTGAAAAAACAAAGGGCTCTAATCCCTTTAAACTACCACTGCACATCCCTGGCCCAGCGCCCTTGAGAAGTGATTTAAATGGCGTCGGGTATGGCAGCTCAAAACATACTCAAATCTGTTAAGAGGCTGATATATAGGAAAGGAATGGAAGCAGGGTAAAAAAAAAAAAGCTAATTAAAAGTATTGATGAGTCTGACAGAGAGAATAATATCCTTCAGCTTCTCTGAAAATCACCCAGAGCAAGACTGGAATCCTCCTGGCACAGCCACTGCAGCAAGGGGGAGAGGAACAGCTGAGAGGATGAGGGGTCCAGGCACTGTGGTGAGGATTTGCTAGGGCTGGAGGGGCAGGACGAGCTCCTGGTGAGGGTCAGAACAGCCTGGGACACTGTGGAGAAGGTCACTGCCTGTCCACAGCTCCCGTGGTCCTGTACCTTGTACCCAGCTCAGCTTTGTGTCTTGAAACCCCTTTTTTCGCCCTCCTCCAAAACACGGGACACCACTTGTGAACTATCCCAGGTGACCTGAAGTTTTCTGTGTTAGACAAACATTACAAATTCAAAAGCACTTTTCTTTGCGATGCTGGCATTCCATCTCTTTCCTGAGGAGCTGCAGCAATAATGGGTGTGTTAATGAGGATTATCCTTCCTGCCAGCCCAAGGAACAGCTGATCAATCCATTGAACCCTCATCCCAGCTCCTCCCTGACTCCCAGGTCTGTGGCCCCATGAGGTGTGTGGCCATGGCATGGGGATGGCACAATGGTGTGACCCTGGCAGGCAGCTGTGGGGTGGAGGGCAGGGTCCCCAAGCCAGGAGGAGTTCATGGCACTGCCAGCATTTTCCCTGGCTGCATCTGCCTTGTCCCAGCCACGACAGCTCCTGAAATTAAGGTACCAGGCTGGCAAGACACTGTGCTCCAGCATGCCTCCTCCCCTCTGCACACACAGGGAAGGGCTCTTGGCCTTCTAGGCTTGATTTTACACTGCAGCACTGAGTGCTGGAGCTCAGGGGCCAGCAGGGACAAAATGTTCAGTTTCCTTAGCAATAGCAGAAAAACAAGAATTTCACTTTGAAAAACTTAAAGCGGTGTTCTTTAACAAACCTGCTGTCTGCTCTTCTCCCAGGGGAAGGCTGAGACAAGGATCTCTGCAGCAGAAATGCCTGACTCAGTGTTTAAAGTGCCCTTGTTAGCCCTGCCTTGATGGCTGTCTGGAGAATCACAGATCCCACCGATATTTAAGGCCATATAATTTGCTTATCTCCTTGTACAGTCTTAAGCAGCCCCTGAAGAGAGAGACAGGCTGTTCCCTTGCAGATGCTTTTGTTTCCAGCTGATGTTCAGGTCACAGCAGAGGCTTCAGGTGACAGCACAGGGACCCCACCTAAAGCACCCACAGTGGCACCAGACCTCATCCTAGGCAGGCAGGAGCACAGACACCAAGGGCTGGGGGGATCCAGAGCTGACTGTCCTGGCAGGGTCCCAGATTGCCACCTTGCCTTCACTCCGTGGGTTCCCTGTGGGCCCCCACAGCCGTTCCCTCAAGCCATGCCCTTCACCTTCCAGCTCCCCTCCATGAAGCAGCCTTTACCAAAGCCTCCCATTGTAAATACCTATGGAGAACCAGAATGAAAGGCCAAGCAGCCATGTCAGAGCACTCTGGACATTAGTCAGACAAAAGATTTTAAAACTAAGTTCAATTAGGTGTGAAGGAAATAAGAAGCTGCCAGCAGCAGCAGGGCTGTGTGAATGCTCTGAGAAGCTGAAGCAATATGCAACATAAATGCGTTTGTCTCTGCTCTGACCAGCCTTCCCTGACAGCCTGTGCTCCAAGCCGTGCAAACAGAAGCCTCCTGGCATACTTGGAAGATAGTCAACATTTCCAGCTATAATATTTTAATTATGAAGCATGCTGTTGAGTCAGTTATCTGAAGCAACCGGCTCAGGGAAGGCCCAGTGCCACCAGGCATGGGCTCTGAATGGGATGCTGGGATGATGCTTCTCCAAAAAAGCCAATGAGCTCCTCCCCACAGCCAAGTGTGGAGCTTCCCCTACATCCAGCTGCACTCTGCAGCATCCCAGGTTCAGTGCCACCACCCCTCCCAGTACAAAGCTTTCCTCAGCAGACACCCACCTCACACCCCTGGCACAGACAAGGATCTCTGCATCCCTGGCACAGATCAAGTCCCAGGGCAAAGGATGAAGCCACCACAGGCCTTCCCTGGAGTCAGATGTGGTTCCTTCATTGCTGCTGCAGATCTGCACTTGGCTGGAGTTTCCTGAGGACTTTTTCAGCTGCCAAGGTATCTCCTACGTTCTTGGTTCTTCATGTCCTCTGTGCCACCCATCCTGCCTTCCCAAGTACCCCATGTGTGCCTCTCTCACTGCTTTCCCATGATTGTTTTGGTTCAGAGCCATGGCTGCTATTGTGTCCTGAGGTATCTCTGCTGAGAAATAGGACACAGAAATATGAATTCAGCAAGGAAATAATAAAATAAACAGTAATTGCTAAATGCAACAGCCACTGAGAGCCCAGCCATAACACAAAAAGAACCTGAGAGCTGAAGCCCTGAAGTGCTGGGAGGCTGGAGAGCAGTGCATGGTAAGTGCAGGGATTTTGCTCCAGGACTGTCTTTACACTAAATTAAAGCTGGAGAAGTTCTCAGGATTGTACGTGAGCTCCAGCCAAGGCGCCGGCAGCGAGCGTGTGTGTTTCACCGCGGGCGCCTCAAAGACCTTTTGGGCACGTACAGGAATCTGGGCTGCACAACTGCATCCCAGGGCTGGACAGGGACCACTGATTGTGCTTTAATTGCAGGCTCAGTATGAAACAAGGTGTGGGCCAAAGTGCAGCTCCAATAGGTGCAGAGCCAAGAAGGACGCGGTGCCAGCAATAGATACTCTGGCAAACTCGGTCCTGCAGCTCCAATTATGGAACTTCTCTTATACCACTGTCTCTAAACATTGGCTTCTGACTGCAGTGCCTTATGCCAAATTGTAATCGCCCTCATTCTGCTGATGGTCAGAACGCCTGGAGCCCAAAGGGGATGTAATAATCACCGAGGAGGAGAAAGCATGCTTGGAGCTGATGCTCAGCACAGCGTGTGCAGCGCACAGGGAACGGCAGCATATGTCATCGCACTGTGATTACCTCACAGGAGCTGGAAAAACACACTTTTCCTGCTCAGACTCCAAAATGATCATAAATTCAAATGGGTTTTGCAGCTTTCTGTGAGGAAGACTCTCCAACAAATCCCACCAGCCAGGGACAGGCCAGGCTGTCTGCAGGAAGGTGTTGGCAGGGCAGTGTCATTCCTGGTGGCGCGAGCAGGACCCACCGAAACTGTTCACACCATCAGCCCTGATTTACAGCTTATTAAAATAGAGAGAGTTGAGATAAAATGCCAGGAATAAAAAACTCTGACTGGATCGAGTGTGACTTGGCTTATTGAGTTTGTTTCCTCTCTTTTTATAAGGGCTATAAAAACAAACAGCTCTCACTTGACTAAAGAAATCATTCATTAAGCTCCTCCACTTGTTCCAGCACATCCAGACACACACAAATAAATTCTGGGTGTCCCTTTCTGGAGCTCATCCCAAGAACACTGGTGGGGCCCATTGACTCCAGCTGTGCCACCTGGGCAAGGCAGGCTGGTGGTGGCACAGTCACAGTAACACCATGGGTCCCCAGGATCCCAGGGGTCTTTGGGGTACAGGCAGGGCTGTGTCACCTGAGGCGAGCCTGGCTGGGTTCACATCCAGCCCAGAGAGACCCATCAATAAATGTGATTGGAAAAGGAAGAGGAAAAAAGGGAAAGGGAAAGGGAAAGGGAAAGGGAAAGGGAAAGGGAAAGGGAAAGGGAAAGGGAAAGCCTGAGCAGCTGGGGAAGAGAAGGAGGAGCCCTAGGCAAAATTTATTTCTGTCAACTGGTGGTCTATTTCCTTGATACCATTTCCTTGTATACAGATAAGGAGTTATCTTAAATGACCATGTCTTTTTCAATTTGTACTTAACAGTCAGTCCCATTTTCCTTATATGATACTATCACAGCAGGATGAAAAATGCATTACAATAATCCCTGAGGATCTTCATATATCAATATCAAATGGGCTGAAATTGACCTGTTATAAAAACCAGCCTTTCAAGTCAGAAAAAACTTAAATAAAAAAAGCAAATTTCAGAGCCTGCAGGATGCTCCATAACCCGAATGCTCAGGCACAAAGAGCAACGTTTCCAGAATGCTTAATGAAAACAAACCTTCAACATCCACAGCAAAAATATCCTTGCTATTGGTACATCTGCCCTGTGTTTGCTGCACCTTGGAGGAACGCTGGCCCAGGCCAGACCAGAGCATCCACACCCTCAATTGGGTTGAGCCACCGAGTCCAGGACCAGGGATTTGGCACTGGGAACTTTCTCCCAGCCTGCACAAGCTGGAGAGTGGCAGCTGGAGGAAAGGAAGGGAAAGTGGCTGAAGCACCTCAGCCCTGACACCCAGCTCAGAGTGTGGTGGTGCTGCACCAGGGCCAGAGGGAACCCTGGCACCACAGGGCAGGAACCAACTGGCTGCCCCCAGCTCCCCCAGCCTCACCTGTCTGCTCTGGAAACAGAGCACCAAGCCCTGAACATTCCTCCTGCAATGTTTTAAAACAAAAATTTACCTTCAGGCTCTTCCACACAAGGCAAGGAGAGGATGGGGCACTTCTCTAGGATAACAGCCCAGAGCTTCTCTAACTCCCACTGGGTTCACCCCTCACTCAAATGCTGATTCTGGAGCAGAGCACCCAGGGCTGCTGTAGGCAAAGAGGCTCTCTCTCCATTCCACACATGTTTGCAATAAGCACAAACACCACATTATCACACCACTTCATCCTGCCTAAACCAGCAGTGCCCATTTCCCTTCCCACTATCACAGCTATGGGGGATTTGTCATCCAAATTAGAGCTAAAGATACAAAAATACCTCAACAGATCCTAATCAGAAGAAGATGTTTCTGTTGTGAGTTATTGGCCCACCACAAGCCAGACAGGAAAAAAAAAAAAGAAAAAAGAGAAGAGAGAGAAGAGGCTGCAAAGAAGCTGAGCACCAGCAGCTGCCAGTGCCTACAGCAAGTTGGGCAAGTCCCAACCACATCCGCTGCCAGAGGAGCTGCTGAGGCACCTCTTACCATAAAAGAGGACCCTCAGTCCCAGACCTCAGCACCACAGACTCAGACCACCTTGAAAATCTGGCAAGAGGCCCTGTGGTGCCAAGTATTGGGGCATGCATTTGCCAAAGCCACATCACCTGCCACATCTGTGGGACCAGACCCTGCAGATTCCAGCCCAGCACAGGCACCTGTGCTCAGTGCTGAGACCTGCTGCAGTCCCAAAGAAGAGTCCTCCAGGCCTGGGCAGAACCAATGGACTGGGTGGAATGAGAAATTATACATTTAAATAACACCATTAAACACATCAGGGCCTGGCAGCACTCTGCACAGAGTTTAGGGATTCTCTTCTGTTCCTGTAGTTTTTACCTTCCTGCTCCAACAGCTCTCCTGTGTGGGAATTGAGGGCTCTACCAGGCAGAGTCCCCAACCCGCCACCTCAGCTCCTGGCACTGCCCTGCTCCCACGCTGCCTCCGACTCCTGTCCCACCAGGGCACGTGTGCCCCATGCCATATGTCTGCAGGACACCCTGTGCCAGTTTAAATCTTTAAACCTTCCATCCCTCCAGGAAGTTGGAAGGAGATGTGTGAGGACAGCTCAGAAGAGCCTCGCTCAGCCTTGCTGACCACAGGACAGCCCTCGAGGGAACGGCTTTGGCCCTGGCTCTGCCCAGCTGCCCACGTCGCAGCATCCCTCTGCCTGTGCCAACTGCAAAAGCTGAGCAGTGGAGGGGTCCTGGAGGAGAGCCTGCCAGAGAGGAGTGGAGCGGAATGCTGGCACGCGGTTGCAGGGCCGGCTGCCAGCTTTAAGTGAATTTCATGAGAAGTGCATTGGGCCTCTTATCATTTGCAATGAGCCCTGCAGCTCTGACGAGACACGGGGGGACATAAGTAATGTCGGAACAGAGCCCTTTATTAATTAATAAACAGGAGTGCAAGCTAAAAGCTTTACATCCACCACTGCTAAATGCACAGTTAAAAGCCCTATAATAACCCGTGTTCATCAGATATTCCAGGCACTCCAGCTCGCTCCGAGGCGCGTGTGATGTGACACCATCTACCTGCTGCAGCCCGCAATTAAAGCCAGGCAGTGGCTCAGCCTGCCAGGAACCGAAGCAAGACGCTGCACAGCAACATCACCTGGCAGATGCACTCAACTATCACGGCATCTGCAGTGCCCAGGCTGGGCTGGGATGGATGCGCTCAGCACAAATCCTGCCTCTGCCGGGCTCCCCGACCGAGCGTCGCGCTCTCCTGAAGCTCACTGGTACAGTCTAGCCCTCAGCTAATCTGTTTGTAAAATAACACCCAGGGCTGCCTCAATCGTTTCAAACCAAGGCATATTTCGATTTTCTTGGGTTTCCTCTGCTACCACGGAGCACGTGCCCGTGGTGGTTATGCACAAATTCACACGCTCCTGTTCACCAGGCACAGTTACCATCAGCGAACATGCAAAGTAGATATTAGCAGCCACACATGGCCACTTAGATGCCTGCTGATTTGCATATGCAAACACTTATTTTGCATGCAAAATGTGATTTACAGAAAATGGACATCTAAATCGAAGTCCCAGCATTGGCTCTGCCCCTACTACTGATAGCACTGACAGTGCTAAACCATGATGAGCACGGGATGAAAAGGGCTGTGAAATGGCCAGGCATTGTTGCTGCTTTCATAGTGGGGGTTCATTAGAATCCATTCATTTTTAAAGACACCTTTGGAGTGAGTCAGTAGTATTGACCCCTGTACCCTGGCCCTTGCTCTGTGCAGCCTGCCAGACATGATAAAGGAGGAGAGGCTGTGAGGGGTCAGAAGTAGCCCCTTCCCTCTCAGCCTTCTCTGATCCCCATGAACCCACCCTGCTCCGAGCAATGCTCAGGACATTTCGAAGGGGGTTATCTCTAACACAGAATTAATCAGTGACCATGAGAGTTGATGGGTTTGGCAAAGACTCCACGAGTGTCACCCCAGCAATGTCCAGCCAGTGCTCCTGGAAGATGGCTCTGTGCATCATGCACGCCACCACAAGGCTTTCCTGCCTTCCCTCCTTGGCAGCCCACTGAACACGCGCTCCGGCTGCCACACACAAAGGAGCCGTTCTGGGAAATCCTGGCTTTCGGCATGACTGAAGTTTATAGCAGAAAGTGATCCTATTTTCAGGCAGATTTCCACTAATGAGCAAAGCCTTGACGGCCATATGCTCCCCACAGCCTCTCCCGCTCACTGCGAGCTCCTTACACGTTCTTCTTAGTGGGGAAGAGACATGATACATTTCTGTGCGTTTCACTCTGATATAAGAACTGTAAGGCTTACCCGTGTTAAATTAAAGCAATTTAAAACAACAGCAGGATATACAACTAAATTCCTTCTTTAAGGCTGTGCTGTACAGTCCAGTAGGCCAGAATCCTGTGCACAGGGAGCTGGGATTGCTTTCCTCTGAGCCACACGTGACACAGGTGTGAGTGATATATCAGATCTGTAACATCACACAATTATTTACAAACATCTGTGAAGAGGAAGACAATTTCTTTACAGCATGAAGGCCCTTAAATCCTCTTACAAAACTCTGAGATACACAGGGTTCTGCATTCTGTAAGACAATCCAGAGCTACTCTCTTTTTATATGTCCAAGTTCTCTCTTGTATCTCAGGACAAGCAATTCTTGAGAACTCTGCAAAGCTGAAAAAACATCTTTATCCTTGTCAACATTCTAAGTGACCTATTGGAGAGCCAGAGAGGTCTTTTACCTGACCTGATTAATACCCCACCACAGGGGTGCAATCTGCGTTCCTCTCTCTTTGGTTGAGCATTATCATTCTTTTAGAACACAGAAAACACAGGTTGCAATTTGGAGCTGGAATACCTATTTAAAATCTTTAATAATCACTCAATGAGAAATATTTATTTCAAAAAGAACTGGGATATTTGTGTGAAATTCTGGACCTGATGAAATGCCACAGTTAAAAATCACAGAATCATTTAGCTTGGAAAAGACCTTCAGGGTCATCAAGTCCAATTTTCACCACCTTGTGAACTAGAGCAGAGCACTGAGTGCCATGTCCAGTCATTTCTTGAACAGATATACCCTGTCTGTGCATATATTTTCCTGCATCTCCAGCCAAGCTGAGCACCCCAACATTCAAAGTGATGAATGTGATGGTTGGAGTTGCTCCCTTGCCACCTGCACCATCACCCAACAATGATTACTTTTCAAGAAGAGAAGGAACAGCTTCAGAACAAAGTTTGAAACAATTCCTGCAGTTTGTGCAGCTGCTAAAGGCAGACAAAAAGTCAGTGAAATGCTCGTAAGCAGCGCAACACATCTCAGTTTATGAGATAATAAAAGCATGATTTGACATTAATTCTTTGCTTTCTGTAGCAAATCCCTGCGCAAAGCTTCTTAGCCATCAACCCAGTTGGATATGAGGAGCAGTCAGGCTCCCACAGAAAGGGTTAAAAGAAAATGTTATACTAAAAGAAATCTCTCTACAAGTATAAAAAAAGAAAAATGATTGTAAATTCCACCAGGGGAATTCTGCCATGAATATGCTTCACCTTTCGCAGAATCTCCCACCCTGCCTCAGAGGATAACTGACCTTTGGAGAAAAATAATGAAAAGAAGAAATTCCTTGGAGAAAATAATGTGGCCAGGCCTCAGTAATGAGATCTGCTCCCTTTATGTTGCTATGACAACCGCAGTCATTTTATAATACAAAATACATGAATGGGAAGAGGGCCATCTCCTCGCACCGGGGCCGGCGCTGCAGCACCCCCAGCCTCGCACACTCCTCACAGGACAGCGATGTTTGGCTTGGTTTGTGCTTCACTCCATTTCCTTTAATGTGCATGGGATCAAGGAGCCCAACTCCTCTGACTGCTCTAATTATGGCTTCTGGATGCATTTCTGGGTGGCAGGGAGGCGTGGGGAGGGTGCACTCACAGCACCCAGCCTGAGCCCTCGGCAAGGCACACAGGGCAAGTCTCCCCACAGTTCCATGCAGCCTCTGGGAATTTCAGCCTGGAGATGGTTCTTGGAAAGAGATTCCCGCTCTTGACTCAAAATCACAAGTTTCCCACCCATTTGAGTTTGTGACGATGAGGAACGAGGAGGCAGAGTGTGCCAGTCCCATATCAGGTTCCAGGCCACTAGGAGCTGCCTGGTGAGCACACCTCTGCTCTGCAGGGACACAGGAAGCTGAGCTTCTGTCAAATCAGATGTCAACAAACTGGGAAGATTTGTATGAGAGCCTTAATGCACATCCCAGGCTTTTCCAGAGGATGATCCACTTACTCCTGGCGTGCAGGGCTCTCCAGCTTGCCTCAAACCTCTTCGGTGTGTGAGTATGATCATAACTGCTAGGACTAAAGGTGGCCCAAAGTCAGAGCAGGAGTTGGAAATGGAGAAGTCAAGGGGGACCTGAGTATGGTGTTTCAGTTAATCCAGAGGTTCAGAGCGTTTCCTGTTTCCCAGGTGGTCTGCGGGGAGACCTGTGCTCACTGCACCGTCAGCACAACTGCTCAAGGAACTGGAGTGCTGGGAAACTACAAACCCAGGTTTGCAAATGAAGAAAACAGCCAGAAACACAGAGGAAACCAAGAGGGTGGAGGAAAAAGAGGCCAGGAAACCAGGAAAAGCTCCAGCCCATGGTGTTATACAGCTCAAGAAAGGAGCAGAGTGGAGAAGGGCCCCAAGGTTGTCTGATGGGATGAGCCACCAGGAGGACAAATGGGACAGGGTTATTTCCATCTCCCTCTCTGCTGTCCTTTCATGGAGACATTTCCCAACAAACAGAGACTGGCAGGAATGGGTGGAAAGCTGAGGGAAACAGTCCCAGGCAGAAAAACCCCAGACTGCTAAAATCAACTGCCATTTTCCAGCTATTTTCAGTACTATGCCAAATGTGACCAGGACAGGTTGTTGGTTTTAACTTCTGAGTTACATGGACATTGAAAGGGGGTCTGTCTCCTCTCCAGCACCTGAAGTCAGCACCATTAGCCAGACCTCTGATCTCCCTGCTCCACTCCAAAATATTTTGACTTGCCTCTGGCAACTGAGTCTGGGGACCATGGAAGGATTTCTGCAACTATCTAATAATCTGAAAACAGCAGAAAGGCATCAGGAGTAGCTGCTACATCCGGACAGCTTCAAACAACCCAGGTGCAGGGGGCCCAGGCACTGCCAAAGTCAGGGTAAAATTTAGGCTGCCCCCTGATTGGTGCCTTCTTTACACATGGAATTTGCATATGGGCAGAAAAATCTACTTTATATCAAATACCAAGGCAAAGGCTAATTTGAATTCTTTTTGTTCGGTAATATGGAACAGTAATAAATCTGGGAAACCACTGGAAAGGAGTTTAAGAGGACATACAAATTGCAGTCACACATCAGCAATTAGGAATCCCAGGAAGGAGAAAGCACCTGTCTTGGTCTTTATTGAATATTATTCTCAATTAGAATATTCATCATGCACACAAGACAATTCTTTCATTCCAACTTCCATAGACGTGTCCAAATTACATCATATCCGCAGAACAGAGGGAAGGAAGTTATCTTAATCTATCTCTGAATAAAGCATTATTTAAACTCTCAATGGTCCTGCCTGAAGCTCACTGAGGTGCAGAACCCTGGCAGATGCTGCACAGAAATACAACTGCCTGGGTGAGCCTCCCAAAACAGCTTGCAAGAAAATGATCCCATTAAGGCTGAGGCTTCCCAAGCAGCCCCTGTGAGTAGCTGGCAGGAGGCTGAGGCTCTGCCTTGGAGGGGAACATGTACTGCACAGCAGGGGGACTCCAAGGATGCTGCTGCTCATGGGGAGGGCAGTCCCATCTGGACACTGTCCAGGTGTGTCATGCAAAGGAAAGCAGTTACAAATTCCTGCTGCCTGGAACCAAAGATGCAAGCCATTCCTCACAGCCTGGAAATCCGTGCTCTGGACAGAGCATGTGCTGCTGTCTGTGAGGTTTGTTAAATCTGAGGTTACTCTTTGCCTGGGGCTACCCCTGTGCACAGCTGGCCCTGGGAACAGAGCTTCAGTTCAGAACCTTCCTACCCCTGTCCCTTGTCCCTTCCCAGCCATGCCAGTCAGACTGCCAGGTGTTTTCTAATAACAGATCATACATTTCAGGCCAGAGGGATCCTCACGCTCATCTAGCCTCTGGTAAGTGGGAGAACAGACCTGAGGGCTTTTTTGTCTCCGTTCCTGATACAAATCCCATGTCTCTGCTTGAAGTTTTGACAGGACTCCTTTGCAATGAAGGCTGGAAACCCCCAGGATGAGGGCTGCATTGCCATGGCAGTGGTGCTCATTCCTGGGTCGATAAGCCCAAATCCCACAGAGGGGATAGTGCCCAGCCACAGTGCTTGGAGAAGGCCCCAATCCTGTCTGTGGGGACGTGGCTGTGCAGGCACATGGAACACGTGGTCATGAGAGGTAACAGAGGTTCCAGCTCGGTCCTACACTGGCTCACAGAGAAGTTACATTGGCCAAAATGTCAGATTTAGGACAAAAATAAAGCTGAGGCAATATGCTTTAAACAGACATCCCTGCTCTGGAGAGAGGGCTGCCTGGCTCCTTGCAGCAGCCATAGGAGGCTGAGGGTGAACAGCATCCCTGCTCCCAGCATCATCTTCCCCATCTTCCCCATGCAGCTGCAGCCAAGCATCTGGGCAGGGAAGAGGAGCCACAATGCTCTGCCACACATTGGTGCTGTCACCACGAGAGCCTGGACCCCTGGGGGGGATCTCTGTGATCCTGCCCACCTCATCTATCTCCTGGGTCCCTTTGAACCATCACCTCTCACTGCCACTTATCAGGTTTCTTCAGAAATAAAAAGGTATAGAGAAAAATCAATGATAATTCATCGTATCCCATGATTTTTAAAGGCAATTAAGGCAAAGACAAGGTAAGAGGTTAGCAAAATCTCTCATTCTTTAATATATTGTATTTTCTCATTAATTCCTTAATCTTGTGACAAATTCTCCCAGGCAGAGGGCCAGCTTCCTGCCCACTTGAACTCTGGCCGAGTTTTGAATGAAGCAAGTAATGCCTCAGCACCAGCCAGTGTCCAGTGCTTCCCAGCTGTCCTGGGGAGCTATGGGGGTCCATGGGGAATCTCCTCTGGCCCCTCAGTTTGTCCTCTAACCCTGCAAAGGAGAGGGCCTTTCCTGCACCAAACACAGGGTCTGGGCAGACAAAGCTTCCCAAGGGTATGAGACCTAAAAGCAGTGGCAAAACATTCCTGTGCAAAAAGAAGTCGATGTTCCCCAGCTCTGTCCCTGCTCATTTGCACCAGAGTTAATAACTAAATGACTGCTAATTGGGGGTAGTATGAATGAGAACATATCATGCTTCTGCTAATCACCAGTGTTTCTGTGTAATGTCTGGAAAATCAGAATTATTAATGAAGAAGTTATTTTGGAATTCTGAGTTTAATTCCGCAAATTCTGGATAATGGCAGTCTGGTTTGCCAGCTAATTTTCACATCATAACATCAAAACCCCTTAATTAATAGTGAACTAATTAAAAAAAAACTAACTTAAAGACAGCAGGAAAAGTTCTTTCCATAAGGAGAGTTGGGTTGGAGTGAGGCAGCACAAGCTGAAGGGGAGGATTGGAAAGGGCAAGGCATGGATGGGGATGGGCAAGAGGAAATTCTGTCTGGTTTTGAGCAACTTTCAAATCAATTCTCTTTGAATGACTCTCCACAAGGCCTCTCTTTGGAAGAGCTGAGAAATGGCTCCTTCCCTCCTTTTGTAGCCCTGGGAAAGGCAGATGCAACATTAACAACCTAAATATTTACCTGCTTCATTTTGTTTCCTAGTTATTAGGAATATTTTCCACCACTCCGCCTATTTAAACAGAATATCCCCCCAAAACAGCAAATATGATGGCCCTTCATTCTACAGAAATTTATTACTATGGAGTAAAAATGCTACTGTGTTCCAAACACTGGCAAGAAAGCCAGGAGGCTCCACTCCTGCCAGTTTTTAATAAGATACACATTGGAGCTGCATGTTGCTCGCAAGTTGCATGTTTATTTAAACAAGAGTTTCCAAGTGTTTAGGGACAGAGGTTGCTACAACAAGTTCTTATCATCAAACACAATGGTGCTGAAACATTCAGGAAGGAGAGTTACAAATGGAGTAACTCTGCAGAATAAATCACTGATAAATTTTCAGCGCAATTAGATTTAACACAGGATGGAATACTGCGGACCCCGAGTCTTCAAATGGATGTGCTCACTCCTAGGATGGTTTGGGACCTATTATGAGATGAAATGATTTATTTAGGGATTTCAAATGCTTTAAATAAATCTTTCTTTTTGCCTCTGAATTACATGTTTTTCTTGCAGAGCCAGAGTTTTGACACTTTCTTGAGGTAGTTCTGCAAGGCCAGGATCACCCAAACCTTCCCACTCGCCTGATGACAGAATCCTCTTCAGTGACTTCCAAAAAAACAAAGCAAAGTGTGCTCAAAGTGTGATGATAAACGAGCTTCTTAGCTTGATTGTACAGGGGACAATATAAAATACTCCTGGCAGTACAGCTGCTGAAGGGATGCCACTCAGGCTATGGGGTCATGCTCAGGAAATGTCCCTCCACAGACGCCCGTCCAAGCTTTACCCACTGCCTGCGGCCCCACTGCTGGACATGGAGAGAGGGTCACACACAGGCCTGTCACTATTTATGGCTTAACCTTTGATCCCTCAGCAATGGAGGGACGCAGACCCCACGTCTGGATGCACCGGGCGCTGGCAGGTCCCACACGGGGATCTCCAGCTGGTGCCCTCTTCGGTTTTCCCCTGCACTCTGGGATCTCTGCACATCCCAAAACCACTGCTGGGATCTCTGCACGTCCCAAAACCACTGCTGGGATCTCTGCACGTCCCAAAACCACTGCTGGGATCTCTGCACGTCCCAAAACCACTGCTGGGATCTCTGCACGTCCCAAAACCACTGCTGGGATCTCTGCACATCCCCAGAGCACTGCTGGAGCTGGCACAGGGCTGGGCACACACCGAGGCACACTGAGCCCCAGCAGTGCTGGCTGCCGCAGCACCCACAGGGCTCAGCACCCCTGCAAGACCTCGAGCCACACACAGCAAGAGCCCAGGGCAGAGCAGGAGCACGATCCCGAGGGCACCATGCCTGGGCCCAGCCGTGGCCCTGAAGCAGAGGCCGTGAACAGCCCAGTCCCGGCCCTGAGGCAGAGGCCATGAAGGGCCCAATCCCGGCCCTGAGGCAGAGGCCATGAAGGGCCCAATCCCGGCCCTGAGGCAGAGGCCATGAAGGGCCCAATCCCGGCCCTGAGGCAGAGGCCGTGAACAACCCAGTCCCAGCCCTGAGGCAGAGGCCATGAAGGGCCCGGTTCCAGACCTGAGGCAGAGGCCATGAAGGGCCCAATCCCGGCCCTGAGGCAGAGGCCATGAAGGGGCCAGTCCTGGCCCTGAGGCAGAGGCCATGAAGGGCCCAATCCCGGCCCTGAGGCAGAGGCCATGAAGGGCCCGGTTTAATGAGAGCTGAAAGCTGTGGGTCCCGCGGGCTCGCCGGCCAGCCGGCTGCCCAGGAACTCGGCAAATGTCAGAGGAGATCGGATCTCAGCCTCCTGCGTGTCAGCAAAGAGCTTGCAGACCTGAATCTCTCAGCTCCGTGGTTGGAACACACTCATATGTGCCTTCCACATCCACATCACCAACCAAAGTGCAGGGGTGAGGAATAAAATCCGTCCCGCTCTCCCTGACCTATTTTTGACACCCGCCATGGCTCGCTGACACCCCAGAGATGAAGGGGAATGGTTTAATTAACTTCACTCTTACTAATCTTAGCCAGGCTTGGAATGTGATGGACACTTATTGCATCAAAGCCGGACGGGATGCAGGCTCCAAGCTGCTCCCACTGAGCCTTCATCGCTGCTCCCGGTCCATAAACTGGGAGCCACATCCAGCCCTTGGCTCCAGTCTGGCTGCTGGGAACCAGGGAAGGAAGATAAGCAATCCTCTGCTGCAGTGCCACTGAAAACTGCTGGGCTCGGTAAATAAAAGGAGTCTCTAAATATTATTTTTGGTAGGGATTTTCATCTGAAAAAGTAAAATGCCATAAATCAGGCACAATGCTACAATCAGCACATACTTGTGACTAAATGCATCCTGTAGCACATTTCAGCATAAATTACAGCCATTTGATTTAGACTTTGCTGCACAAAGCCATATTATTTAAATTCAGCCAGAATTGAGTCCACTCACATTGCTATACACTTATAAAACATAGTCATGATTATTGTCATAAACTTCTGCAAACTGGCTGTTGAGTTACTTTGCCACATCATCATCTATAGTAAACAAGACTTATTTTACATTTTTCTCTCCTTTCCTGACAATCTGCCACAAAACGTTCAGCAGAATTGAGGCTAAAGTTGTGGCCAGATTCCCACAGCACGTGCTGAGCAGTACCTGTACCCTGGGGAGGACAGAAAAGCCTGTGTGGAGCTAGAATCGTGGAATCATTAAGGCTGGAAAAGACCTTCAGTATCAAGCCTTAAGCTCCCATGCAGGACACACACCTCCCCATGGGCCACAGGCACCAGCCTGGGGCAAAGGGCTGGGGTTGGAGCATCAGCAGGCTCCTTTTGGTACCAAAGCATTCCCTCCAGATGCAGAGCTTTTGATTTGTGAACGATTTTGATTTTTCATTCTCTGTGCACAACCTACGAGCTCATCCCCAGAAACGGTGCAGGCAGGAATGAGACATGGAGAATGCTGCAGTTTTGAAGTTTTCCAAGTCCATCAAAGAAGAGTCAGAGTGTCTGGCCTGAATAACAAGTTCCATAACTATAAAACTGTCCAGTGCCCCTTTCCCTGCCATGATGCCAGCATTCTTCCCCAGCCTGGGGGGACCACTCACTCACTAGCTGGCTTGTCTGACTAAATTAATGTTTTACATTTCTTGTCTAGTTTGCAAACTTTTAAAAAATTAATCCCATCATTTCAACAAGTGTAACAACTAAATTATCATCTTTACATGATTAAAGTCTCTGCTGCGTCTTTTCTTGGCAAACATTACATGCCCATAATTTTACTAAATGTAATAAACCAACCATAGAACTATTAATTTTAGCATGGTATTCATGACAATTAGAAACGCATGAACCTTAAAATGATAAAAACTGAAATGAATACCAAAATAGCATGAAACACAAGAATCCAGCTCCTCAAACCAGGGAAATGGATATTATTGTCTGGTGTCACAACTTCCATTTCGAGAGACAGCCCCAGCACCACCTGGGATGCCACAGGCTGGCACACAGCAGTGCCTGGGGCAGGGGTGGCACTCTGGCCCCCCACTCCAGCTGGCCCCAGTGGGAGAAGCCCCACTTTCACCGGGACCTGGTGGGATGGGGGAATAGCACCGACAGCACAGTGTCCCCACAGCAGCTCAGCTGGTGGTGGATGGGCTGCAGGAAGGCACCCATCAGTCCCCAGCCCTGGGGCTTCATTCTGAAACTCTCCCAGGTTCACACCCACCACGGGGATCCCCACTTCTCCCACTGCTGGGCTGGGTGCCCACAGGGAGCTCTCCTGTCCTCAGGGGCTCTGGCCAGAGAGCTCCCACCAGCAGTCCAGTTGCCCCGACCACAAACTAAGAGATCCACTGCTTCCAAAGACCTGGAAATTGTTCCTTTTAACTCACATGAGAATCACATGAGTGAGAAGCTCCTTTTCCTCACTTTCAACAGCTGAACTTTTTCTTTTTTTTTTTTTTTTTTTTAAAGAAAGAAAAAAAAAAAAAAAACAAAAAAAGAAAAGAAAAGGCAAAAAAACTAGACACTGAGTATTTGATCCAAAGCCAAAAACAACCTTTGGTATCAAGGCATTCCTGAGCTGCTTTGTTTATAGATACCAAAATACACACACACCACCCCACACTGCTGCAAGCACACAGAGCACAAACCGCTTCCATCCGCGCGGCCACAAATCACACGCTCAGGCCACAAATGCCCAGGGCCAGCAGCCAGACTGGGGCTGGCAGCCACAGGAGAGCCACTGCCCAGGGCCCAGCCCAGCCCTGCCACTCGCCCTGCAAGCTCTGTCCTAGTTTGCAGAATTCCTGATGGACTGGACGGTTCTGCGTTTCCTTTTCCATTATTGCTGATTGCCAAAATATTTGTGCAGTGATGGAATTTGCCTGCCAGAACTAGAGCAGGAGGAGGGAGCTCTGTTTTCGTCTGACCTCAAGTCAGGAGAGGTTCTGGGTCCCCGGCTGGAACTACTGGAGCTGAGCTCTGGCTGGAGCCCAGCGCTCCTCCTGGGACGAGCCCGGGCGGGCTCTGCCTGCCCTGCACTGGGGGACGGTGGGAGGGCTCCTGCCTCCGACAGGACAGAGCAGCCCAACCCATAGAAGGAACCGGAATGTTTCCACTTTGCCTGAGCGCGCTAGGAAACTTTTGGAGAGACTATTTTAGCAAAATATGCTAAATGCCTCCAGATCGATGCCCGTGAGTAGGAAAAATCAAACAGCTTTGCCATCATAAACAGCAGAAGGATGGCAACCAGAGGAGTCCAGCAAGCAGTGGGACAAACAGGAAAGAGTTGGAAATTTCCAGGGCATTGTTTGAAACGCAAGACAGAACATTCTGATCTACTTTTACTGTTTTGATGTTACATTTCATGTTTTAAAACACTCCATGCCTTTACAGAAACACTGCAAAGATGTCAAAAGAATTCAAATACACCAACTGCTCTTTACTTGGCTCTCCTTAGTCATTGCTGATTAGCAACATTTCCATCAGAATGGAGGCAAGACATTTAAGGACAGCCACATGGTGCCACTTTGGTTCTCACTAAGCCCACAGGAAGGAACTGGGAGGTCTCCTCCTCTCACAGAAAGCAGGGCTGCTCCCAGCTCCAGCTTCACCCCAGATTCTGGGCAGGTACCCCATAAGACAGCAGAAACATGCCAGGGCACAACCTTCTGTTGATGAGAACAAGCAAGAACTTCCCAACCAAGGGGTGACTCATAGAAGGGGCACAGAGAGATCAGCTGTCACCAGCCTGTGGCACACTGGGAATAGACAGCACAGGCACCCACTGCTCCTTACTGGGGATGAGGAGCAGCAGGGGATAAGGTACAAGAGCTCTTTCCAAGGCTCTGAGCAGCCAGCCCACATAAGGGATCACTGGCTCCTGTCACGGACATTGGCTCAGCAGGGGCAGCATGTGGCCGTGCACAGGGGAACAGTGACACCGCTGTGGCAACAGCATCCCAACCATCCTCATGAGCACAGGCAACAGAGACCAACAGCAGCCAGGCCCAGGTTCACACAGAAAATCTTATCCCCAGTACCCCATTTCCAGCACTACCACTCCTGCCCAGGGCTCTGTGTCCCTTCCCCGCTGGGCACACAGCTCAGCTGCTGCCATGGCCAGGCTCTGAGCTGCAGGTCTGAGGACACCATGGGTCACAGCTCTGCTGCAAACATGTGTCCTTGTGATGATTTTGGCAACAGGAATGGCCTAAATATTTGTTCAAGAGTAGTGAGTGTCTTTGTGTGTCAGGCACAGAGAGACTTTTCTTCTGCATCTGCTCAGCCATTTATCCTGCTTTGTTGCTGCCAGTTGGAAGCTGCACTGTGTGATCCAGGCCCTCGCAGAGCAGGATGAATTCTCAGCCAGGCAGAGGAGCATCGTGCTGAGCCCAAGCCCTCAGACTCAGTCTCACATCTCTCCCCATGTGTACACAAGTGGCACAGCAGGTTCTCACCCTCAGCTCCAGGCCGTGGCTCCCCACAGCCCCACGGTGCCATGCCCTCCCCTGGGGAACTCTTACTGCCCTCTCCACATGGGACAAATTCATGTGTCTGTGGCAGAGCACTCCTGGCATTCTGGCTAAGCAACTCCCATGCTTCCAGAACTTTCAGGACATAAGCTTCACTCTCCTGGCTCAGATTTTAAGTAAACGAGCATTTCTCTGAGACAAACCATTACAGGAGGCAGATCAGATTTGTTCATCTATCCAGTTAGACAGTCAGATATTCTGCCCCAGGAATATGCTCTACTGGCCTAGCACCAGGTTAGGAGAAAGGTGGGAGAGTGCAAAAACCCTCTGATAAGGTCACAGCACGTGTTCTACCTCCTTAGGCTGAAGAACAAGACACCAGAAAGGCAGAGATGGCAGATGAGTCCACTTACAAGTCACCTCCTCACAACAGGCTGCTCCCAGCTCTGCTTACACTAAGGGAAAACACATTTTTCAGAGATGCAGCCCCAAAGTCAACGTCTCCCCAACACCAGTCATGGCTCTCCCTTTGAAAGGAGATGCTGTTGGACCAACATCTCCTGAAGCCAGTGGAGCCAGGGGGGCAGAGGGAAGCTGGAGCCGGGCAGGACGTGACCATCATTTGTACATTTTACGCTCTGGAGAGTTTTACATTTTATTGTCTTATTTTTTATTGTCTAAGCCCTTCAAAAAGATATTGGAGCTGTCAAATCTAAAGTCTCCTGATGATAAGCATGCTCTGTAGAGGAGGTCCTGAGGCATTACTGCAAGAAATGCCTTGGGATCTGCTGGGGCTGAGGGTCAGCCCTGTCCCTGATCCCTCCACGGGGCTGCACTCAACAATTAGTCTCTAGTGAAAATCAACCACAGAAGTTCAGATTTTTTTTTCCTTCCATTTCCACAGATCACCTTCTGCTCCAAACATGGAAACCATATGGCAGACAGGTCCTATCTCCTGCCAAGAAATTCCTTCTTGATGAGATCCCTGTAGCTATCGCTGAGGCTACATGGGCTTCCAGCAAGGGAGTTCACTTTCTGCATCAGACAAACCCTCCAAGCAACCCAGGGAGGAAGAGCAGGGTTCGAGGTGCCAGAATTCATGCTGTGGCTGTTGCCTGTTGAGAGTAATTGCCCTCAGAGGGAATATTGTCATGCTTGAATTTTCCTCTCTGTCCCTCCAGCTGAAGCCAGCCTTGCTTCACTCTGCTGCAAGCAGCAAGGCACAGCTCAGATGGAGGCTGGAATCTGGCTGCAGACCCTCTTCTTCATCCAAGGGGCACGGGGGGAACACACAGAGAAACACAAACAGTAAGTGTTTCACCCACAAACATGGTCCACGCTTGAGAAAGGCTAGGAGTTACACCATTCTGGACAGGCAAAGGAATCACATGGGTTTGTCGAGGAATAAAATCCAAAATTCAGCCCCATGTTGGGAAAATGAATCTAAAAGCCCAAGACAGGGAGCAACAACAGCAAGACAAGGGGAGGTTTACACCAAACTCCCAACTCCTGGTGTCAGCTGACATCCCCCCACACCTGCTGCTTCCTCAGAGCTTTGTGGGAGCTTCCCACCCACCAGGACTGGGGATTCCACCTCATTTCTGGGGGGTTACCTTGCATTTAGCTCTGTGGTGATCCATCACATTGGCCTGTGACCACTGAGCCCAGAGAGTCACAGCTGTGCCCTCACTGCTGACACCACCCATCTCCGTGTCACCTGCAGGCACTACCAGCAAAGGTTTTTACCATCCTTGTTGTTAAATCACACATTAAATCATGTCAGAATATTCCTTGGGAACACCACAGGGAGCGACACTGCCATTACTGACCAGACTTTGAAATCTGTCATTAAGCCAATTTTTAATCCACATAATATGTGCTATTAGCTACAGGTTCTCTGGGCAAAATGTCAAACATCTTCAAAAAAATTGAAATACACAGCACCAACTGTGCTACGCTTCCTAACCAGGCCCAAAATTTGATCATACTGGACTCTTCATATGTTTTCTCCCAGCAGGAGCTGCCCGTCCCTGCTCCACACAGCACTGCCAGATCAGCAAGGGAAAGTGTGCAAGATGTCTGGCCATTGCTGTAATTAACTGCTTGCTCCTGCAAGGAACCCCCAAGTTTGTGCTCCTGGACTGTCCTCTACTTCCAGAGCAGATAGAATCTCCCCAGCGTTCTCAATCACTCTGTGAGCCCCACTCCAGCATGGCACAGTTTAAAACAGCCCCAGAAAACTTCAGGGAGAACCTGCCAGCAGCCAGACCCCAGATAAAATACACAGCAGCACAGTGAGCTCTGCACAAACCCTGTGAGTGTGCCATGAAGTTCCAATTATTAGTCAATCATTGGGGATCTACAGTGCTCCCAAACTCCTGTGGCTTTTGGGCAGCAAGGCTGCTGGGACAGGAATTGCCAGATGCCTCAGGAACACCAAGTCCAGGAGAGTGGGCAAGTGCTGGGCAAACAGCAGGCAGTTTGGGAGATGCTGTGCCACTGCAGCAGACACAGAACTCTCGGGGACCCTGTGTCAAAGGCAGCAGGCTCTGAGCAGCAGAAACCTTCCTGGCCCTCAGTGCAACACCAGCTCATTCCCCTGCCCTCCCTCAGGCAGCACCTGGACCCCTGGTGCCACTCAGCCACTTCTGCTGGCCCACAGTGCTCAGCCTAACCTTTGCCCAGCTGATGATTCTGGCAGATGTTGTGGGTTGGCTGAGGCTGGTTTTTGGGGCCCTGTGCCAGTGACAGTGCAGGGCACAGCCACCATCCCGGCTCTCCAGAGTGGACCAGCAGGGCCACATTTGCTGAAGAGCTGGGAAGAAAAAAAATCAATGAGCACGGTGCAGTCAAAACAGATTCTGGCAGAGTCTAGGCCATCCTGAAGTGAATATTACTTGGGACTAAATTGTTTTCCTTATCTAGCAGTTTGTCCTAAGGAGCTGGACTTAGCCTCCCAGCGAACCCAATAAGTCTTTCAGTTTGACTGGAAACTCCACATTTTTCCTTTTTAGAAAAATGTCACAGACATTCCTCTGTTTCATTACTCTCCGCTGCTTCTCCTTTCCTTCCCATTAAAGCTCTGGCGAGGGGAGGCCAAGCTGAGCGCCAGTGCGGGGCTGGACACAGGCCCAGACTGTCTGGACGTGGCTCAACAGTGGAAAGACCTATTGTTTTCCTTGGCAGGCAACTGGTATTTTTCCTTATGCCCAGAAAGGCTGCGCCAATTTACAGCCCATGACCTGTGGAGGGGGAGGAAGAGCCAGACTTGCGTCCCACCCTTTTCCCCCTCCAATAATCTCAGTCTGTGGAGGCACCACACACCCTCCTGCTGGGCAGGGACCATTGCCCTGCAAACTAATTCCTGTAACCAGGGCAGCAGTCTTTCCCCCCAGGTATCCTGTGGCCCTCACTCAGGTTTATCACACAGCCAGGATCTGATCCTGAAAATAACCCCAGGGAGTGGGCAGCCTCCCTTGCTCCAGAGCAGCCTCCCAAGCCCTTCCCATGCTCGCAGGGCTGTCTCAGGGGATGGCTGGCACATCCTGCTCCTGCCTGGACAGAGATCCCACCAGCACAGCCCCCTGATGCTATCTCAGTACTTCCAGCACCAGGGCAAGCAGGAAGCACAGGGCTGTGGGAAAACTAAACAAGGAAGTCTGACGAGGTTTCTCACACCACCGAGTAGGTTTGCTCCCTTCTCACTGAAAACTGCTGGGCACAGGTTCAGGTCAGGTCTTGCCTTATCGTGAATTGTTTCTCCCAGGCCTCAATACCATCAGCAGCTTCCACCGTCCTGCTCCTGGCACCATCCCTGGACCACAGCACAGGGCTTGGATTGTGCTCCCTGCATTTAGGCAGGGAAGGAGCTGTAAGAACACACACGTTGAGTCTGCTGATAGCTGAAATCTCTCCCAGGGAAGCTCCTTCTGGGGCATAAAAATGGGGAAAACCTCAACATTTCATTGAGGGTTTGGTCCCTAGCCTTCCAAGACTTTCCCCACCTCAGTTCCTGAATCCCTATTTACCTCCCTAAGATTTACTGCAGCTTTAGAAAACTGAAATCCTGCACTGAAGCAGCAGATCTCCCCAGGCTGGGGGAGGTTTCCAGGCCTGTCCTTTCATCCATCTGCAGAGTAATGCTCAAAAAAGGAAAAAACAAAAGACTAAAGCAGAGAGTTTGCTCAGTGCATGCATCCTTCCAGCTTTTATTAATTACCCCTCTTCCCTCCCAGGGGAGGGAAATATTAATTACCCCTCTTCCCACCCAGGCCTCCACTTGCCAAGCACTCTGCCCTACCAGCCAGGCTGTGCTGTGGCAGACAGTCCCACAAGCCCAAATGGCCTTTTCCCACTGGCCTGCACCAGCAGCTTTTCACATTGTCTTGGTTTAAAGGGGAGCTAAGAGCAAGTGTGACCCCAATCAAGCCCCACCATCTGCATCAGTTCCTGGTCCCAGACTCTCCCATGGCCTCAGGTCACACCTTGGGGCTGCACAGATTAGCAGGATGCCTGGCATGGCAGGGAGCATCATGGTGCTCACAGTGCCAGCGGGGCTGTGGGCACAGAGGAGCCACAAGACCTGCACAAGGAGAGGTTGGGTTTGGCCTGTGTCCCAGAGCACCGAGGGCCCAAGGACACAAGACCCCTCACCCCAGTGCCTGCTGCACAAAGGAACAGGGCATTCCTACTCATCTTGGGCATCTCAGGAGCCAGGCAGAGCCCTGAGGCTTTGGCCAAGGGTGGTTCCAAAACCTCATCTGCATGCGCTGCCCACACTGAAGGCCCCAGTTCCTTGGGGAACTCTTGGAGAGCACTTCCCACCATCTGAAGGCAAATATGGCAGGTCTTTGAACTTAGCAAGATACTTGCAGATACTTAGCAAGATGATGACAACAAACATTCATTATAGCCCAGATTATGTACTTCATCCACCACGTTTCTGCAAGCTGCAAACCCCCAAATGTCCTCAGACAGAGACCTCCATGAGCAGATATGGATGGAAAGGGAGGAAAGCCAAGTGACAACCGGGCTAATCAGAAAGGAAATGGCCTTTGTCACTCGGCCAAGTCAAACTCAGATTGTCTCTTAGATTTAAAGTGCTGCTGAAGCAGGAAAGCTCTTTAAGAGCACACACAGTAATTGTCCAGCAAATAGAATGGTGCCAGCTTTTCTCCTCAGCTTTGGAAAGGACATGCAGGATGCAATACAGGGCCATCACCAGGGGTCACAGCGTGGTGATTCAGTGATTCGGCACCCAGCAGAAAGCTCATTTGTCACCTCTGCTAATTGCAGATCTCTCCAAAGGCTCCCAAGCTCACAGTCTCCCAAACTCTACCATGCATTTTGGGCAAGGCAGGATACCCCAGCAGAACCAAAGGGCATTCTTAGGGATTCCATCTCCCCCATTTCACCCCTGGAATCCTTTCAGAGGTGATTATTCATCTTTCTGGACTCTCCATCACACCTCACAGCAGCAGGATTGCAAAGCTGCTCCTGGCATTTCCATCTGTATTATTGCTGGCTGGGAACACAGCTTCCAGTCTGGCCCCTGCCCCTGCCTGTGACTCCTGAGAGGCGAGGCTCCTGCTGGGACTACTCCAGCTGCAGCAGAGAAAATTCTTTGCAGGGATTGTTTTCACAAACCTTTCTATTGCCAGTTATTTTGATACCACGAGTCATCCCTGCGCTGGGGAAGAGAGACCTCCCTTCCCCTCCAAAGGATATCCATGCTTTGTTAGGAGGCTGCTGGGTGCCAGAGCAGAGCTCATGGAAAGGGAGTCAAGGGCTGCCCCTCTAATCAGGGTGGTCCTTCCTGACTCCTTTTCAAAGCATTTTCCAAGGAAACTGGATGCATTGGCAGCAATCTGGACAACTCATAAGAGAAATTTCACTGGCTTTGGAGGCAGACAGCTCCACAAGATGGAAGGTGTTGGACATTTCTTGTCCTGGCAGCAAGCTCCCTTCAAATGATTCTGTTCTGCCTATGAGGTATGGATGACCTTGGAGGAGTTGGGGACACTTTCACCTGCAAGTCTGTCATCACCACTGCAGCTGGAATTACATCTCCAGACCCTTGATGGCCTGAGAGCTGCTCAGAGGACCCTGCTGCCCCTAGAGCCAGCCTCTTGGGTGGGAAACAGGAGGCTGCACCTTGGAGGACTCAGGACCATCCTCATCCAGGCTCTCCTAGAAGACATGGAGTAGGGTAATCAGGGCTGGGCAGGAGTGGGTGCAGGGATCTGGTCTAGAGCAATGACAGGACAACAAACTTTGACACAGGGAGATAAAAAGCCCCATCTTTTCCAGGTTTCCAGCTCCAGCCTCGCTGGAGCCCAGAGCTAGGAGCCCATCCCACTAAATCTCAGGGTGCCAGTACCCAGAAGCCCTCCCAGGGGTCAGGATGGTCACAGCACAGTGTTTCTCCCCAGAGAGACAGGGGAGCACTCTGCTCAGTACAGCACACTCACCCCACACCCTTGAGTCAGCGACCACAGCATGCCATGTCCCGCTGCCTGTACCTGCGGGGCAGGAAGAAATCAGCCAGCTCCTGACCCACCAGGCACCTGGAGCAGCATTCCCATGAGCTCCCTCAACCCCTGCCAAGGGAGGAGTTTTGGGGCTGGAAGGGGAGCATCTCATCCCGCCGAGACACGCCTGGCAGCGCTGGAGGAGGGTGACTAATCCTGCACCGGCGCTGGGAACGCGAGCGGCACCGAACGCCCCAGCAGCAGCGGGGAAACGCTGCCAGCAGCAGCCAGTGTGAACATGCTGCTCCTGCTCGAGTGTGATTGCTTCAGAAATGGCATAAATAAGGAAGTGGCAGCTCAGCCATGGCACCAGGTAACCCCGGCCTCACAGACAGCTCATGCACTGCCTGCAATGCTCTGCCCTGCGCCTCGTTCTGCAGACACACTGAGGGGACAGGGCTGGGCTCTTCCCTGCTGAACCACACAATTCCAACTGCTGTGGACACCAAGGGAGCTCTCTCAGGGACTGCTGTTGGGCCAAGGATTTCATCCCCTTTAGAAAAGACAACATGAGTTTTCTCTCACTCACCAGATAGGCGTTCCATAGGGCAAGACCCTCATGCTTGACTGTTATGGGAGAGCATCCCAAAGGGATGAGCTGCTCCATGGAGACACATCTGCTATGGAGCAGGCTGGCTGCTGGGGACAGATGAGTCCATTACCTTGCAACCCAACTCTCCTGTTCCTCACACCCAAGCAAGACCTTTCTCAGGAACAAAGGATCTTTCCACTTGCCTATGGGCAGCCCCAGATTTTGTGTCTGGGTGTTCTGGGAGGTCAGCTGCAGCTTTCAGAACAACAACTAGCACAAAGAGATGCTGTAAGTATATTCATATGCAGGCAAAGGAAAACAAACCATGATTTTCAACAGCACAGGTCAAATAGTATTCCAGTTACAGCTAATTAAACTCCCTGCAAGAATGTCAAAGGGAAGGGTGTTTTTCCAAGATCCTTTTCCTTTGATTTACAGTGTGCTTTGGGATTTCAACCCCAACTTTGTCATATGCTGCATATTCTCCCTCTCACAATTTCAAGTTGTCCTGCTCCAGGTGCAACTGAAGCATCTGGGGAAACCAGTGACAAGGGTGAACTCAGTCACCACCAGGTAATGGCCCTGGGCACCAGTGTGACACTGGGCAGTCACACAGCTGGGGAAGTCACAGCTGATGGGGCAGACATGGCTGGGACAGGAACCAGCACCTCCTGCCCAGCTCCTGCAGCCCTGCTCAGCAGCTCACACACACTCCCAGGGGAACGCTGAACCAATTGACATAGAGGAACTACAAGGGCTCAGTGGAAATGATTTGTTACCAATTAAGGCGGAAGTCAATTAAGGCAATCGGTACAGGTTAAAGAAAAGATGGCCTAAGAAATACCTAATTGACAGGAAAAAAATAATACAAAGAGCCACCTTGCAGCAGCCCTGCATTAACCGGGGAGACTGGGGACGCTGTGAGGTTTCAAGAGTTCATTGCATCTATGATCAGGAGCACAGAACTCCAGAGGCTTCTGTCCAGATGAAAGGCTGAGGGAAAGATATTGCAAATCATCGCTGAACTCTTGACTGCCTTAATCCTCCTCTGTTCCCATTTTCTCCCATTCACTGTGTCAGCAATATCTGGAATCCAACACCCACAGGTGTGTTTTCACACACAAGTGATGTGTAACAACTTCCACATCCACCCATCTAAAGAACACCATCTATCGTTACAATTCCAGACTCACACTTTTATCCAGCCCAGGAAACCCCCAAGCTAAAAATATTTGGAGGCTGGAAATGTCCTCAGATATCAATCACTGTGAGCCTACTGGAGGATCCAGGAACCACAGAGGCACAGATGACCCCAGGGAATGACAGGGCAAGGGCCAAAGAATCTAAACAGCAGAGATGAAGGTAGAGGTGGTGTTGAGGAGAGACACCCTGGCTGTTTCAAGGGAGCTGAGCTGCAAGGAAGTGCTGGGGAGCCCACGATGGCTCCTGGTGATTGTGGGACCAGGACACTGGAGGGACACACCAGAGATCTCTAGAGCCAAGAGCCTTGTGCAGCATTGGCACAGGGCAAAGGCAAACTGATCCCTCCTGGTGCTGCTCAGCTTTGGTCCAGGGTGGCAATACTGCTCCAAAAACAACCAGGAGTACCCATCACCAGCATGGCATCCACCCCTCCAGGAGCACACTGCCCTTGTCCCACCAGCACAGGGCCAGGCTTTGGTGACCAGTAGAAGCACTTGTACCTCACTAACTGCTGTGTGAGCAGGTGGTTGCACTTTGATCTGCCCTGTGACCTCTACAAACCATCTGCTGAACCCCCCTGCTACCACCTCCTGCCCTGAAGAGCTCTGCTCCCACAGGTGCCAGCACACACATCCATTATGGGATCCTGGGGTCCTTTGCAGGAATAACTCTCATGTGCTGCAGAATTCAGATGGGGCTAAATCACCTGCCTGGTATGAAGGATGCCTTCCTTGGTGACATTTTTAACACTGTTTTTAAGGAGCATATTGCCCAGCTGGAAATGAGAATCCATCAGGCAATAGCATATATCGTAGGTCCTGGTCAGTAAGTGGAAAGAATTGGGGTTTATGGCTCAATAAATCATAGATCTTTCAATTAGATGAGTAGCTTAATTACTCCACTGGATTTCGCATCCTACCTCTTTTGTAAGATCGTATTCTTTTAATGGCAACACCGCCGTTACCAAGGCCCTGACAAATTGCACTTCGTTCCTTCCTATTCAGCATCTGACTGGAGCAGGTAGGGCATTACAGCTTAAATTCATTAAATTACTCTTAACATACAACTTCCCTTGACTTTCTGTAGATTATTCAAAATAAATGGCATCCCATGAACGCCCTCTCCACTGGGCAGGATTGACTTCCCTTCTGTGACCCTCTCCAATGAGAAAAACACACTGAGTAAAAACAGGGAAGATCAGCACACATTTACTAATGGGCATCAGCATGTTTGTTTCAGGACTTCTGACACTTCATGCCTGGTCTCTCCTCCCTAGGCTGGGCAAGGCTGATGCCATTTGGATTGCAAGGAGCTCTCCAGTTTCACTTATTTGTCTCACACCTCGATGCCTGAAAACCACAATCATCCACAGTCATGGCCCCAAGAGCAGCAGCATACAGCAGCATGCACAGCTCCAACAGCCCCAAAACACCGCTGATGCCTTCAGGTAAAGAGGGGCTTGCCAATACACAACAGTGGTCACTTACAGCCACAAAAATGCTGCTGAAGTCCTGGGGATAAAAAAGGCAGGAGGTGCCTCGCCCAGCACTCTGTAGGAACAAAGAGCACACAAACCCAAGCAACAGCAAGAAGCAGTGAGCAGGAGGGAATCAATCCAGCCCGCTGATGCTGGCAGACAGGTGTAGCCACCTGGCACACCTGAACACCTTGACCTGTGTTTGCAATTCATCCCTCCCCAGCATCCTTCTGCACCCAAGAGCACTTGCCAGGATGACCTGTGGTGTGACCAGTCTCAGGGGAAGCTTCAGCAGTTGGTGTGAAATGAACCTGTACCTCATCCTCACTTCTGAAAAAAACCAGCTTTTAATGGAAACCCGACATTTCCCATACACAGAACAGAGTATCCAATCCGTGCAGACTGACTCCCCGTCTCTCCTCACTTTCTTCCTATTGCACCTCAAGAGTTATAGATCCCTCACACTCATAAAAGATAATCACCCTTCATGGGTGAAGGAGCCTCTATTTATACCACTGCAGCAGGATGAATAGGCTGTGCAATTAAAGCAGGAGCTGCAGCAGAAGGGCTGGGCACAATTCCTATTGAAGGGAAAATCCAGTATTTCCCAGTACCTCAAAATTAGGTATTTTTACTTAATACCTGCTGGGTTAGAAGCCCTAGAGTCAAAGATTTAATCCCAAGGCTCAGTCATACCATTTCCCAAGATCAGCACCATTCCACATCCTGTAAACACATGTGCACAACACTGCTCTGGGTACCGTGTCACGGGGCCCATCCAGGAGCTCCAGGCACATCCCTGAGTGCATCCCTGTGTCAGGGCTCTCCAGGACTACAAGGATGGCCACTGGCCATGCCTGGCCGGGGTCTCCAGGAGCCCTGGATCTCCAGGGACCCTCTGCCGCAGGCGGCTCCACGGGGGGCACTATTTACCTTGTTAATTTCTGAGGGAGGCGTTTTAATTGCTTTAAATTACTGCTGGAAAAACTGGAGTGGTCAACAATCAATCAGGCTGATTTACCACCCCGTGCCCACCCGCCGCGAGCCGGCAATCAGCTGCCGCCACGAGATCTATTATTGATGAACTTTGCGGCACCGCTAATTAGCCTTGAGCGCAGGTCGCCAGCATCGCCGCGCCGGCGGAGCACGGCTGTCACCGCTGCCCGGGACAGGGGACCCGCCTGTCACCGCTGCTCGGGACAGGCAGAGCCCGGGGGCACCGGGAGGGCTGCCCAGCTTTCCCTCCCTTCCCTTTGCTGGATCCTACAGGCAGCGAGGCCAGCGCAGGGGTGAAGGGGGAAAGGAAGGCTGCACCCCCTTCAAAATGCAGGAGAGAACTGTGGGGGAAAGTTAAGGTGTCCCAGGAGCAAAGCCACCCCATATTCCAACAAAAGCAGAGAGGGAAGAGGAGGGCATTGCCATTCTGCACAGGAATCCATAGTTCCCATCCCTGGCAAGAGCACCTCCACGGCGACGGGCGTGTGCATGCCAGTCATCCATCAGCCCACTGATCTCATCCTTGATTTTCATGGACAACTTTGATTTTTCATCATAAATTCTCCTTGTTCCTCACTGGAGACTGACAGGGGGTTTAAGTACAGAATGAAACAGAGAATATTAAAGTGGCTGCTATTCTTTTGTGCCTGTCAGCTGATTCACTTTAAACACTGTCCTTTTTAGTGAGAATACCACAACACTTTGGGACCCTCAGCCAAGGCCCTCAAGGATATTGATTAAATGCAGCTTCCCCTGGAAGACCCTTCCTTTTCTTTAAGTTCTCCCTGTTTTAAAAAGAGGTCCAAGGGTCCTGCCTGTCCATTCAGGGTCACTGCTAGCATCAGCCGAGAGCAGCAGACCAGCATGACCAGGACAAGCACCACTGCCAGGCTCGGGTGGGAGCACAACAGCCCAGGAGCAGTCCTCAGATGCCCCCAGCTTTGCCAGCTCTTTGTGCCACATGGGTGGTCCCTTGTTGGTGACACTGGACGCTGCATCCCAGTTCTCCTCACAGCACCAGTCCTTACAGGAGTTCCACGCTGTGCTCCCAAGAGCCTAAAGAGCACATCCAGCCCTGGGAGCACCCAGGCACAGGGAACCCTGCATGGCACCAGGCTGAATCCCCTCCCGATCCTTGCTTCTCGGGGCATCAGCTCCCCTTTCCACTCCAGGGAAAAAGCTGCTTTACCATCCCCTCCTTGTTATAATCCCATCAAAGCACTCCTGGCCCCCTCACCCGGGGTGCCTCCACCGCAGGCACCCAGACAGCGCTGGTGCCAGCGCCTCTCCCTGGCAAGCCCAGCTGCAGTCTTTTATCTGCAGACATGAAGCAGCAGTGCCCTGCAGCTCCTCTGCTAACAGGTGATTAAACGTGCATAAAGATTTACTCATTTCCCCTTCCCCGCCGTCAGTAAGCAACATGAAAAAATAAATATTCCAAGCGCTCAAATATGAAGGCTCCAGGATCACAGTGGGGAAACAACGACTTTGAGCTCTGGAGGTTTCCATCCAGCTGCTGGAAGGTTTCCATCCAGCTGCAGGAGGTGACCATTCCCTAATTCCACTTCACAGCCACGACCTTGGTGCTGCTCCTGCAGCTTCCTGTGTTTTTTTCAGCAAAGGTGCTGAGCCACACCCGGCTGCCAACGAGGCTGCACTGAGCACACAGGGGAAGGTCCTCAGCATGGGTCTGGCTGCTGCTCCCCTTGCCCCCACACCCTCCAAAGCACCTGCACAGCAGCCACCATGGTCCATGAGGGCACCCAATTCCAGTGACCAAGCATGCTGCTCCTTCCTGGCACAGGGCTGGACCTGCAGAGGTGGGAGATCTGGAGGCAGGGGCCAAGAGGTTCCAGCCACAGCCCAGCCCCAGCAGGGACACCCCTGTGAGCATGCTGGGAGTGGTTGAGGTCGCAGGCAGGCTGCTCTGGGTGCCCTCACCATGTTCAGTTTGTTCAGCATTCCTGACCTGCCTCCAGCACAGCTTATCTCTGCTCGCATCGCTCTGGGATGGAAACAGCCCCAGCCCGAGGGGAAGTTTGCTCACCCTGCGTTTACACCTGAGAGATCCGTTGTTTATCCAAAGCTGTGCAAACTGTAGGCCTGGAAACCGGACTGAAACCCTTATGCAACCACCCTTCTGAGCCAGAATCAGCCCAGCAGCAGCAGCTTGCACGGCTTGGCCCAGAGCAAGGTGGGTGTAAAAACTGGAACAGAGCCAAAAGCAAGTCCATATACTGAGCGTCTCTGCGCCTCCAAGGAAGCTCAGCCTCCTGGGTGATGCTGAGGTGACATTTCTGTGCTGCCGGTACACACACCTGCACAGCCAGGAGAGTGCTGGGAGGCTGACACCAGAAACAATAGCCACAAGTCCCAGCAGTGTATCACCACCACTGCATTCACCCCCATGAAACCACACTGTGATTTGTCTATCGATTTTTCAATGTTCAAATTAGCACAGACTCACTTCCCACCCGCTTCCTTCTGATCACAGCCAGCTGCCCCAACACCTCCAGTTCCCTGGGATTCACCTTTCCCCAGCTCCTGCTTTGTAAACGCCCCAGTCTCCCCACTGCACCACTGAGCACATCAGGGCTCCTGCTCCAGTACGGGACCCATCGGTTCCAGGGCACAGCTGCTGCCAATTACCACTACTTAACTGGCACATTAAGCACAGAGTAAGGAATTAGGAGTTTCGGCCTGCTCTCTACTTAACAATAACAAAGTCACTTGACCTTTTTTCAGCCACCACAATGGCTGTGTAAGTGACTGCTTGACAAATGGGCTTTGTAATGGTCTCTGCTCTTTCTCATGTGGCTGGTGGAACAGTTAATATCTTGAGTCACAGCATTAAGAGGAGTGCTCGTGATTAATTTAAGATGTCAATTAATCACCCCAAATGGACTGGTTTGTCATCACTTCCTAATGGGAAGATGTTGATTTGTCCCACAGAATTTGTAACAGGAAGGGAGGCTGAAGGCCCGGCTCAGAGCAGCGGGAGCTCTGTGACCAGCGCTAGTGAGAGAGGAAGGAAGAAAGGAAACAACCACTTCCACATACAAGGGTGCCACTGTGTTCCCATTTTAAAAATCACACCGCCCTGGGAAGAGCCTGCATGTATTTTTTCTGAAGTGCCAGCCCTGATTACAGCTTTAGACACCTCCTTCCAGCAATCCAAGGTGCATCACCCACAGTGCAGGGAGCGGGGGACAGTGCCAGGTCCAGTCTTTAGAAAACTCACGCATTCTTTCTCTCTAGCACAGACAGCAAGAACTGGAAAAATCTCTGCTTTTAGCTGGACAAAGGAGACGTTGACAATTTCAAATCTGTCCTTGGTTTCCTTTTATAGAAACAAGACATGTGCAGTGATGATTCAGAAATGTAGCTCCAGAGATTGCCAGGGCTGCTTCACACCAGCTCCTCCGAGCTAAGCAGCCATCCCTGGCAGAGCCTCTGCGCTCAGAGTCACCCATCCCAGCCATGGGGCACGTGGACCAGGAGATGCACTGGGTCCTGGCTCTCATACCCCATTTCTGGAGGCCAGCAGAAGCCTTTTGGCCAGTGGGAGTGCTGCTCTGCACTGCATGGATGGTCAGAACACGTCTGTGGTCTGACAAGTGTGGCAGTGATTCTGGACAAGTTCTGCAATTTTGCTCCTTTTTAAAAAAAATTGATGTTTGCTACATAGCACTGATTGCTGAGGCCAGGGCCACCACAGCCAGCACACACTGCCTCTAGGAAGCCCATCTTAACTTTAGATTGTATAAGAATTTCCTCTGCTGGGAAATGTAAATGTCCAAAATAGCCCCTCATCAGCTCTCATACTGGGAAAAGCCTCAAGGTTCCCCATACTCCAGAGAAGATGAGCAAGCTTTGTCTGAACAAAGTCCTGTGCAGTAGTGTGACAGCCATGGTGACAAGGAACTGGATCTCTCTGGATTCCAGGTGGAGAAGTTTGTACTCAAAGCAGGGGCCAAGCACTGCAGGTCCATCTTTCTGGAAGAGAAACTGGACCTGGGGAGCTCCCAGCCCACAATGCACAGGCAAGAGCCCTGTAATCCAGGCAAAGCAGCATCATCATTTAGGTATTTGTGAAACAGCTAAACAAGAGCTTCTTCTAGCTATAAAAATATTTCAGACTTTTCAACAGCTCTGCTCCATGAGCCCACGAGTGCCCAGGCTTTGCATCCACTGAGGTGCAGGGAAGAAATCCTCCATTCCAGTCACAGTGGGCACCAAGATGCAGGAGATAGCAAACCCCCAGCTGACTCCAAGGGGCTGTTTCCTTGGCTGCACTTTTCCAGGATGTTTCTGGGTCACTTGTTTCCATATGAGGCATTACCTGGACTCGTGTGAGCTGTGTCACCCCTCATCAGTCTCACACTGTGGCAATAAATAGAGTCCAAGTGGAGACAGAATTTTTTTCCACCCTGAAGTCTGTAAAAGAAAGGGCTGCAGGAGTTGGAGATGGAGCATCACCTGCCTCAGGCTCCCATGGAGATCCCAGCAACGTATCACACTCCAGGCTGTAATTCACAAGGCATATTAATCATGTAGCAAAGAAGTCACTTGGGATGTTGGAAAATAAAAGCAATGATGAAAAAATAATTTTTTTTCAATTGGTGTGTAATGAGGCAGGTTTTTCCCCACACAGGCAGGTTCCTCCCTGGGAGGAGAGCCTTTGCTTCCTGCCTGCCCAGGGGCCCACGACCCCGCTCTCCGTCACACCCCATGAACCGTGCTCCTCTGCCCAGCACCACGGGAAATGTGCACTCCTTTCCTACGAGTTCCCATGAAATCAGAAAAATGTTGGGGGCCTGGGGGAGGAAGCACTGCATTTCCATCCATTCCTATCCTCCCATGGAGGAGGTTTGAAAACAACTGTCCTTGTGTCTGCGTGCGCCTCGTGCGCGGCAGCTGCAGAACGAGTCCTGCTCACAGGGTTGTGGTGAGACCACACTGCGCTGGGAACACCATAGTCAGGGTTAGGAACTTCTTTCTAATGGGGTGACCCCAAGGAAGTCAGATGAACTCCCTGCACACACGAGATGAGCCCAGACTGGGCAGAAGAAGGCACAGCATGGCACCAGCCTGCACTCGCTGGGATTTCTCCATGGCTTTCACCAGCCAAAGCTCCATGACAAAAATGTCAAATCTGGAATTTTAACCCATAACAAGCCCATGAAATCCCAGATGCATTTTCATGAAAGCACCCTTCCTAGTCATGCCCGGGCACATGCAGTGCAATACAAGTGCCGTGGTGCCAGCACCAGAACCTCCAGTGGAGTCACAGTCTTGTAACAACTGCTGCCAACAGGGAAACTGGTTTTACTGGACAGTCAGGTCACAGGGAAGAAGGTATAGGGGATATATCCCTTCCCTCCCCTCAGGAACCCTCCCAAGGGTCTTCTCCAGCCATCACAAACATGCACACGTGTATGCAGCTTGTTTGGGTGTGAGACAGAGCTCATTAATGCCACTTGGGCAGCAGCAGCAGAGCCCATGTGTGCCCATGCGTCTCACTCATTCCAGAGCTTTTGTGTTTATCAGCTCCCTAAGACAGATGCTGGAGCTGCTGTATGTTGCCTCCAGCAAAGTCCTGGGGAGAAGGGGGAGCGTGGCCCCGGGAGGAGGCAGCTCTGCTGCTCTGATCTAACCAGGAGTGACACAAAGGCTGGGGGCCAGCAGTGCCCACCCCCTTCTCCTGTGATCCTGGACTTCTCATCCACAGCGCTGCAATGGGAAAGTCACAGCCTGAGCAGAGCCACAGTGGGCAGCCAGGCCATGGGCTGGAGGAGGTTCTTTTGTCACAGACCCCTCAGCACAGAGCAGGGGATGATTTCCCGATAATTTCCTGATTTCAGTCGGGGATCAATTGGCCACTTGCTCCCATTCCTTCCCCCCAGGACCAGAGGCTCCAGCTCTGCATGCAAAGCAGTTGCTCCCTATTTCCAAATGCAAATGCCTCTGTGAAAGGCCTTGCTTTGAAACCAGCATTATTCCCCAGGGTCCCGACCCTCCCGCCACATCCCTCACCCCGGCCTCTAGCCCAGCCTCTGCCTCTGCCTTCCCAGAGTAACAAAGGTTACGGGAAATAAAAGCAGAGCGATTACCATCTGGGAATCATCAGGCAGAGCCCAGAGGGATGGAGCAGGCTGCAGAGACCAGGCTGATCCCACAGCCCACCACCCATGTGTGCCTCAGCCCCCCCAAAATCCAACAGCCTGCCAAGGGCTGCAGGAACCCCAGCAGCATGGTGCGAGGGGCGCTGAACAGAGCTGAGCCAAACCCAGTGACACCCTGCACCCCACTGAACGAGGCTGGAGGGAGGAGTGGCTGCCATGTCCCTCCTTGCACCCCAACACAGCACTTCTGCAGCCCCAGAGCCAGGCACAGACAGCCCAGGATGGCAGCAGCACACAGCCATAGCTACAGCAGTGCCTGGCAGCTCCATCTCATTCTGTCCTCCTCCCGTGACCCGCTGCCAGTGTGGATGAGGAGCAGGCAGCTGGATGGGTCTCACACCTTTGCTGGCCCCAGTGGTGCGGGTCCCTAAGCTACAGCAGGAAACAGGGATGGGGATGGGGGCATCCCACAGTTCCACACTCCCTGTGCCCAGAATGGAGTGGCTGCTCCTCCCTGCCATCAATCTCCTGCTCTGTCCACTCTGGAGCCTGGAAATAAACCCCCTTTAACTCTCCGCCACAACCGCTCTGTTTTGGTGGCTGAGGGCCCCACATTCCTGAGCTTCAGACTGCAGCCACGTCTTCAGGAGCGGAGCCACAAGAGCTTTCTGATGGTTAATTGCTGGCACACTCTCACTGAAAACATGAAACACCCCCTGACAAGCCGTGTGATTTATTACTGCCCACTGCAAAACGGAACAAAATCAATTGGCTATTACCTCACTTAGCGAAGGCTTGTCACCGCCTGGGAGCAGGGTGTTAAAAATAAAAGCCAGGCACAGCCCCGGCTGCGATCCCCACGCTGGGGCTGCTCCACCTGCTTTGGCACAGATAACACCAGGGCCATGCCAGGCTGGGCTCCCTGTGCTCTGACCTCTGCCATGCTGGTGCAGCACCAGCTCCTTCCTGCTTTGCTGTTATTAATCAACAAATGCCGTTGTGAGCGCCGGCACAGCACATTTTTAAGATGTGCAGAGCAGTGACAGGATATTTATGACAGAAGTGTATCCTTTAATTAGTCAAATTCATGCAACCCTTCCTGCCCCAGCAAGGCAGACCCTCCATGCCCAGGAAGCCACCCCATGCTGGTTGTGGCACTGGCAGGGCAGGGCTGTAGCCCTGCTCATGGGCAGGTGGAACGTGCCAGGGAAAGGGACTGTCCATCCACTCGTGTCTGAGTGTGACAGCCTGGCTTTCCTTGGCTGGGAGCTGTCTCTGAGCTGACCCCCTCGGTGCCCAGTGCAGGCTATGAACACCCATGCTGTGGCAACACTGATGCAGCTGCCTCTGCTTCCATTTCCAAATATGCAGGGAAACCCATATATTTCATTAGAAAAGTGACCAGAGAACTGTTTCCATGGTCAGTATTGGGGTCTGTGTCCTGGTACATGTCTGTCTCCTGCCACAGCCCAAGGCACTACCCACAGGATGGGTGGCAGCTCAAGAGCTGGCAGAAGGGGCTGAGGCACATTTGCAGGTTATTTCAGAAATTGAACAGTCCCTCTCTTTACATTTCATCGCCTTTGTTTCATACCCAAATCACTTACAGGCTCCTCCAGTCATAGCAGGGAGATGCTCCTCCCATGAAGCTCCAAACTGTGCACAGCATAAAGAGGCTGCATTATTTATAGACTCTGGATGGATATTTCACATGAGGTCCAGCCCATTCCCAGCATTCCCTCCATTCACAGATCATTAAGTAGCACTTGCTGACATACAAGGCAATGCAAGTGAGTGGGGAACTTTGAATATTGCCACCCAGCCCCACAGTCAGCGAGATTCAGGATGTAATCATCTGGAGAAGGGGGACAGTTGTGCCCTCCCATACACATCTCATCTCAAAGCATCCACACAAGCACTCAGCACTAAGGCAGTTGCAGGTGGATCTGTGGGACCCACATGGCCTGGGCATCACCAAGAGGACATGAAGGCTGCCCAGGGCCCAATACCACCATTGCTGAGCCTAAAAGGGGTTTTCTCCCCACTGAGCTCATGGCTTCAAGGTGATCAGCCGTGTGGGGACAAAATCCCTCCAAAACTTCGGGAGCAGCACAGCACAGAAGAGCCATGAGGGCAACAGCAGACTCAAGAGTTTAATTCAGAGCATGGCAGGTACAAGAGGGGGTCTCTAAGGGGAGCAGCATGAGCAGATGTTTGTGTCCAGGTGCTGCAGGACACCTTTCATGCCTGCCAAGTGTTCTGTGCCCTGTGACCATCCTAGCTGGGGTGCTTGGAGCAGCCAGTGGCTCTGCTGCTGCCCCCAGACCCCACTCCAGGCAGGCAGGCAGTGTCCTTGCTAAGGGCTCATGGCCACCACACTGCTGCCTACAGCTGGAGTAAACCTGGGGCTGTGTCTGCCCCCACCTCAGGCCACAGCCCAGCAGAGACAATGGCAGGACGTGACTGTGGGGACATCTGTGCCTGATCCAGGAAACATTTTGTCATCTAGTAGGAGCAGTGGGTTGTTAAAAAGTAAAAAAAGAGATGTGTGATTGCGAGAAGATCTGGGATACATTTGCAGGCTGCAGCAGAGTATTTCAGAGGAGGACAAGGCTGAGATCGCAGTTCCCAGGAAGCCTGACACCCTGCTCCATGGACTGTGCCCCTGCCAGGAGCTCGTCTCCAATGGCCAGGTCATGTCACCTCCCCAAGGGCTCACCCCTTTGCCCAGGGACTGCCTGGATGCCGAGTGAGGCTCACTGCCCTCCCAGTCCCCAGCTGCTGTGCCCACGCTGCAGGCCTGTGCCGTTCAGCAGGACAGCAGCTCTGTGTGTCCCCTCAGTCTCACCAGTGGCCAAGGGGTGACAGGGGGGGCCTGAGGTGCACAGCAGAGCACCTGCATCCCATCCCAAGGGCAGGTGACACTTGGCCATGTGGACCTCCCAGGGAACAGCAGCCTCCTGCTGCCCATCACTTGGCCACAGCTCTGTGCCCCACTCTCACCCAGGTTTCCTCTGCTGAGGCTAACGCTGCTGCTCAGGGTGACTGTCCAGGTGGTGCCACCAGCCACGAGCTTGTCCCCAGGAGCACGAGGCCTTGCTGGCACACACAAGGGCTGCAGCAGCACCTGCTCTGGGAGAGCTGTGGCTCGACTGGTCCAGCCCAAGGCCGCCCTGCACAGCAGCACTTCCATTTCAGTCCATGGCGCGGTGTGCTGCGGCGACGGATCCGTGGGGCCAGTGGAAAATGGGGCTCTGAGCTCATGCGTCTTATTTTAGCTCCCCATCCTCTCTGGAAGCTATCTCAGGCATGTTTTGGGAATACAGCAGGTATTTTTATGAGTGGGATTTGCAAGGGTATTTTCATCTTAGACTTGGAGACAACTGGGCCTGCTGCCAGGTTTAGGAAGCGCAGGGGCAAGAAACATGAAACTAGTGAGAGGTAGGCTTCCCACTGGGGCTTATATTTAGCTGAGGGGAGCAGGAGCACTCCAAAATGTCCTGCTTGGTGCTCCCTGTGCCAGACCATCCCTCAGCCAGTTCACTGAGGCCAACCTTGACCCAATCCAGGAAAGGCAAGGGGAATGTGTCCCAGGCGATGGCACTTGTCCGGCTTGGCCCAGCTGGCACTGCCGAGACCCCGGCTGCCCTTTGGATCAGCTGTCACCAGCAGAGCCGGACGTCACCTGCACGGGGAGAGCTGCCACAGGGCAGCACCCATGGCAAGGACAGCGAGGGCTGGGGGCACAGCACTGGCTGGGTGCTGCTCTGTGCCCGGCACAGCAGAGTGGAGCTGTCGGGCAGGACGACTGGCCCAGGCTCAGCTCCAGGACACAGACGACAGGCAGGGTCCCCTGGGTGCCACGGGGTGCAGAGCTGCTGCCCTGTGGGGGATGACAGCTGACAGCTGAGCTGGAGGGGCTGGGGAAAACCACGACCTTGCAGTGACACGGGCCTGGCCGTGCCATGCTGTGGCCGGGAACATGAGCCGAGCAGCTGCCCCTGGTGGTGCTTGGCCAGGGGCCGAGGTGCACGGGCTGCTGGTAGCCAGCACCAGAGCTGCTCAGAGGCCCCTCAAAGACCCTCCCTAGCAGGCATGGCCAGCTCAATCCAGAAACAAAATGCCTTCCCAGGGAAAAAAGAAAAAAAAAAAAAGAAAACAGAGAGACAGCTTCAACCAAGTAATAGCCACAGGCAGGTTTTGTTTTTAAAGCATTTTTATTTTCTTCATTTTGAATTGAATTTTTAAGTGATTTGTCTCACTGAAAATGGACACATTTTGAAATCCCATGTGTTCCCTCCTCTCTGCCCAGAGGGGGTTGGCTGCTGACCCAGTGCAGCGAGCTGGGGGGCTTAGCCACAAGCTCCTCATTTTCTGTGGCAGCTTTGTACCTTTTCCAAAGCAAAGACAGTCCTCAGAAAGGAATAACCTCAAGCAAATACCCCCTTCTCCTGTACCTGGGACTGGTTTTACTGCACATGGAAGAGAGGGCCAATAGCTGGAGGGAGCAGAATCGGAAAACAAGATTTCCTTATGACTTTCTACTTTTTTAATCAAACTCAGTGTAATGTCACACCCACCATCCAGTGCAGCCCAGCACCTCGTAGGGGTTTTAGGCCAGCACTTGCTGCCCTCCCTGTGAATTCCCAAGAGTCTCCTGAACAACAAGCGCTGATGAGACCCAGCACAGGAGCCCTGGAGCTCCAGCTCCACTGGCACAGCTCAGAATGCCCTGAACCAGGCCTGCCCCACTGCTCCAGCGCCACACAGCACCCAGGGGACCTGGTCCTTCGAAAATGTGTTGGTTTTGCACCAGGACACACCAGGAGCACGTGATGCTCCACCATTTTGGCGGCCGCCCTGCGCCCGTTTGGGATGAAATGGTGTCGGCACAGCTGCACCACCAGTGGCTGCCATCGCAGCCCCACTGATTGCGGCGCCCTTGTCACGCCGCGGCAGCCGAGCTAAATTAGAGCAACTAATTGCACGTCTCTTTGAAACAATCAGAATGACAAATCAGTGGTAATCTCTTCAGTTCTAGAGGGAAGCTATTGCGGCTCGTTCACAAGGATTAATCAGCTTTTCATCAGTGTTATTATACCAGCGCTGCCTCAGGAGAAGCCCCGAGGCCACGCTGGCTGGGCTCACGCCACGGGGACACCGAGGCTGGAGCAGGCAGCACGGCCAAGCTGCTCGCTCCCAGCCCTTGTCCATTGGCAGAGCTGCCACTTCCACTCCCAGGCTCCTTGGCCCTCGCTCAGGCTCTGCCTGGAGGCAGCTCTGCCCGGGGGCTGCACACAGTGGGCAGCAGGAAGCCTGGAGGGAGGCTCGAGTCGAGTGCACCCCCCTCAGTGTGACTCTCCAATACACAAAACCATTTTAATTATCAGTGCCAAATCAGAGATCAGTCAAGGAGAAATAACTACAGGTCTCTCCCTTCTACAGAATGAGCTGCAGGAGACGCCCTGGTGCCCCTCCCTGAGCACGGGGAAGGTTTTCTGCACGCACCACCAGCAGTGCTCTGTGTCTGTCTGGGGCTGCTCTACAGAAATCCCAAACACTCTGTTGAGCGGGAGCTGTCAGCAAGCAGAGCTGCTGCCTTTCAACTCTTTACCACCTGCACTCCGCAGAAAAGCACTCAGCAGCATCCTTTCCTGGCTGATACTCAACATCCAGAGGACACAGGCTGCTGGGGATGAATGACCTAGGCTGGGTTCTCCCAGCCCTACCACTGCTCCATGGCATGACCACGCCCAAACAAGGCACTTTCTGCTCAACAAAAGCTAAAATGGGAGCATGTTCATTGATCTCTACACTTCTGCTGCACTTCATGGCAGTCCCAGAGCACTTTGCATCTGCCCACACATGTTAAGAGCAGTGATGGCAGAGAGCTTTACTGAAAATGCCCAGAACTTAAGCTGCAACCAGTGGTATTGCCCTTTGGCCAAGGCCTGGGAAGGAAGGATGCTTGAGGGGAGAAAAGCAATTTGTGATACTACTCCATGGACAGAACTGACTGCTTGCTTTTCATGGCTCATCTTCCACTATCAAAGACCTTCCCCTGGTCCACAGCGGTTCTTTTTCCCCACCAAGCAGAACTGAGCACACAAGGGTGAGCATGGGGTGTGCAAGGAAGAGAGGTGAAGGCCATGGTGCTGCTACAAAAGGCCCCAGAGACAAATTCTTGATCTTTCATTCACTCAGACCAACAGCCCTCAGTGCCCTGAACAAAAGGGCTGAAGCACTACACATGGCTCTGCTGTACCCTGGAAAAATTCTGCAGCAGGCACGTGGCATTTCAGTCCCCTGTTTCAGTTTACAGGAGAGGAAGGAATGGAGAAGCCTCTCCACCATCCACCAGCATTACCATGGTGAGCCTGCCCATGGGTTCATTCACCTTGTACCAAACGTCCTGGGCACTGGGCATGACTCTTCCTTAGGTGCAGGTCAGCGCTGCTGCCACAGAGCCCACCCAGGGCGGCAGCTCTGAATGGGACAGTGCCCAGCCTGGCAGTGGAAGATGGTTCTTGGCATCCAGGAGACAGTCAGCAGCAAGGCCAGCGTGGTGTTGCGCGGGGGCACCGTCGGAGTGGGAATCACCATCTGCAAGGGATGGAGAGAAGAGAGGATTAGCAGAACTCAGCCACAGCCATGGAAGCCCAGCTCCCAGCAGCTCCTCCTGGCTCAGACCCTATCCCTGCTCAGCCAGGAGAGAGACTGGCATTACGTAGTCCTGGATCAGGGCCTGAGGCACCATCTTCCATGGGAAAAATATCAGCCTGCAGCCCATTGCTGGGGCTGGGGAAGGGTGTGCACAACAACACAGCAGCACTCAGAGCAGCTGAGCACAGCTCTCCTGCTGCCTTTAATAGCTCTGTGCCAGCTCTGCCACATTACAGTGCTTGGATCACACCATCAAAACTCAACAATGCACTTGAGTTACATAAAGGTCCAGCTCGTGGGGAAGAGGCTCTTGACGTTTCCCCCCTGCAGGCTTTTAGGGTACGTTAGGAATGCTAAAACCATAGATGGAAAGTGCATGGAAAGGTGAAGTCAGGCATCAGGGTCCTCCAAAACAGTTAAACTAAAACTGCTGAAAAACAGACAAGGAAACATACAAGGACACACGCTGCAGGCAAAGGACCCTTGAAGTTGTTTACAGATGGCAAACGTGCACTACATGGCATGCATAACTTCCATTTCCCACTAGCACGTGTGTGGGCACACACCAAGTATAACATGTACATAAAATAATACAGAGAGATATATTTAAGTCCTCTTCATGCACACGTAAAGCCAGCATCCAGGCAACAAACTTCTGCTGAATTCAAAGCCCTGAACTAGGAGAAATCCTTAAAACCAGAAGAGTTCTCTTAACTAATTGTCTCTCACACAGAAGAAGTCCATAATAAAATAAGCCAATCTTTTTTTTTTTCCTTCTGAATAACAAACTAGTATTCCTTCTGAATACTACCTGGATTTGCCATGCTGCTGCTGGACCTTTGATGCACACAGTTTACCCAGTGCACATTAAAATGCCCATGAAGTACAGCACTGTACCTGCCCTGCTGCAGATGATTCTCTGCAGATCCCCACTTGCAGCTTCACTCAGGCCAACTCACTTAGAAATGTCTGAAAGCCAAAGCATTGCTCTCACTCAAGGAGTGTCACGGTGTGTTTCCTAACTGAGGCTCACAAACACAATCCTTCCCCCATGCACAACAAAGGCATTTGGGATCAAAGGAAAGGGTTAACCCCCACGCAGTCATCACTTGGAGTCCTGGAGGTCTGAGCGCTGCCAACTCCTGAAAAATGGCCACCAGGCAGGCAAGCTGCTGAGAATCATCAGAATAAGATTGGAAGGTGTCCACATCAATCAATCACTTGTTGACAGATGACTGGAAGCCCCCACTGTGCCCGTGGACAGCTGACCAACTCTCGGCTTAACCTGGAGTCTAACATTAGCCTGTTTGCTTCGTGTGGGTGGCTGCTGCGTTATGACCTTAATAGTCAATCAATCTTGCAACGAGCAGTCTGTCTGGCAAAAACATTCATTATCCATCCTATTCATGCATTGAAAAGCTTTATCTTCAAAAACTCTGCGTCACTTAGGGAGGAATAACAGAACCCTGAGCAAGAAAATAGGCCCAGCCCCAGTTTCTAGGGGAAATCCAGATGTTGGGGCTGAGCTCCCACAGCTGCTGCAGCCCCAGATCTGGGGGCACTCAGGGCAGGGCTTGGCCTCCCTTTTATTTCTGGTACCTATTCAGGCTGCTTTGAGGTTGCTGCTCTTGCACCAGCAACTGCTGGAATCAGTGCCAAGAGGAAGACAAGGGGGAGAGATATAAAAGGACAACAAACACACATCAATTAAACCTTGCAAGCTGTTAGTCACACTAGTTAATAAGTTCTTTCTATCTGTAAAGTGCTCTTAGTGACAAATCCTTTAACTGGCACTCAGAGCGTTATTATGGCTTTCAAGATGCCTCTGTCTTTCATGTGCAGCTTCTTGTACACATGTGAGTGCTCCCCGTTGCGCAGTCTGTTTACACTAGTTGTGAGAAGACATCATCAAAGCAAACTGAAAGCAACACTAAATGCTTGAGAAAAACAGAATTTATTCACTGCTGCCTGCTCTGAAATCGCCTTTCACTTAACAAACCACTGCAAACTGCAGTGGCAGGAGCCGGGGAGCTGGGCTGGCACAGCAGCACTCAGCCTCTCCGGGCATCCCCAGCAGCATCCAGCTCCCAGCATCAGTCAGGGGGACCTGAACCTGCCCCCAGCAGCTGAGACCTGGTGGTCACAGCTCCAGGGATGAGGAACTGCAGGAGCTGCCATCCCCTGCTGTGGCCAGGGGTCCCGAGCACGGCAGTGTGTGTACCAGAGCTGTGCCTGGGACAGGACAAGGGCTGGGGACCACAGCAATGCCCCAAGGGTCCTCACTGTCATTCATCCCAGCCATCCCTGTGCCATGGGGCACACAGAGGGTGGTAGAGGCTTTGTTTCAAAGAGCTGAAGCCAGACAAAGCTTTGTGCAAGAAGAGCTTGAAAGGAGCACTCCTGCCTCGCTCACCACCTGCAGAGGGTGAACACCCACAGGTGACCAATGGGGCAGTCAGCATTGCTGGCTGGTCCCTGTTCAGGAGAGGGGCAATGAGAAGGTGGCTCCATCCTCACCTGCATCACACAACATCCCAGGAGGGCAATGTGTGACATACAACAGCAAACAAACACACCAGCACCAGGGAGGATGGGGAGCTGACCCCAAGTGCCCTGTCCGGGGCCAGCGGCCACACAGCACCATGGAATGCCCTTACAGAAGCCATCCTCTCCTTACTCAAAGTCAAAGCAATTAGGGGCCTGCAATGTTAGATTAAAAAAGAGACAGTTAATAGGAGATCTTCCATAATCCTTCACACTCAGGCTGCCAAAGCAGCTGCAGTTCAGCAGGCTGATTGTATGTCCTGAAAAACGAACAGTAACTTGCACAGAAGCAAGTTATGTTTCTGCAAATTCTCCTCCACACAAACTAAATATTGATCACCTGAATAGCCATTAATATGTAATAGTCATTCACTAAATTCAGGAAAATACAGTGCCTCAAAGCAACCATGTCATGGTTTCAGTACCTGGGGCGCTCACACACAGCCCCCGTGCTCCCTGTGCATGGCCTGTCCTGGGCCACTACTGCCTGAAGCCACCCTGTTCACGTGGCACCCACCCACCAGTGGTAGCACAGCCACGCTCCCAGGAGCAGCACTGCCAGATCATCATCACCTCTGGCTGTGCACAGAGAGCAGCCTCCTCTGCCAGGACAGCCACCACGGCTCCCTGAGTGCTGAGCAGCCCAGAGCCCTGCTTGACCTGGCACCCTTCCACACAGCTCCTGCAGCAGCATGGCCAGCACGCAGGGGCTGTGCCACTGGGGAGTGGGATGGCAGCAGTGGCTTTGGGGTCCCTCCAGGCTATCAGTTGCAGTGACAACATTAGATCTGCTGCCCCAGAAAGTCCTCTGTGCAACCTGGCTCCTCCGGCTGGCTCCGGCCTTCACGGACGGTGTCAAGTGGCAACTTTCTCAATTCTGACCTTGCTGGAATTTGCTGCTGGGGGGGACACACCAGTCCATAAAGTTCCCATTAGTGTAAAAGCAGATGTAAGCACTTTGCTGGCAGAGCTCAGCAGCAGGGAAGCCTGCAGTTGATCAGTTCTGCCTCGCTGGTCACTGCAGTCAACAGGAATTACCGCAGAGGGTTCCTGTGCCCCTCTCTCAAGGCCCACCCCTCCAAAAGGATGGTTCAAAGAAGCCAGCCAAGTTCAGGCAGCACTCCAGGATAACACAGTAAATCCACGTGATATGTGCTGAGGGGAGCCAGCCCCAGGCAGGAATAGCCAGCAGGAGAGCAGTGGGGATTTGTTTATTGCACAGAACAAATCTAAGTATGGGGACATGCTGCTGCTCCCGTGAGGAGCTGGTGACTGCAGAGCCTTTGTGCCACATGACCCAGCACAGGACCAAGGGACAGGCAGGTGGCAGCTGGGACTGGCCTTTGCCATCAGCTCCCCCAAGGACACCCAGCACCCCCGGATTGTCACAGCCAGGGAGCAGCACCTGCCCCTTCCCACGGCACCAAGGGCAAGAGGGGACTGCCAGAGCCTGCAGCACCTCCCTGGGCTGGGGACCTGAGCACAGCCCCTCAGACCCTGGCCACCAAATGGGCCACAGTGCTCAGCTACAGGGAGGAAAAAGGCAGCAGTAAAGGCTGCAGTGGCCACGGTGCTCCCTGTCACTGCAGGTGTGGGACTGCCGGTCCTCCACCCCCCGTGCTCCCTCTCCCTCATGCTGCACGGAGAACCAGCACCAGCTGACCTGGTTTCAGCCAGTTTTCCTTCATGATTAACACTCTCCGGGCCCATGCTCACTCTGTTATTCTCACCAAATTAAAGAGCAGTCCTGGATCCTCGTTAGATTTGCTCACATTTGAGCAGTGTCATGTGGTCAGTAGCCCATGGCAATACACTAAATTAAAGGCCTAATGCAGAATCCACCTACAAGCCTGACAACTAATGAATCGAGGGCTTCAGGCCCCAGAGGAGCAGTGCTGGGATGAAGCCACTTCACACCGAGCCAGAGCAGAAGTGCAGTCCCTGGGCTGTCATTCAGAAATAAAGAGTTGTTGAATTTTATTCACCACAGGACACAGAAACAACAGCATCTCTGTAACTAACGCTGGTTTGCCAGAGAGCCAGGCAGCAAGGAGCCCTCTCAGCACTGATCCCCCAGGGCACAGCAGCTCCTGCCTGAGCACCAGAGGCGCTGCAAATGACCTCCCACTTGGCTTCAATGGACTGGCTATGAGTCCCCATCAGGGACACGCTGACTCTTCCCTCTGGTCAAAATTAATACCTCCACCCACCCCTCCAAACCATGCTGGTACTCCAGAGTGCACAACACAGCCCTTTGCTGTGCCCCAAAGGGCTCAGGGGAGCTCAGCTGCCCATGCCACAGCACCCACAGCACCCTCACAGACACCAGCCAGCACTGATGGGGCTACAATGAGAACAGACTGTGGCCCCTGTTAGCTAACAGACTGTTAGCACCCTGTCCCCATCCCCAGCAGCAGCTGGGCAAGCACTGGATGTAAGCTCTGGGGCCAGTGCTGCAGCCATCAATTTTGCTCTGAAGCATTTCAAGTTGGAGCTGAAGCCTGGAAAGGTTCAGCCTGTTGCATCAGACAGCTCCAGCCCTGCAAAGGTCAGGGCTGTTTTGGTAAGGAGCTGTTTGCTGAAGCCTCCCCCTCCCCCAGATCTCTGCTCTGGGCCACGGGCTCCTGCACCCACAGCCCTCCCCGTGCTCACACACTGCTCAGCCTTTGGAAATGGAGAAGCTGCACACCAGGACACCGCTCCTCACACTCAGCACACGTGTGCCATGAACTGTGCAGTGCTCCTGGGGCACCCAGCGTGGCACTGGGGGGTCTCCCCTCCTCTGTGCCCACCCCTCGTGCCCCTGCTACAGCTGGGAGCCCAGGCAAGCCCTGTGCCAGGGAGTGGTGACCTCTGGCCAGGTGTGCACTGCCAGTGCCACCACCCACTGTGTGTTCCTGATGGTCACAGCCATGGGCCTGAACCTCCCTCCTCGTCTCCAAAGCAGAGGCAGACCCACAGCACAAGGACAAAGCAAGGGGTTCTGTGCCCAGGCTGGTCTGAAACACCCTGGAGGAGCTGCCCCAGGAGGCACCACAGCTTTGGGAGACAGGAGAATGCTCCCAATGACCCCCAAAACACCATGATGGGTGCTCTGCAGGCGTGTCTGGGTGGTGCAGAGCAGTGCTGGGAGCAGCCAGCCAGAACTGCAAAGGGAGGAGGCTGGGGAGCTCTATCATAGCCACCCTCCAGCCAGGCACAGGGGATTGTCCCCCTCTCCCCTCTGCAGCTGCCTGCCATCCATCCATCCATCCATCCATCCATCCATCCAAGTGAGGATGCCAGGCCAATGAGGAGAACTTAAGGCTTAGATGTGTTAATTGATGCCAGTGCACAGCCCATCCTCCCCACATTCCTCCATCTGGACAAGGCACCATCACTTCTCTAAAGCCATCTTTTCATCCTAAAGCAAGAGCTGCATTTTAACATTAATTCTTTTTTATTCCTAGACAGACTTAAATCTCATTAATTTTAAGGCACTTCAAGCTCTCTTTAGCAGTCCCTAACATAATTCTCCTAACTTAAGATACAAGATACCAGATAGAAGTAGCCAATCCCGTTTATAATTGTATATATGACCAGCAATTCAAATTCACTTCCCTTGATTTAATGTCCTATTTGTATTCTATCAATAAATGGAGTTCTCAGGACCATACTTAAATGGAAGAGCAGCACTATGCTCTGATAGCCAAAGCCAGCAAAAAAAAATTGCATCACTAAACTAAAATGTCTTGTAGTATATGATTCCTTGACTTATTGTTCTCTCCTCTTCACTGCACTTGAATATTAACTGTTGTATTAATAGCTCACTCTTAATTATCCATGAGTAATGTACTACAACCAGAAAATTAATGGAGGGAAGCACCACAAAAATGGAAAAGAATTCTTCCTATCCCAGATATATTTTCAAGCACACTGTGAGAGGAAGAAGATACACACACCGCCTTGGACACAGCCAGAGAAGAGGCCAGTGCTGGGGAGGGTCCATTGCTGAACCCCAGGGATGGGTCCTTGCCCTGCTGGATTCTGCTTGCCATGGAAGGGAGGTTCTGAGCAGGGGTCCCATAATGATCCCAGAGAGCTGGGGTGGTCTGGAGAGGGGCAGCAGAGCCAGCCAGGGACTTGTGTCTCCAGCCCAAGATGAAGGAGAAAAGTGGAACCAGAGTGAGAAATTTACAGTTGGTAAGGAAGACTTTGCCACAAAACACATAATTCAGCTCCAGAGTTCACTGTAGAAGGAATCTGAGCTTGAAAAGACTGACAAAGGGCAGGGTGTTTTCATGGATAACGTGGATTCTCAGAGTTAAACATTACAGCTGATGGGAGAGCAAAGGTGTGGTACATCCCTCGTTCATCACCACCCCTGCTCTCCAAAGGGCACCCAAGAGGGAGGACCTCTCATCCCTGCCAGGACATTTTCCCTCCCTAGGAGCCTGTTGGAAAGTGCTGCTCACCATGATGCCATGACACAGTGTCTGCCCCCGAGCTGGGAGCAGGGACAGTGCCAGCATGGCTCCTCCAAGGCAGCCAGGAACTGCACAGGCAGGGCCACCACATCCATCTCCACAGCTGGAATCCTGGGGCTGCTCCAGAAGACTGGAATGGTGAGGTGCCTAATTAAATATGTGCCTCCCAGTGCTGGAGCCCTGCAGCAGCCATGAATTATGCAGTGGCTCACTTACATGTCAGCAGGATCACAATATTGATGAGCTATCCTGCATGTAATCTGATAAAAACCAAGATAAACTCAGCAAAAATTGAGTGTAATATGATCCTTTCCTTTCAATAAACCACTTCCAGCCCAACACTGGGAATGTCTCTCCAGGCTCCCTGCTCACCTCAGGCAGCCAAGCCCATCAGCTCCTCAGTATGGCCCAGCAGGGCAGGGAGCAGCAGCGTGCTGACAGCATTCCCTGCACCTGCAGGGCAGCGCTGGGTGCCTGTGAAACCCTACCTGGGGATATTTCTGAGCCCTGGTGCTCTCCACAGCACCAGTGCATTCCAAAAGGTCTGTGTTTTGGTATTTAGATTAATGCTGGAGACAGGGAGGAAGAAGTTGCCATGTCTCTCCCTGACTCCCTCCTCTCTGTCTGAGCAGATGAAGGATGACAGAGTGCAACTCCCACTCGGAAATGCTTTCCAGTGCTCACACAGACCCAGGTCCGACTCCAGCTCCCATGACAAGCCAACTGCTTTGGAAACCTGGGCCAGATCCTTTCAGTGCCCTGAAAACAGCCAGCAGCACAGGCTCCTGCCCTCAGCTAAAGCACAACCTCCAAGAAACACCTCCAAGAGAGGGGAGAGGCTTCTGGCCACGTTTGCTCACCAGACCCATGCAGAAGGGTGAGGAATGCAAGCCAAGGACAGAGGATGCTGCTCCCTGCCCCAGCACTTCCCCAGTGCAGCAGGGACTGGGGCTGTTCCCCCTGAACTCTGCAAGACCTTCAGAGGGCCCCTGAGGCAGTGCTCACCTGCCCAAGGTGGGGGAGCCCAGCCCACCCCCTCCCCCTTCCAGACAAAGCCAGAATCAATGAGCAGCGAGCAAAGTGTCTGTCCTGACCTTGGGGACACACACTGGAGCCTCCTCAGCAGCCTCCTTCCAAATGTCCCTGTCCCATCAGCTTCAGGGACATAACGAGGTGATCACTTCATGGACAAGAAACAAACGGTGGATGAAGTATAGACAGGAAGGTTACACCAACTCTGGAGCCTGCTGGGCACTGGCAGGGGCTGGGGATCCTGTGAGAGCCCATAAACCCCACCAGCAACCCCAGTGCTGGCAGGTCATTGCAGAAGAGGTGACCATCAAAAGCTTGTTTGACCTCCCAAGGGACGTTAACTCCAGAGCACAAGAACAACGTTTCAAAAGCAGAGCACTGCTGGTTTTCTTTTAAAGTGATATTTCAATGTAAAGAGAGGGGAACACAAAGACCAAGAAATACTCAGACTGGGGGATCTGCCCAGCACCATGTGCCAAATCAGCCAAGCACAGGCAGCACCAGGCTCTCCATAGCCACAAGTTCCTCCAGTTCCTGACTTTACAGGAGAGGTCTGGACCCAGCCAGGTCCTCCTTGCCCCAAAGGCTGCTCTCCCTCATGCCCAGGGGGTCTCCACTGCCCCAGCAGGTGCAGCTGGGGGACATTGGGCTGGCCCAGCACCCTGCAGGGGTCTCCAGTCCCACTGATAAGCCCACAGGGAGGGACAGGAATGTTGCTGCCTGGAGACGCCTCGTTTCACAGATGTGTCTGTGTCTGCGCAAGAGAGAAACTTTCACAGTTTTACTGCTTTTCAAATATTTTAATGCAAGCCATTTGGTGTCATATTTTTAAAAAATGGGTACCAGCACTAGCTACATGCACATTAGCAACTGTCTCTCTATTAGTGTAAATACAAGAAGCAGAAAAGCACAGTCTGACTCCTAATCCATATGGTTATTCCAAATAGATTGCATGGTCTTAAACTTTGGCTTATTAGACTGGATCTTACATATGGAAAGAATTAAAATGCTGGATTTACAGTGCAGTCTAATCAGAACATGTTTAAATAACGATGCCCCAGCAGCCCCAGAGGGTCACAGCCTCCCAGACACCTGGCGGAGAGGCTGATCCTGCTCCCACAGAAAGCACCTCCCCAAAGCCCGGCGTTGCAAGAGCTGCACTGTGGCTCAGGGCAGGGCAGGATCCAGCCTCCAGCAGTCCAACAGAGCAGGCTGCAAGGAGGAAATACCTCATTTCCCACCGACTAGTCCATACAAGCAGAGACAATAGGGCCAAGTGTGCGCTGCCGGCAGCGCTCCCTCCTTGGAGTGCTGGCCAGCACGGGCTGCTCTGCCCTGACTCTTCCTATCTGAAAAAGCCATCAGCCCGCCTGCTCCTTCGCTTAGAATGAAAGGTCACTTCAGGGCTTTTAGGGTGTTTTTTTCAAACAAAAGAATTATCTCGATTTGAAAAGAAAAAAAAAAAAATACTTTGCCCCGAGATCACAAAAGCTATTAAAAGCAAAGCATGATATCACTGTTAACAAAGCCAGAACTCATGGGAAGGTGGATATACATTACTTACTTCTGCTAATTCATTTCTCGACTAGGCCAGACTCATCTTGGGTGCTTCAATACTTCCATGTCCACCAGCACAAATCTAAACATATTCCCCCACCAGTCTCCCTGCAGCAATCCAAGCCTCTCCCCTTTTATTCCACTGATGTTGTTTCCATGTGAGTCAGTTGCCTTTTTATTGCTCCTCTAAATACAGCTTTCTCCAAAGTTGCTGAATTTCTAGACTTGGAAGCATGACAAAAGAATGCACTGATTCACCCCCCTGCACACAGCTGGCTGACACCTCCCTGGAGCCGACTCACCACAGGGAGGGTGACCAGTGTGAGCCAGTATGAATCCAGCAAAGGAGATGTGCTCTGGGGGGCTGGAGCCCAGCCACATCTCCAGCCATCCTGGACTCTCCAATCTGCCTCTCTGCTGACCAGATGGCAAACCCCAAACCTGGTCCCATGCCAGCCCCAGGAGTGGTTCTGTGTCGTGCCACACCACCCAAGCTTCAGTCCATGTGCTGGAGCCAATGCCTTCTACAGGAGTTTTCAGCCCCCTCAGCTCAACCCAGACTCAATAACCCTGATCAACAATGCTCAGAGGCTGTGCAGAGCAGAGGGAAAGAGGGTTTCAAAAGCACAGCCAGCCCTTTAATGACTACATCAAGTGGCAAGTCAGTTATTGAGTTCTTAAACTGCCAGAAAAAGGACCCAAGTGAGTGTTGAGTGTCTCCTCCACTCCCTGGTGCAGGGAAATGTGCCACAAGCTGAAGGGCAGCCCATGGCCAAGGCGACCAAGCAGCAGGATCACACCCCCAGCCCCCACGTGCTCCCTCCTCCTCCTCAGCCCTGGCCACAGAAAGCCACGTGCTGGGCTTCCAGCTCCCAACCAGGAGCAAAAGGCAGCCCCTCCATGGAGCTGCAAGGGGGCTCAGCTGTGTCAAGCTGGCAGCACCCAGCACAGGGCAGCTTCCTGGGCAGGTCCTGAGAGCACAGCTGAAGCCCAGAATGGTTTCCTCATAGTCCACACTGCCAGCCATACAGGAGCACCTTATCTGTGCCAAAACCATTGTCAGATTCTGCTGCCAAAAGATGCAGAGGAACTTGGAAAGGCCACAGATGAATAATGCTGTTCGAACCATCCCCTTGGTACTGAGAGCAGTTCTGCATGAACACACTGCACTGACTATGGCCTAACAGGGTCTTCCTCTCTCCAACCTCTCATAACTGAAGATCAGGAAAAGAGAAGGAGCATATGCTCCTTTTGGTTTTTAAGGAAATTATTAAATTGGGCTCAACTTTTCTTTCTTTCCCACAAAAAGGTGCTCTGTCATCTCGTGCCTGTTCACCTACACAAAGACGAGATGACATCTCTGGCTAAAGGCCGACAGTTCTGCACCTCCTTGTCACTTTTAACAAGAAAATAATCCTGCAGAAACACTTGAAAAACAAATCTGTGTTGACACTCCTCATCTGCTAGGTACACTTTACAAAAGGAAAGAAATACTGCATTAGCGTTTGACCTCCTCACCTTTCTGACATTGGAAGAAAATAAAGAGGGAAGGCTCAGAAAAGCTGATGCTGAAGTGAGAATGTCAGGAGAGCAGGCAGAGCTCCAGGCTGGAGCCCCCAGCACAGCAGGCAAGGCAGGGCAGGGCTGGGCCAGCCCAGGCAGAAGGGAGCTGTGAGCTGAGAGCATCGAGGAAGCTGCAAGGGGCACACAGGAGTCTCAGGGATGGGAGAAGAGACACTTCTGCAGATGAGGGCATGAGAAATTAAAGAGGGACCATCACCAAAAAGTCCAGCAAAGCCCTGGGGCTCTGCCCTCAGGCTGGAGTCAGTCCCTCTCCGTGTGTGAGCAAATATCCTCCCACCTGTCTTATCCCTACCCCACAGCAGCCCTGTTCCAGCTCCATCCTTGCACCATTCCATGGCTGTGTAGTGCTGAGTGGCTCCTTGCACTCACAAGAGACTGCCTTGTCCTCTAAATGCTCCTGAACCACACAGCACACTTCCAGCTCCTGACCTCTGCAGCAGGAACGAGAGGGTTTCCTCAGCTCCCAGCACTGTCAGCTGCTCCCTTCATTCTGGGCACGGTGGATTTCACCAAATAAGTCGTGCTAACCCCACCTCCTCTTCCCTGAGTAGGGGCTACCAAGAAATAAAACTGAGCTTTGTCTTCTGAACAGCCAGACACTCTCCACGAGAATGCTCCCTGCACAGGCAGCTTCCCTTCGGACACGACACTCGGGTGACTTTCCTCGTACTCAGGCACCAGATGATCTCACTGCCCCCCCAGTGTGGCTGGGCACAGCTCTGCTGCCAGGCACAAGTCCTTGCCTGTAGGAGGTGGGGGCACTTCGAGGAACTCCCAGAAATATTTTCCCACCGGTAGCTGTCGGCCTGAGCTAATGCGACATGACACGTAGCTCACCAGGAACAATGTGCTGACATTCAGAGCCTGCTCACCATGTTCCCAACCACTGTCACTGCACAGAGACCACGGGCAGGGGGATACATTTCCCCCCTAAGCTTGTTTCAAGCACCCTTTTGAGGTGTCATTGCTGTGGAAGGCCTGGCAGTCCCTCCACGAGACAGCTCTGTAACAGGTAGCACGGTGCCATGGTAATGTCAGCTGGAACAGGAGGACAGGGAGAGAGGCAGTGCTGAACAAGGAGTCTCCTGCAAAGCCACTCTCATTAAGTGTCCAGGCACAGCAGCAGCTTCACCTCCTGCAAAGATGGCCCTGCACTCTGCCCCATCTCTGGAAAAGGTGCAGCTGCACACGGGAGCAGGAGTCAGACACGAGCGCCAACTGTTCACAGCCTAAAGACAACCCTTCCACCAACAGCTCCATCTGAGAAAGGGCTCTATCTGTCCCTGTGACACCCCCAGGAAAGTGGATGGGAAGTTCTTGGGACAGATCCCTCCAGGCTGCAGGTGGAGAAACGCAGGGAGCATGACAGAGCATGGTTTGTGTGCCGAAACCCCGCCACCCGCCCGTGCCCTGCTTACACAACAGCGTTACACAACACGGCACTTCCCCGGCTTGCATAAGGCCAGGCACACCCGAAACCCCAGAGACAGCGACGTGCTGGGACAGCAGACCCACCACTGGTCACCCAAAAGCACATTCCCACCATGCTGCCTCCCCACTGGCCCTTCCAGACCACTCCTGAGAGGAGGCAGCCCAGCACAATGACAAGAAGCATCACAATGTGATATCAGGAGGCAAGAGAAGGAGCTATTTCACCACATCCTGGGAAAACGCTGATTTGACCCCAAATCACAGGACCTGGAAAGCTCTTTCTTGCCACACAAAGAAATTGTTGTAAGTTTTGGAGAATTTAAGGTACATTTTGTTAGAGATCATCCAGGGCCAGTCCAGCACAAGGGGCAAGCAGCAGTTACACATATCTGCAGGTTTCAGCTGGGTGACAAAGGCAGCATCATGGTCATCAGCAGTTTGTAGCTTCTACCCCAAGCTGTTGCAAGAAGGAGCAACATTGCCAGGTGCTGCCATACAGCAGGTGTGAACTCCTGGTCTCTGTTTCAAAAAATCCACCCAGTACGTCCCAGTGTGTGAAAAACAAAGCATCCACCACACCACACAGCACAGAGAAGGCTGCTAGGAAGGATGAGGCTTGGGGTTTTCCCCAGCCACTAACGTTTCCATTTTCTGCACCCAAGCCAGATGCCTGCAGCCTGAGCAAGGATTTACAACAGCCTAAGCTTCAGAGTCTCTCTGCTTCTCAAGGAAGTATCAGGAAATAAAAGGGCAATTGCATTAGTCAGTCATCAGGAGTTCAGGGTTTCTGCTTGGTTTCAATGACAGCAGGTAAAAAAAATTGCTCAGCAGCCTGACTGCAGCCAGCAGCCCTGCAGGAGGCCAGGCACGTCCCTTCTCAACATGCTCTGCGTGCCACACCACCAACACCTCTGCTCTGGTAGCTGCCAGGACCCAGCTCAGGTGATCCAGGGTGTCCCCCAGCCAGCACAGGTCCCAGCAGGAGCCACTGTCTCAGCCTGAGCTCTGCTCTGCTCCAGCAGCTCTTGCCTGTGCAGGGCTTTGATGGAAATGCAATGCCTGGATCGTCTGAGCATCCCCCTGAAGTCCTCCCAGCTCGTGGCTGGTGTGGAGCATTTCATCTCTACTCAAAGTCCCACCAAGAGGAGATTTGCCTCTTCCACAGCTGCATCCCAGCAGCACCCCCCTATCACCTAGGGACACCAGCCCTGCTCCCCATGGGCTTACAGCCACACTCTCAGTGGTGGCAGATGTCCCCAACAGCGAGGTCACAGACATCCCCACCCACCTGTTAGCTCACAGTCTGCTCAGTGGGAAGGCCACCCACATCTGTGGGAACGCTTTTCAAGGTTACATTATGAGCAAATTCCAGTTTTTTCACAACATAACTAAGCAAATACCACTCTCCAGATCTGAAACCCATCCTTGGGAGCCCCAGTAACATCCTGCCTCTTCCTCTGTGTGTCCCCTTCACACAGCTCTTGGTGGTGACCAGCCAGCCAGTTTCACCCACAGTGCTGCCCCAAATAATTGGTTTCTTCCCTCATGTAACAGCTCCTAAAAGGCCACTGCAAATCCTTTCAACAAAAGCTGAAGTAGCCAAATACAGCTTCTACTAGCCTCTTTCCCTCTCCTCCCCCCAGATAAAAATTTAATACTTGGACCTACTAAAGTTGGCTGAAAATAATGATAACTGACAGATGTTGGGTTAAATAGGCCACAGTCTTTCCCTGGGGCCTAATTTAGACCGGATATCAAAATGATACAAAATATCATCGCTTGCCTTCACTCCATCAGGACATCTGTAGACAGACCCATATTAACTCCTTCCTGGGAACATTCTGTTTGCACTGTCACCTTGCAAGAAAAAGCACATTTTAACCTAATCCCCTTCTGCTCCAAGGTGGCTCCTCAGCAAAGTCTCTTTAATTCCAGCCCAGCTTAGTGCCAGGTGCTGGGCAGTCACACCAGCCTGAGCCCCTGCCCCTTGTGGCACAGCAGACTCAAACCATGACCCACCCATGGCACTGCAGTGTTTGGGCAACAGGACCCCCAGACAGCTTGGACACACAGCCTGCTCCACTCAGGACAGGTAATTAGAGGCTGTATTTTAATGAATATGCACAAGGGGGCAGAGTCAGAGTTGTGCACCTGAGGTAAAGTTATGCATATTTTAATTTTTCAACACTTGGCAGTGCAATCTCACTTCATTCACCTGGCCTCCTGCAGCTCCTTTCCTAGGAGGCTTGTTGGGTTTGTTTCTCTTCAAATGAAAAGGAAACATTACAGAAGATCTCCTTTGCCTCCATCAAGCACTCAGGGTAAAGCCCAGGAGCAATCCCAAGCCCCAGCCCAGACAGGGTGGTGCCACATCCTCACTGGCACCTGCCTGCACCAGAGGCAATGGGTCCATCCACTGACAAGACTGAAATATCTAACTACCAAGTCTCATTTTCAGTTGCTTATAAATTTACCAAGGAATAACTGATCAGCCCCAATTTTCCTTGGCAAATACATCAGCTGGACTGGATATATTGATTTGAAGATTTAATTCAGAATTTCTTGGTTATTTCTGAGAAATATTTCTCACGTAAACTCTCCATCTCTCCCACTCTTTTCACTTTAGAGGGCAAAGGCACATTCCGTGTTCTGAAAAAAACATGAGTTTGATTTACAGAGTTATTGCTGTCACATAGTTACTGTACTAAACAACAAGCAGTGAAAGCAGCTCCAGTAGAAGCAGCAGCATTTCAGCCACCTCCACTCCACACCTGCCCACAGCTGGCTGCAGATACAGCCCTCAAAGCTCTCCATCTACGAGAGCTCAGAGCTCCTGAGGCCTCAACAAAACCCACAGAGGGGACCAAGGCTGAAGAAAACACAGTTGGTGCTTTAAACTGAAGTAGAATTCAAAGAAAATCAGGGCATCCGTTTAGAGTTATAAATGTTAAAGTCTGGGAGGGGATCATTTGTGCTCCCATAGACTCATAAAACTGTATTAAACATTAAGTACTATGTTAAAAGGACATTATTTCCAAGTCCCAAATTGAGCATTCAGCAGTTAGGAATGCCTCTGCAACCTGCATTTGACCTTCTTTCTTTCAATTGCGACAGACTTGGACTGCACTGGTTTTCCTCCAAGCTCAGGCAGGTGCTGGGTGCTGGAGCTGCTCTGTGAACAAACTGAAAATAAAAGTGGTGGACACTGATGCCATCAAAATCCAGCTTTGCTGCTGGAGCTGGGAAGTGTGGGTACAGGAGACAAAAATGGTTCAGGGAAGCCCACAGAGCTTGCTGTGCTCATCACGGGCAGATGCTGGAGAAGGGATTGCAACAGAGCCCCCAGAGCCAGGGAAGCAGCCTGCTGCCCCCAGGGCTTCACTGGAAGGCTGTGTTGTGGTCCTGCTGACCCAGGAACCCTCCCCAAGCCTGCCTTGGGCTGGATGAGTCCTGCTGCACGCTGGATCTGGGGTGCAGGGCTGTGGGGAAGGGCACAGGCTGGGCTGGCACGGGTGTGCCAGTGAATTGTGCACTTAAGTGGACACTGAACACAGCTGAGCTGTCAGCGTGTCAGCACAGGGACTCCTAATCCCAGCCTGTGTCAGGGACAGCCAACAGCCTCAGCATAATTGCAGAGAGGCACAAGCTCATGGCCTGGCAGCAGAGATGCTGCTACTGATCTGACATGTGCAGCAGGGCAAGGCAGCAGCAGCCAGCCAGGATCAGATCCTCTGAGCTGCTGTGCAGAGGAGCAGCACAGCCCAGGGAGCTGCTCCTCTGCCTGCCAGCCCACAGCAGCCTGCAGCACCCCAGCAGAGCCCAGCCACTGCTGTCAGCAAGCTCTCCCTCCTTCAGAGGGCAGGGAAAACAGGGATGCCACAGAAAAGGGATTCCCTCAGCCTGTGGGCAGCCAAGCAGTGTTTATACCTGTGTCTGCCATGCTGGGATGTCAGGTTAAAGAGCATGTCAGCAGCTCTGGTGGTTTTACTCACATTGTTAACAAATTGAACTTTGAGATTTGGAAAGGACAATGGCAACGGCTGTTTTGTGGCATTGCACCTTTCCTGCATCACACCTTTCCCCCATGACAGTGTAAAAGGTAGGAGACCTCTGCAGCATCCCCTCTGCTCCTGCAGAGACATGCAGCCCTCTCAGACATCACATGGGAAACACTTCTTGGGAGGGAGAGGCAAGAGAGCAGAGAGCAGTGCCCCAGGTTGCCCAGATTTGTGCAAATACTTGCTGGGATTCCCAGCATCCACAAGCAGGAACAGTTTGCTATCTTATTTTCCAAATGAGAAGCCCAATTTTCTGGAAGCACTATGAACTGCAGGCAATTATTAACAGGGTGATGGTCCCACTTCTCAGCCCTGCACTGCAGGTTTGACCAGGGCATGCTGAATGGCCAACACGGAGCTGTCAGACAGCCCTAAGTCCTCAAGGGCATCACTGCCAAGCACCTTCCCAGCAGGAGAGCCCAAGGCCTGGATCTGAGCCCTTACCTGGTGAGGCAGGGGCTCAGGCTGCTCTCCTGCACAAGGAATAAATCTCTCCTGCACAGGGAAGCTCTGCTCAGTGCACAGCAGGATGTGCCACTGAGCTGACACCACCACCAGCTCTCTGCAGCACATCCATATGGCTGGCCAGCAGTGGGCATGTTCTTTCACTTACATTTCCCTCAAGTTTTGATATTACACCAGGAGGTGCAGCAAAGCAGTTTAATGCCCAGGGTGATCACGATGCCAGATCATGGTGAGAGGGCTTTTCCGAGCAGCAATGAGACAGCATCACGCATTAGCCAGCTCATGCTGAGCTCAGTCCAGGCACAAATGTCTGAGTAAAACCCCTCACCTTGCTCCAGCCATGCCTCAAGGGGCACCCACAGGTACCCCCACATGCCTCACACCTGCATGAGTAAACTCAGGCCTGTCAGCTTCAGAACCAAGCAAGGCAGTGGCTGTGAACGGCTGCTCCCCCTCCCCACCACCAGTGCCTGGGGTGCAGGCAGCCAGTGTGGGCTGCATGGCTCAGGGGGCTCCCATGGATGCCAGGGGACAAAAACCCCCCAAGGTCCAGAGGGGCACACCCAGACCATCCCTCACTATCTATTTTCCAGCCCCAGCCACACTCCACTGGGATTGAAGAGCCATCTCTTCTCCTGGCCAAGTAGTATCTCCTCTGTGAGCAGACAGAATAAGGCAACAAACTATTTCATTTTTACTATTTGTATTTGACCTTTTTATATTGTTTGCTTTTTCCAGCATAATCCCTTAAGAACACAACTGATGATTTATAACAAAAGAATATCTCTATAGTGGGTGCCTTGCAAGACCTCTCTCCTGCTGCTTTAGAGTGATTTACTTTTGGATTAGCCTCTGATAGAGAAGGGCTCGGCTGACGATTTGCCCTCGTATATCAAAAGGGAAATCCTTAAGACATCACTATAAAACAGCAGGAAAGAGCACCTGCCTGACTCATAAACTTATATGATGTGGTTTAGTCAGATAGGCCATCTGCTTCCCTTACATACCCATATGTCCTTGGCTGCTCCCCGCTACCTCACGGGTAACTTGGGTGATTTTCTCCTTCACTTCCGCAAAGCTAAAACAGAGAAATGAACCGAATGATAAACTTTCATGCAGATGGAAACAAGTGCAGTAGCCACTGTCTCTGCCTTCCAGTTACACAATAAATAATGACAGTGGAGGTGAGGAAACACACGCCTGCTCTTCATTAGAGCCATCATATAAACTTAATGTGCCAAGTCCTGCCCTGGACTACACCCACATGGCTCAGCCAACTTGGGTGAAGAGAGGAAAGATTTCACTCTTGTCGTGTGTCCTTGCCAACCTCCAGCTGTTCCCAGCAGGGGCAGGCCATGGTCCCCAGCATGGCTCCGCTCCCATGCTGGAGCCTCTTCCCGTGGGCAAGGGATGGTTTTTCAGCCAGGGCTGGTCTCAGCCATCCCAATGTTTAGGGAAAAATATAAGAAACTGGAGATTACTCCCTTCCCTAGGACAGGAAAACACCCTCCATCCTCACAATTACCTATTTAGGGACTGCCTGAGCCAAACTATGTATGAAACCTTAATTCCCAATGACCAAAGAGAATTTTGTCCCCTGAATTCACCTGTGTCCCTTTTGAATCCACTTTTGTCTTGGCTTCTACAACAACCCATAAACAATAACTTCAGGGACATATCTGAACACCATGATATAAAAGGTATCCAGCTTCAAAACTGCTGGCTAACTTCATTATGTACCCCCAGCTCTTGCCCTAGAAGAAAGCAATTAATTGTTTTCTAACGAACCTTTGCCTTCCACACATGACTGCACATGGCTGGCCAGCACCCCCAGGGACCAACCCAACCCTCCTTTCCCACAGGGACAGCCTGCTCTTCTAGCCTACCTCACACAGAAGTTCTTTCATGCCACTTTCTCCCCTTTCAGCCTCTTTAGAGGTTTATTCTGCCTTTTTTGCAAGACGGGGTTTAACTAGCACATCACTTGCTGTATCCAAAATGCGCTTGCAAAGACCACTGCAGCTTCTCAACAGAGTAACTTTGTCTGGTCCTCTATGTGCTTTGGTCATGCACAGCCATCAAACACCGCTGCCCCTTCACACCTCTCGTGAGGAGAAAACCAATAGATCCTACTGCTTTGTGACCCCAGCCACAATCCCAAGGAAAACTCCAGCATGCTGGCCTGGGAAGTGGGAAGTGCCCTGCATGGAGGCAGAGCAAGCTGCAGGCACTCATTCTGCAATGAGAGCGTGTCTGCATCCCCCGGCCTGGGCACGCTGCTGCAGTGCAGGGAGAGGGGGGCTCACACCAACCAGCCCTGGGGGCACAGGGAAATCAGCCTCCCTGCAGCTCAGGGGGAAAGAAAACCTCCTGTAATTTATGTCCTTTTTTAATGTTCTTCTTGCTTTTTAATTTCCCAAAACCAAGTCCCTGGGAGTTCATTTTTCTCCTCTGCAATAGAGTAAGGCGAGCGGAGGCTTTTCCGGCTCTCTGGAGAGCTGCCTATAGCCTACCACAGAGTGGATAAAAACCCGCATAAAAAGACCACCCAAGGGACTGGGAAAGTGGTCCCTAGAGGGAAGAAAGAGGCATTTTGTTTAGAAAGGCTGAAGCACAGACAATTACCCAAAGCAGGAAAAAAAAAAAAATCCCGGCATGAAATCTCCTGCTCAGCTTTCCCCTCCGAGAGCCCTGACAGGAGCTCTGGCCTGCACCGTGCTGAGCCATGGGCAACAGAGCTGCCAGCACAGGAGAAGGTACCAGGGAGCACATGTGCACACACATGAGAAAAACTGGCAGCATCTCGGGCACAGGAAACACTTCACTGCCCTTCCCCATAGAGAGAGCCCAGTTTATTGCTCACTAACTCTGTGGAGCAAATGGCTCCAGTTCCACAGCTGATCTCCACGGAGATCCAGTTATTGCAACACTGGGATGCACTTAGCCATGATGTGTCCCCTGTCTGCTCTTACACACCCAGCAACAATGGCCTTGCACACCCAGGAGGGCAGCAGCCCTGCTGGCCCCACTGCCAGCCTGCACTGGCAGGGCAGGGAGTGCCCAGTGGTCCTGCCATGGGCAAGGCAGAGCACAGCTCCAGCAAGGGCTCTCTCAAAGAAATTAAAAGTGGAAAAGGCATCACATTAACCTCCTTAATTTTTCATTTCTGACACACACTGTTTTCTCCTCATTTCAAAGAATTCCAAGTTAATGTCTGGAGGGCAGAAAAATCCATTTCCCAATATGCCTGCTGCAGCTTTTTCACCAATCGACTGCCCTTCCTGGTACAATCACTGGGGCATTGATTTTTTTCCTTTTTTTTTTTTTCTAGAGCATCATCCAAAAATCTATCAATGCAAACAGCATCTTTGAAAAAAATACCAGCAATACAAGGCAGGATGCTTCTTCCACCCTTTAACCCCAATGCTGCAGGAAACCTCTGCCTGATACCACTTCTAGCAGCATCTATTGCAGTGTGGCAGGGACAGAGGTGACCCATGAAGCTCATGGCAGTGGGAAAAATCTGGGGGAGGAGCAGTGAGCAAGGAAGAGGCTGCTCCATGCAGCGCTGGACACGATTTAGGGAAGCCCACTACAGGCAGCTCCCTGTATGTCTCCCACCCACAAAGGTGACAAGGGACAGACTCATCACCTCAGGGACACAGCCCAGCTCCTGCCAACTCTGGGCTCACCTTGACACCTCCGTGGGGAGGGAAAGCTTTGCCCCCCACACCGAGGGGAAGCAGCCATGGGGATGGGCAGCTGGCAGAGGAGGATTTTCTGCCCGTGCGTTGCCTTCCACGGGACCCAAGGCTGCCCACACAATAGCCTGGGTTCTGGTGAGCCTGGCAAAACCCGCCTCCTATTACTATGCTAAATAAACACTTCACTCAACAGTCTTGGCACTTATTAAGCACCTGGGAGAGAGACTGCCTCACGTTGTCCAAAACACTCTTAATTACTGTTTAATCAAGATCTCTTCCCCTCTAGAAGAAAAAAAAAAAAAAAAAAAAAAAAAAAGAGGCGGGTAAACATTTGCATGTATTTTCCACTGCAATCACATTACACATCTCTGTGACAAGCAAATTCTTGGCAGAGCTCAGGAAGAACACGCTGCCTGTGCAGGAGCATCGCAGCACAGCCTGCTCAGCCAAATAGCCTTAGGTCCCCCCTTCCTTAGGTAAGAAAAGGAACCAGGAGGATTTCCTGGCACATGGACTAACGCCATCAAATGCTTCTTTTATTTGTTGTTGACACATGTATAACAGTAGAAGAATCACTAAATAGCCTTGTAATATCTTGATTTATGGATTATTCTTCCCTACGAGTAGCACATGGCAAGGACAACATGCCTTCATGCTGTATCTCTGCTAGCACAGGAGCACTGGATTGCTGCTATTAGCACCCACAAATCCCAGGCAGCACAGGGCTAGATGGGATGACCAATCCCCTGCTATTAGAGTGGTGAAGGCACAAAGCACTGTGTGGGTGTTTAGGCACAGATCCTTGTCTTTTTTGTAAGCCTTCTCGTGCTGGATTTTCCCTGAGTGAATCCTGCATGGAGCTTTAGAGCTGTGCCTGGCAATGTGAAGCTGTTTCCAGAGGCCAAAGGCTTGGGGGATGCTCTGTGGCATTGCCAGCCTGACTGCCCCAGCCAGCCCAAGACCTGGGCTTGGGGGTCAAGATCCTGCACAGAACCTCCCTTCTCCTCCACTTTGCACTCAGCTCTTCCTTCAGATACAGGGGATTTGCCTTAATTGATTTAACTGGCAGCTGCAGTGCTCTGAAAAATGAATTTATATCAGAGAAACATCAGAAAGAGGAGGGCCTTTGGAACAGTGTCACTACACTGCTTCACACCAAGGGCCAGGTCCCAAACAGGCCAGGCAGGGCTCAGTTTGGGTAAGTGCACCACTGCCCCCATCACAGTCAGAAACACATCAAGCAGTGTCCTCTGAAAGCTCTGGAAAGGAGCAGGATTGTGTCCATGCATTCCAGCACCTGTGTGCTGCACCTGACTGGTTCTGTTGACTAAGTGACAATTACCCGGGATCCACTGCTGGTGATAGATTATCAATGGCATATGACTTTGCATTTTAACAGCCACTAATCTGCCTGCTAAACCCAGAATATCAGGTTAAATCATCTAATGTGATCTTTGAGTAAGGCAAAGCAGAATTCTGTTGATAGTGATTTAAACAGCTGCTGGTGAAAGCATCCAAAGCAGCTCAGCTGCAATATTCCAGATATGGAATGGCCAGGCTTTGGGTAAAGGGGACACCTGTACAGGAGAGGGGATAAACTGACTCCCCAGCACCTTTTACACAGTGAATGCATTCAGAAGATCCAAAGCTCTTCATAAAAACAGGCTTTGGGAAAAGGGCAAGATCCCCCAGGGGAGATGGGCACAAAGGTCTCTCTAGGACAAATAAGCAAGATGTAGGTAAAATGATCTTGGAGTACACATTAAACAAAGATTCACTTATTCATTTTTATGAATGACTGAATTTCTTCTATTTCTCCTCCCTATCCATGGTACAACATCCTCACACAGACAACAGGCAATCTACCAGATATGTGCACATGTTCATGTGACAATGATGAGATCAGGAGCTGCACGGCTGAACCCAGCCCAGACTTCAGCTCTAAATTAGCATTCAAGCACAAACTGAGCTGTGTCAGTGCTCCTCAGCAAACCAAACTAGTCTAAGATTATCTCTGTTCTCAGCCCATTTACCAAATAGGTCTCGTAGTGAACATGTGCTGACTCTTGATCTAGGGAATGCATCCAAGGAAAACAGCTGCCAGAGGCTTCTCTGCAAATGAACACTGTGTGCTAAAGGAGTCCCGTGCCTGACACGGAGCTGGAAAGCTGGCTGGAGGTTGAAGTGGGGACAGACAAAAGTTCACTCCCTCAAGTGCCATCTCTGAAGAAAGCCACTCACAGACACAGAGGGTGGGGCAGTCATTTGCAGCCACCCCCAGCCTAGAACAGTCCTCTGCAGGAGCACAGAGTCCTGCTGCTCCCTCTGGATGAGTCCCCCCAGCCCAGACACACTGAAGCCTGCCAGGTGCCTGCTGGAGCTGTGCAGAGCTGCCCCTGCTTCTGTGCCTTCCCTCAGCTCCAGGGAGGATGGGTCATCCCACCAGCAGCTGGCCCAGCCAGAGACCCCTCCAGCAGCCCTGCTCCCACCCCAGAGCACAGCTTCAGGCCAGCACTGCTCCCCTCTGCAGGGGGAGGGACAGCAGTCTGACCCAGCACTAACAAACCTACTCATTAAAAACTTGGGTAGAGCTTAAAATCCACTTTCCTGAGGAACAGGAACAATTTGGGGGGGAAAAAAAAAGCAAACCATTTTTTCTTTCATAAGCAGACAGTGGAGCCAGGCTCTCATCATGCTGCAGCCAGGAACAGTGGCTGGGAGCAGGGTAATGCCCATCTCTGCCCCAGTGGCTGCTCCCCATTGCTGCCCTGCAAAGCTTCATCACCATGGGTAAAAACACCAAGAGAAACAGGCTGGTTGCTGCTCTGTCAGTTAAACAAGACATTTCACATGTTGTGAAATTAACATCTGACTTCACTGCTTTTTCCTCCCCTCATCCTTTGGAAATTCATTTTCTCCGAGATTTTGAGAAACAACAGCGAGGAAGATGGAATTCAGTTCAGGGTGCACAAAAGAAAGGTCAGCAAGTGCATCTGGACAACTTTTAAAGATAATTACTCATATTCATATCCTCCTTCCGTTCTTCTGGCTTGGAGCTCCAGACACAAATACAGCCTTCCCTGGAGCATTTTCTTGGCACAGGGCGCTAAGGGTCTTCAGAAAAAACTCAGAAAACATTCAGACCTGGGCTGTGCTACCCTTGCATCTCATTAACATGCACATCCCAGTCAAAAGCTAATGTCTGGTGTGGAAGATGTCCATCCATTCCCTGCTGAGCCCACAGCAGGATTTCTCTGGGCCTGGTTAGCGAAGCCCCAGCACAATAGTGCTGCAAGGCCCTTCATCACGCTGTGCTTCAGCAGCATTCCTTGGCCCAGCAGAGCACACCAGCAGTACGAGACGTGAACAATGGCCAAGCTTTGTTTCCATGTTCCTGTCTCCTGAGCCCATGAGGAACATCTGGTTGCCTTCCTTCCACGGCAGAGGGTGGGCATGGGTGGGTCCCCAGTGACAGCAGAGAGGCTACAGTGAGCAGCACACCCCGAGCAGCCTATTGATCCACACAAGATGAGGCAAGACCAAGGACGTGCTTGGAGAGGCGCCCGCAAGACTTTTGCCACGCTGGCAGCAGAAATTGGAATCTGTGTGAATGTCAGCGCTGTGAACAAAACCAGCATGAAAGACTTGACCGTGGCCTGCAGAGAAAGTGGCCACTCATGTCCTCATCTCCACAGACCAGGGCAGGAATCACCAGGCTGTACAACATTTCCTGGCTCCTGCCAGGACAGGGGCGTCTGCTCCAGGGCTTTCACCACATCAGAGGCAGTGCAGGAAGGCATTTGGGATCGCCAGTTTCAGTGGCAATGCAGCACCAAGAAACAGGAGTCAACAGCCCAGCACCCCACAACCTGTGCTTAGAAGGGTTCAGGAAATCTCTTCTACACAGCTCTGTTTCTGAGGGACACCCACCATGTGGGACTCCTGTTACCCAGGAGAGGTGAGGACACCAGTCCTTCACCCAGGAACACAGGAGCAGCCAGGGCACTCACTTTCTGCTTTGAAGGGGTTCAAACTCCAGGTATGTTCAAGAAATGGATGAATGTGGCACTGAGTGCCATGGTCTAGTTGATAAGATTGAACTCAATGATCTCAGGTCTTTTCCAGCTGAATTGATTCTGCCTGTCCCTTCTCTTAGGGGTGTTTGGTAGATGTTCCTTGGGATAGGCAGAGGGCAAGAGTGCACATACTCCTGTGCCTCTGGGAAAAAAGGCTTTTAGGAAATAAAAAATCTTGATCCTATAATAATAATTCGTATAAAGTGACTCCATAGATTCAGCTTGTCTTATTTGAAAGCCGAGGCACAACTCAGAGAGAGAGGCTGGGGGGCTGTGAGATGTTGGCAGGAGACACCAAGTCCCCAGGAGGTTTCAGGCACATGCCTGCCCCACAGTAACCTGCTGAGGAGCTCAGGCAGATCCCCAGCACCCTGGCTGTCACATGCCACATCTGCAGAGGCCCAGGACTGCAGAGCCACTGGGACCAGGGCTGTGATGGCACAGACAGAAGCCCGGCTCTGAGCTGTGCCATGCTCAGGGCAGAGCTCTCCCCACCGGTGCAGGGTGGTGATGGAGGCACTGCCTGGTGTGTGTCTGTCCACCAAGGTGACCCAGCAGTCTGTCCTGGGTCCTCAGGGCAAGGGCCCAGCCAGCAAGTGACACGCTGGCTGCAGGCTCAGCAGCTCCATGCAGCTGAGAGCCCAGCACAGAGGGAAGCCTGGATTAGCTCCTGGCACTGTAGGAAGTGCTATAATAGCAGAAGCAGAGCAGCAGGCAGCAATTGTGGAGCCTGAGCAAAAATCCCTTGTTTTCACTGGCTAGTTCTGGTTTCATGTTTCTGATCTTTTAAACATCAGGCACTCCCCAGGCCTGGCCAACAGCTCCCTAACACAGCACTCTGCTCTGCCAGCAGCCTGACCTGTTGCCAATGGGTTTCCTCCAGACTGCCAGCTCCAGGCTGGAGACAGAGCTTCAGCCCCACTGCATATGGGCTGGCAGCAACCCCCAGCAGCAGGAGCAGCTGAGCCCCCTCCCTGGAGGAGAGCAGCACCATCCCACTTGCCTCCAGCCAAGGCTCACAACTCCAAGGCACTTTTCCCAGCCTGTCTCTGCAGGCAAACCCACAAGTGCCCCAAACCAAGGCAGCAGAGGCACGGGGAGCAGCCTGCAATGGCATGGTGCAAGACCAGTACAAACCAGTGCCAGCTGCCACCAACACATGCTCTGCTGTCAGCCCAGCCACTTATCCACACTGTTTTCTCCCTGGCTGTAAGGCAGCCAACAGCAGACCTGCTTGTTTCCCTTTCCAAAGGGGAGAGGGGAGAAGGAAGCTTCTGGAAAATAAAATCATTCTCAACAGCCTGGAAAAAGCTGCATGAGTCCACAGAAGCGATGAGAGATCATGTGGGCAGGTGAAGGGTTAACAGGTGGAAGCCAATGCCCCTCTACCAGGCAGCCAATATTTCTATCAATAAATTATGCATCAGCATCTAGTAATAATGACCTAGCAGGCAACGCTATTTAAAACAAACCAATCGATGGCATTAACGTAATCCCCAGGAGAAAACAAGACACCACACACAGAGCTAGGATCAGAGCAGATCAGGCCAAGGAGAAAGGGACCTTTGGGACAGCAGTCAGCCAGCAGGGACAGAGTCCCCCAGCTGAAGGGCCAGGCAGAGCTCCAGTTCAGCCAGGAGCAGAGAATAAAAATCACCTCCCCATCCCTGTGCCACAGGCACTGCAGCCTTGGGAAGGGCTGGCACTGAGACCACCCTGGCTCACCCCTGGGGCAGCTCTGCAGCCTGACTGCATCCCCCAGGACAGACCCTGCCCAGCACAGAGGCTGCTGCCCAAGTGTCTGAGCCATGCCACACTGGCCCTCACCGCAGGGCAGGGCCACAGCCCCCCCACAGCAGGCACCATGTGCTTAATCTTGCTTATCCCTGGTGCTGCTCACTGTGCAGAGCCACCTGAACCTGGAGGGGAGCAGGGATTTGGGAGCTGTTGCACCCCAGCAGTCGTGGCCAGGCCCCAGGAGCACGGTCCCAATGTACAGATACAGAGCCCACCAGCCCACACATATAACACACTTCATGTGCATTCTCCATATTAATAAATGGGGAAAGAAGGAACCATCAATCTATGAACTGCCAATTTGCACAGGACTAGCTCTTTTACTGGCTACGCACTAGCACCTTTTACAGCCCATTAATTACTTTCCCTAATAAAGTTTGACAAAATGATAACTTGCCCATGAAAAGTGTTGTAATAAATACATTTTCTCTAACTTTGGACCATTCTTGCATGTCTGGCTCATAAACCCCTCCCACGGTTCAGTAACTTAGAGCCTACCTGTACTTTTCAGGCAAGGAGGGGGCCCTGGCGTGGTGGCTGGTGGAGAGCAGCTGCACCAGCACTGGTGCCAAGGCCAGCAATCAGGGGCCTCTGCACACCAGCAGGAGCTGGCCAAACTCTGCCACACAGCTGGGGCTGAGCAGGGCACAGCACAGCCCACACTGTCCCCTGGAGCTCCTGCTTGCCAGGTGGGTCCTGGGGACCCCACAAAGTCTGTGCTCAGGGTAGCCCATCATGTCCCACTCCTTGGGTCACACACAGACCCCTGGCAGTGCCCATGGCAGGGTTAGCCAGCTGCAGCACAGCAGTGGCAGCTCTGGATGAGGAGGACCGGGGTGTCCACGAGTGTGAGTGCCATCACCACCTCTAAGAAGCCAGATATCTGTCTCCCATGCATGCAGCCTGCACTGCTTCTGCACTCCCTGTCATTTAATTTCCCATGCCAGCCACTAAGGCACATGACCTAGACCCATGCTGAGAGCTTGGGATGCCCACTGCTTCCACTATTTCTTTATCTACACAAGGCCACAGCTGAGCTCAGTAGACAATACAATGGCTGAAGCTGACCTTTCCTAATACAGAAACAGGAGGCAATTGGTATGTTTTAGTCTCAATTTCAAATTATAAGCTGTTTAAATACCTTTTTATTACACTCCTTAGGAGCAGTAAGAGACCTGACTCGTCTGAGAGAGAAACTCAGATCTCCTCTTTCCCAGTCAGCCCAGTAAACAGGATTACTGGAGACTGGCTCCAGAGCTAATGGTCAGCACGGAGGGGCATCACAGCAGGTAAAGCAGGAGGCACACCTGCCCTCAGCTCTCCTGCCAGCCTCCTGCCCTCCCCTGAGGCTGGCCAGCTGCTGTCTCTGGCCCAGGCACAAAGCCCACAGAGCCACCACTGTCACCTCTGCAGAGGAGCACAGAGAGTGCAGGACTGGAGGTCTGAGCAGGCTGGCACAGTCATGGCACACCCTGCCCTGCTGCAAGCCAGCCCCACGCTCTCTGTGCAGGCTGTGCTGCTCCTCCAGCAGCCAAAGGCTCCTTCCCTGTTTAATTAGTTGAGTGACTCTGCTCTGCCCAATAAAATCATCACCCCCCTCAGCAGTGCCATGCCACGGAAATTTATGATCATAATTTAGAGGCTGAATTACCACTGTCGGTACCTGTGCCATATGAATTACTCAGTCATATTAAATTCAACTGTTGATTTTGCAGGGTTATGTGAAGCAGGAACACTTAGAGCCAATGAAATAATGGAGGAGAAAGAATTATGGCCAGGGAAGTTACATTAGCTGTCCAAAGCACCCTGCACAGAGCCCACCTGCCCATCCCCAGCTGAGGGCTGCCTGCCCCTAGCAGTGCTGGGCTCCCAGGACCATCGGAGCTGGGAGATGGAGCTGGCCCTTCCCCCTCCCCATGGCCAGGGTCCGGGCCATGCAGAGCTCTGCTTTCAGAAAATCTGAAGGAGTATCTGTCCTCAGCAGAGTTAAGGCACTGACATGAAAGAATCCTTCCATTTCTGGATCCAGCAGTCCCCAGGGCACACGCTGTGGTAAGAGTTTTGTGACCATACACACACAGAATTTGCTGGTCTGCAGAGTCACAGACAGAAGCTCAGGGACATTCAGCACAGCACCAGAGGCCTCAAATCCCAACATGACGACCTGAACCCAGCACTGACCTGACTTTCACATGAAGATACTTGTGAAGACTGCCCTACAAAGTCAGAGCAATGAACTTGAATTCCTGCCAGCCTAGACACACTTGGTCCAAGACTTCAGATCCCAGCAGCCTGCTCTGACATAGGAAAGACAAAACCTGGAGCCCTGCAATGCCACAAACTGGAAACAAAAAGCCCTTTGACTGGAAAGCCTAAGTCTCAAGCAGGCTGATTTTGGAGTGATGGCTTTAACAGCCTACGTGCAGGCAGGATTTCTAATGCACAAAGAGTAAAGTGCATTTGTATGTGGAACAAGTATTCATCAACTAATGCAGAAAAAAAAGTCCATCAACAAAAAAGAAAGCCTGGGATGCTTTATTATAATCCTGGGGGTTTGGGTATTGGCAAAATAATTTCCTCAAAGAAAGTTACAAACCCTAATTTCATACAGATCTCCCTCCACGTGTCCATCCCAGACCTCTCTAATAATGAAAAAAAGTGCATATAAAAATTCTCATGCATGGTTTCAATCAAGTGCATTTATCTATATAGATTGCCCTTTTTATGCCAAGATGTCAGAAACTCTACACAAATCATCACAATTTACACTCTCCTCCTCTTTAGTATAAGGCAGACTCTGCCAAATCAAGGGCTAATATATCACATTATTTCTAGTAATCCAAGGGCTGCCTCCTGCCACCTGCTTTATGAAATACCTATGTCTTTGATTCATTGATCCCTGCCTAACCTTGTAGGTAGATGAGGTTTTCTCCCTCCTTTTAGAACTTTAACATGTTGTGTGCTGTGCTGCTTGGCTGACACCAGCCTCTGCCCCTCAAGCCAGAATTAACCCTCCCCTGTAACACAGGACCACATGGCTTCTGGAAGCCTGCCAAGGATTTATTTTTTAGACAATAAATATGGGGATTTTTATCCTTTCAGGGGAGAGCACAAACACATTTCCCACCATCAGTGCAGTCAGTTGCATGCCTGAGGAAATGCAGAGGTGAGCAGAACTGGAGGGTGCCCCACTACCACAGTGTCTCCCCTGTCACAGCCCTACCTGCCCAGCACCTCACTTTTTGCCTAGTAGGAGCAGATGGATCTCAAGACAGAGATCCCCTTTGTTCTGGCCATCCAACACTGAGCATGGCAACAGCAGCTGTCACCAGAAACTCAATTTTTTGTAATAAACCTTCTCCTCTTTACACAGAGGCAGTCATTTGAGTTGCCTACACGACCTCAAAGGAAAACACTAAGCAAAAGCAAATTCCAAAGAACCAAACCCAGCTGATGTGAGCACCTAAATCCCTTTGCAAAGGGTACCCAAGCCTGCTGGCAATGCTGGGCAGGGCACAGGCAGCAGTATGGGCATCAGTGCCAGACACTCTGCTCCTGTGCACCCACCAACTCCATCTCCTGATGAGAGGAGGGAGCCCAGAGGGAGCCTCAGCCTCCCAACAGGGCCTCCCACAGCCATAGCATGGGTGGGCATACCCAAAAGCATTTGGGAAGAGATTTCACAGGCTCTGCAGCTGCAGTGCTCGTGCTGCTATGAAACTGGGCCTCCTGCAGGAGCCTGCTGTGCTCTCTGTCCATTCATGATGGAGACAGCTTAGTATTCCAGCTGTGCATCCCAGCATCCCACAGCAGATCGAATATGCATTGGTAAATACTGCTTCTGCTGCAAGAGTCCACAGAGAAGTTATCAAGAGGAAAAGCAAATGTGTACAGCAAACAGTGTGTGGAGAGCACAACTGCAATACAAAGCATGTCCTTCCCTCCTGATGCCAGCTCTGGGATGACTAATTCTGTGCAAGGATGCCAGTCACCAAAATACCTCAGATGCCCTTCTTGCACAACTCTGGAAACTGAAACAAAAGTATGGGACTGTCTATCCAGGTGCTCCAGTGTACCCCCTCTGCACAAGAACAGGCCTGTCACTGCTCTTCACATTAACTCAGCAGCCCCTGCAGCCTGCAACAGGGATCCTGCTCTCACAGCAGAGAACAGCCCAGTATGGATATTTCCCAAAAAAAAAAACAAGGTTAAAAACCCTCAGCAGTTTTCAAGCCCCTTCCAAAGCCCCCCAGGAGGTCCCTCCTGGCTGTTAAGGACTTCATGGGAAGGAGCCCAGCCATGCAGAACCAGCTTTCCCAGCTCCTGCTCTTTCCCAGACATCTCTGGTCCTTTCAGATAAAAATTTTTAAGCACAGCGTCTTCTCTGGTCTTTCTAAAAGGGCTACAGCCCCCAGCCTAAGAGCTTGCTGGCAAGCCTCTTCCTTGTGCTTTTTGGTCCAAATGCACTCTCCCAGACGTGGTGAGGCAGCTCCCTGGGGAGTGAGGGTGGCCACTCACACACTGAGCCAAACACCACAGCCAGGAGAGCACAGGCAGGATGCACTTTGTCCACTTACAGCCTCACCCAGGGCATCATTTCAGACATTTTCTGCAGATTAGAAAAAAGGAGTTTGGTTGTTTTTTTACAGCAAGCAAATCCAGGGCTAAAATCTTCCCTTGCATCTCCTGTCCAGTAGCAAGGTCTCCTCTGTTCATTATAATCTTCAGTGTAACTTCTGCTCTGCAGCTCCTTTAATCACATCAGATATGGGAACAGAAAAATGTCATTGTTCCTTGGCCATGAACAATACCATCCGTGGAGCCATGAGAAAGTGCAAGATGGATATAAAAAAGGCGGGCTCTTGTCTCCCCATAATCTCTTCTACAAACTGACAAAAGAGGGTTTTGTATAGAGAAAATTGCCACATACAGAAACAAAACAAAAATAGAGCATGCGAGCTGGGACCACTTTTATCTGGAGAGGCACCACAGGGAGATATGCCAAATGTGATTCATTTTAACAAGTTTAGCCCTTGAGAGACAAGAGGAGAGCCCCCCGTTAAGAATGAGGAGGTTAGCCAGGAGGGTCAGGGGGGGAACAAGGCCTGGCGCAGCCAGGGAGGGTAAGTGACCCTGAAGACTGCTGCTTCCCTTATTACAGTGGCAAGTGGTTCTGGCTTGGGACAAATGTCTGGAAAAAAAAAAGCCTGGTCTGGGGTGGGGATGATGCAGTTCAGGGTGTTTTACTTCTGTTAGGTTAGCCTGTGCATTGGCTCAATTACAGGGGAGTAATTAAAGTCTATAAGCAGATACAGAGGTTCTTGCTCACCCATCCATTATGGGCAGCTAGCAATGATTAACTGCATGACCCTTTGGGGAGATGGCTCCCCTACACAGGCACCTGAGCAAGCACCCCAGAGCTGCTGAGCAACTGCGTGCAAAGCACCAAAAGGCTTTGGTAAAACATCATACATGCACCCACATGTGCCTGGGACCAGCCTGCCCACTCCCCAGGCTCTGCAGGTACAGAAAGCCCCAGATCAATACAACAGCCAGGCCCTTTGAATGAAATCAATGCAGCTCAACAAGCACCTAAGTCCTGGTGTCATCACATTATTTATTGCCCAAAGCGCCTATCCCACATCAGCCCAAGGAAGAGCTTCAGTACATTCCCTCCCTCTGCAACACAGAATTAAATCTCAGGTTCTGCTTCCCAGTGTGCAGTGGGATCATGAACAGCACTGGCAGCACACAGCACCAGTTCAGAGTGTGTGAGGCCACAGGGAACCAGAGGAGCAGCCAGCACCTTCCCGAGAGCAGCTCTGTGCCCACCCTCCTCACAGGTTCTCCTCCTCCAGCCCTTCACTGCCTCCCAGGGATGTCACTCTGTTCACTGCCTCCTTTCAAGCCATTGTTAGTTTATTAAGTGCTTTAAGAGATGCAATTTGTGCCCCAGGAGAACAAGCTGCAGAGAAAGAACTCCACAGTCCTGGTGGCCTGGCAGCACCAGCCAAATGTCACATCCAGGCCCAGCAGGCAGCAGCATGGAAGCAACCAGTGCCATCCCCCACTGTGCCGCCAAAGAATGGGCGAGATGGGCACAGCCCCTCCACAGAGGGGCCACAGCCGAGCTGCAGCACCAATAAAACCGGGGCCGTGACAGCAGACAGCCACGGGGCCGGGCACCGAGCCCCTGCCCGGGCAGGCAGGGTGGGCAGGGAGGTCTGGCACGGCCAGCCCCGGCCTGTGTCACCAGCAGGCCCAAAGCAGCGCCTTCTCTCCCAAGGCAGTACCTTCTTTCCCAAGGCAGCACCTTCTTTCCCAAGGCAGCACCTTCTTTCCCAAGGCAGCAGCCCCCGGGCCCATGGCAGCTCTCTCTGGGCCCACGGCAGCGCCCCCCAGGCCCAGCCATCCGCCCCACGCAAGGCAAGGCCTCCCCCAGGCTCACAGAGCCAACCAGCTCTGACCTTCCCTGCTCTCACCACAGACACACAGCACACCCAGGGAAAATCTGACCAAAAACCACCCCAACAGCAGCCCTGCTCTGAGCACAGCACCCAGCCAGTGCTGTAGGGGCCAAGGAGATCCTCCAGAACATCAGCCCCATGGCAGGCACGGGGAGCTCAAACACTCCCAGCCCAGAGGTGCAGCAGGATCCTCCCTTGCTCTGCTTTCACATGTGTGAAAATGCAGATTGAGTGGCTTGTCTTACAATGGGGACACCCCACTGCAGACAGGCAGTGTCAGCGCAGGTGAGCTGTACACATGCTGCCATTCCCAAACCCACATCAGACAGTGGCTCCCTGCTGGAGCCCAGCACCCTGCAACAGGGAAAACAAACTGTCCTCCACTTTGCCCCAGTGTCACCTGAGAACTTCCTTACCCACCTTCCTAGCAGATCTTGGGCTCCAACATGCAACTTCATCACATCAACAGCTGACACAAAATACCCCCACATTCTGCCATGCAGGTTTTTAACCTGAAGGCTCTAAAAGTGACTCATGCCTCAGAGCCCCTCATACCACCAGCAGCTCACACACCCTTCACAGGTGTCTGCTTTTTTTCAGATTAATCCATATTCCCACCCATGAACGACTGACAGGTGTCTTGCTTGACACCTGGTTATGTCGGCCAAATCCCAGCCAAAAGCCATGTCACAAATTAGGTCATTTAGGATTCCTAACCAACACTGTTAGCTAAATCCTTAACACTGTTAATTATGTTTCCTATCACCAATTTGCAAAGCGACTCTATTGATCTTGCCCCTACTCTGCAAATTACAAAGAAATGACCAGAATTAAAAATGCAACATCTGAGTGGGAGCTTCCCCCAGCAGAGAGGAGAGCTGCACCTCAGCACCACACTCCCCTGATCTAAGTCTTCCTGGAAGATGATCTTTATGTTGTCATTTTTTTTGTGGAAGGGCAATGAACCAAAGGTCTAAGGAGCAATATATTTTTTAGCTGTGGTTATAGCTTGAACTTAATGATCTTCCCACAAGCATAAACCTAACCTGAGGTAGCAGCAGCATTTTACATTATCTCATTGAGAAAAATACCACAGAAAACATGGTTATAAGTACATGGTTCAGGAAGGTAGCCTGGGAATACCAGGCAAAACTATAGTTAGTTGTTGAGAAAAGTATAGAAGTCTTATTTAAAACTGAAAAGTTTCCTCATTCCTCATCTGGGCAAATCCCCACTTTAATCCCCCTGTGAGCCCTGGGGATGCAGCAGCACCCTGGGACAGGCAGATGGGCCCCTGCAGTCAGCACTGCCCTTCCTCTGCTCCACAGCAGTCGTGGCTCCATGCAGCTCCAGGGCTTCAAACCTGGCTCTCACCTGCTCCTGCCAGGAGCTGAGCTCAGCCCTGAACCTGACACTCATTTTCATGTCGTGTTCTCTGGCAGGAAGAGGCGTTCTGTGAGATGAGCTCCATCAAAGCCTGTGTGCATCGATCTCCTTACAGTCAGAAAGCTCAATTAGACCTTCAACAACAAGGGGAAATAGATGGCAATTCTGCCCACCAGCAGATCACAAATCCTCTTACTCAGAGGATACAGTTCATATTACACCCAAGCAAGAAATCTATCAAGTCATTTTAATTAATTCCCCTCCTCTAAAACACTTGAGTGCTTACTGGAGAGGGGCCACATTCCTGCAGGGGAGTGCTGTGTGCTCACATGCCAGGAGCAGAGCATGTCACCCTAAAAACACCTATGGAGGATCCCTTCTACCTTTACTAGACTGCACAGACATTTCACTCCACTATTTCCCACATTTTTATTGTTTTTAATATTTCCTCATCTCCTACAGCTGCAAACCAAACCTGCAAACCTCCAGATGCCACTCACCCAGGCTTGGGGAAATGAGGCCAACCAGAACAGGGGCAAAGCAACCAGGACCCACAAAGCTCTGCAGAGCCAACCCCACGAGAGATGCAAGCATTGCTCAGGCTCCAAAATAAGTGTGTTTGGATGCTTCACTGACAGTACAGAGAAAGAAAACCACTGGGAAAGAAAAGCCTTATGGAAACTGAAGGGATGGGAAGCTGTCATGGGAACACAGAGGAAGAAGCAGGCCAGGAATAAACCCAGGCTACAGATCAGCAGGAAGCTTCTAGCAATCAGAATGAGAGTGTTCCAGACAGAATATAATTTTTGTCCCTTCTTCTGACAGCCTGGAAGAGGAATTCATCTCCACCACTTCCTCCTCAAAAAGTCCTACCCCCTCATTAGCACATCTGTCTCATGGGCATCCACTAAATGACACTCTAAGCAGACAGACAGAAACACCCTGATTCCACACAGGAGAACATACACAGTGAATCTGTCTGTCTGGACACACAGACTCTGTTCAGCACCATAACATCCAAAAAAATTCCCAAGGGTCTCAAATTAATATTGACTGATCCCAAAAGGCTGACAGATACTGCACAGGAGGGAGCCTGGGAGATGTTTTACCAGATTTTAGAAACAAAACCTCCTTAAATATCATGAAACATTAAAAAATCCTCATAGCTGCTAGTGTTTGCAAAACGAGAGATGACAGCAGCCGCTGTCCTGTTGCCCTGCATGCACAGCCAGTTGGGTTTTCATTGCAAATCCACTTGGCATCTCATTACTGTCCATCACAGGGGCTCCAGTACCAGGACCAGATTCACTTCAGCAGTGTGAGCCTCGCACTGTGCTTCCTAATGCAGCTGGATTAATGGGAACACATCTTAGGGAACATCCTCACCAACCAGAGGAAAACAGTAACATCCTCTGACAGTTCTTAGGCAGCAAAGCACAGATCCCCAAAGGGAGAGAAGTTCAAAGAATCTCAAGACCTGACGGGGCAGGGACCTTGTGAAAGGCTGTGCATGACATGCCTTCCTCTGCAAAGAGCTCTCACAGCTTGAGCTGCAAGAACAGGAGCTGCATTTCCACTTGCAGACATGATTCCACATGAAAAGAAGATGGTACGATGTGAAACTCTCAGCACTGTAGAACAAGAAGAAAAGTAAGAGAAAAAATACAAGTGTAAAATACAAATATATGAACTCACTTACAGTAAGCTAGAAACTTTTAAGAAAATAAACTCCTGTTAGCTGAAGGACAAATATTAACTGTCATTAGGAAAAGCATTCAAAATACAGACAAAAGAGACAGCCTGCTATCGTTATGTTACTGGTATTGTTATGTCACAATCTGCCTTTACATTGTGCTTCCTCAGAGCCATGAAAAGGACTTGGAGGGCTCAAAACAGCTGTGTTAACCAAAGGAATCCAGTTTTTAAAGTTATTGTCTTGCTTCACTAGGCACCTTCTCATAAAACACAAAAAGAAACTACTAGCTGCTAAAGCATGGGGTTCAAAGCCAGAGCTTCCAGCTCCCAATCCACTGCAAAGGCTCTCAGTAAATATCTGAGATTTCGACAGCCACTGATGACAAGGTACATCACACTCACACCTCACTGCTTCATCAGTGGCAAGAACAGGGGGGCAAAGGGGCAAAAGATTTGCTCCACTGCTCTTTGCTTTTTCTATGCCATTTGCAGGACAGTCTGGCTTTGTAGAAGACACGTGTCCCACTCTGGGAAACATCCAGCTCTGATCCCCCCCATTCCTGAAGGCACTGTTCAGCTCAGAGACAGTCCCCGGATGGTCCTGCATTCCAAATGGAAAGCAGCAGTGCTGTGCACAGACCAGCCACCCACTAGAGCCACCACAGCCACTCCTGTGCTGTTCCCTTAGGCCTAGGTGCACCCTTTAGCCATGTGCCTCCCACCTTCTCCCAGATAAGACCCCTCTGCACTTTTCCATCATTCTTATCACCCTGACCGACCGGGTCTGTCTTGCAGGATGTGAGCCAGACCACCTGCAGATTCCCATCCCAGGGAAGACATGACCCTGCCTGAGGGATGCAAAGCAGAGCAGCCAGCCACACACGGTGGAAGTGCAGGAGCCTGCTCCCAGGGTGGCAGCTCTGAAGGTGCATTTCCATAGCTCGCATTTCCATGGGGTCACGCTGGCAAAGAAAGGAGAGCGCTGGGGAAAGACTGGCTGGGCGAGTTTGAGAAGAAGGCTCTTCTCCACCAGCCTTTAGATACAAAGGTCGAGGGCTTGCAAGGGTCAGCAACCCCTCTTAATATTCACCAAAGCAGCAACAACAAAGGCAAGCTGGGGAAAGGGAAGCGTTCCTGTGGAGTCCCATCTTCACTCTGGATACCACTCCACAATGAAGTTATTTCAAACCGCCCATAGGTTAAGCTGTGGCTTTCATCCCAATAGCACAGTTCCTGCTGAGCTCTGCCTGCAAAGGCACATCAAGCAGAGACACTCAGATGACATCTAACCTCACCCAGCTCGCTGCAGCAGCACCTTTCTCAGCCAGGCTGGAAATTCAGATAACAGAGGAGAATGTGTCAATTGCCTAACATTTAATGAGACCAGAAGGAGGTCACAGCTCTGTCTGAGCAGCACTGTAAAAGCTCCCATCTGTTACAAATGCTGGACAGTGGCAGTGCTTGGTAAAGAGACAAGTTCCACCTTCCAAAGCAAACCACATGAATGATGCTTGGCTTTGATGATGATTCCTAGGAGGCAAGTCTCACATTTCACCTTCACACACCTGGGCATTAACCACAAAGTCAAGGACACTTACTGCTTTCTCATTCAAAAGATCTGGATCATGTCTGAAATTATCCCCATGCTGTGACAGCAGTTGGGAAGCTGGGAAGCCTGTCCCTCTGCATGGAGCAGTCTGGGATACTCCTGTGAGCCCAGGAACAGCGTGCCTGGCTGCAGTCACTGACACCATGGTGGGGAGCACTGGCAAACAGGGTCTGACCACCCCCAGAAAATTACTGAATTCTCTCTTTCAGGTTTGTTGTCTGAAGCTCTTCGAGGTCTTGCGACCACATAACACCTGCACATCAAATCCTGGGCATCAACAAAACTATAAAGGATTGGCACCACCACCAAATATTCCCTTCCCCATCTGTGTTCCTCTGAAACTGAAGACATGGCTGTGACTACAATCAGACACCTACCAGTTTCTTTCCCTTGTGTTTCCATCCTGCACTGAGCACTTATAGAGTGACATGGTCAGCCTTCACAGCCCAACCCATGGCAGAAAGCAGGAAGGGAGCAGAGATCCTGTGCCCATATCCTGTGCCCACATGCCTCTCATCACCCACCTGGGCACTGCACAAGCAGCAAGCACTTTGTGTGCTCCTTGTGCCTGGCTGTGCAGGCAGAGCTGTGAGAGAACATGAGGAGTTAAGCTTTTTTGTACAAAATGTGTAAAGATTTGGGCTGCACACTTGGTGAGCTGCAGTGGTTGTGGGCCAAAACATTTTGCTGCATATTTCTGAAATTATTTGTCAGAAAAGAACGTCAATGACATAGAAAATGGGTTGCAGATGTAACCTTTTCAAGCATCAATAATAACTTAAGACGTTTGAAACAAAATCTTAACTCACAAGTGACTCCATCACATGGGGCAGTTTCTGAGGCGGGGGCTCACAGAGGAGAGGCAGGACTGTAACACGTCCCAGCAATGGTGCCCCCTCCAGCTCTCCCACTTAGCAAAGAACAATTCAACTCCTGCATTTGCCAAAGCTACTTCCCTTTCTGAGACCTTTTTTCCTGATTTCCAGGCTATTCCTGGACTCACTGGGCCCTCCTGGCTGGAAAAGGAGGCTTCCAGACCAGGTCCAATAGCCAAGTCCCACAATACACTGCCATTAGGACAGGCAGAGTGATTTCTCTGAGGTCCAGCACAAAGGCACTATGCAAGAAAGACATTCACACACACACAAAGCTCCTGCTCTCGTGGGCAGTGTGGCTGCTCCAGCACAGGAAGGATGAGGGAGAGCAGAGATGTGCATATTGCAGCACTGCAGGCAGTATGGATGTCCTGTGTAGTGTCCACAGCTCCGTGGACCCATGGTTCATCCACAGCCTCTGGAGGGTTCCCACTGGATCAGGGTCCATCACTGCTACAGGTCTGGCACAGCCAGAGAGCCAGCACTGCCACCACGCCAGTATTTCTGTAATGAATATCACCACTGTCATCTCAGAGGCACATGCTTAAGGAATTTAACTACTTTAATACAATGGGCTCAAATTGCCAAAGAATGTTTGTGCATCAGTGTGAAATCAGAAATTCGGGGAGGGGGTGCTTTATCTGTCAAAGGCCAACCTCAGGGGGCTGCCAGAGCAGACAGTGGGAAGCTGGATTGCATTTGACACGCATCAGCCCATCAAACACAAACAGCCTTCAAAGTGCTGGGAGGCTGAGGCAGCCCCATCACAGCCTCTGCTGGCCCCACCGGGCTCCGACCCGGGTCACGCCCCGTGGGCTCTGCAGGACCCACCTGGGCCTCCTGGCCTGATCCTGCTCCATAAATCACAGGAAAAGAGATACTTCTGAACAGCTCAAATTAAGATGAAATGCCTTTGTTTGCAGGCTGGGAGCTACCTGTGCCGTTCCCTTGGCCGTGCGTCACTGTGGAGATGCCCCAGCCACAGGGACAGCAGATGAGATGTGCAGCCACAGTGGACAGAGCAGCACACCAGGATGCAGCATCCAGGCTGTCCCCCCATCCAACCAGGCCAGCAATGATCAGCTAATGACTGTCCAACAACAGCCTGCCCAGGATGGAGAGAAAACATCCCAGCCCACAGCATGGGCACAGTACCAGTGCTCGAGGGAAGTCACCCCGAAACAGAAATCCTGCCAGGATGGTCAGACCTCAGCCAAGCATGGCCACTACTCACAAAACCCCACTCCTGGGTGTCTGTGGGACTGGGAGTCCTGGGCCTGGCTGGGTGAGCACACTCCCTCTGCCCCACAACCATCCCTTCAAGTTTTGCTGGAAGATTTCCAGTGCCTGGAAAGAGCCAAACTTAAATTATTCCCGGGGAAAAGAAACACAAAACCTTGTCTTCAGATTAATCCTCAGACCTCCACTCTGAACAAACCCCTTCTGCAGCCCCCATTGCCAAGCCCAGCCCCGGCTCTCTAGCACAGGCTGCCTGTGGAGCTCTTCCAAGGGGCTCCAAAGCCCTCTGCAAGCATGAGCACAGCTGAGGGGAATCAATAACAGCCTCAATGTAAAAACCGGCCTTTTCTTACAAAGCAAAGTCTCAGATAGTAAATGAAGGGAGAGGAAGGGGAGGAAACATGCCTGAGCACCCCCTCTTCAGCCCCTCCAGCATGCAGAGCGTCACTCAGCTGAGCAGGGTGCACAGCAAATAATACCCACTCCCCTGTCCCCCTGCCCCAGCAGTGAGACCCCACACACCAGGGAATGCAGGGGAACAGATGGATTTTCCATGGGAAGGAGCTGTGACTGCTCCTTCCAGTGGAACATGTCAGCCCAGCAGAGCCATGTGTTCAAACCATTAAACTGCTGCCTTTGCTCTGCCAGCAGCGAGGGGAGAGAGGGCTTTGAGGAGGGATATTCAGAGGGAAAAGCTCCTCAGCCTGGCACAAGGCAGACAGGCCACAGAGACCCACAGCCAGAGCCTGAACCCAGCATTGCTATGTACCCAAACAACAAGGTTTTTCTCTTCCAGGTACTTCTTGTCAATGAGATGAAGCGACAGTAAAATATGAAATTGCATTAATGCAGCAGTAATCTCTCACACGCGGGGCTGCCTTCACCTGGGCTCCTAAGCAAGAGCCTTGATAAGGAGTATTAAGCTAATAAGGCCAGCATGTTTTGGAGGTTGTTTGCACATGGGTTAGAGGTTATTACACTGGGTTATTTCAGGCCAAAACCCATGCACAGCACTGAGCCAGACAGAATTCTCAGAGATGAGGGTGTGGGCCATTAATTAGGGAAACTGACAATGTTTAATCTCACTAACATCAAGAATAAGGGACATTGAGGGTCCATGAATTGAGATAATTCGATTTTAATACAAATACAATATTTCTCTCTCTATCTTTATTAACATCAGAAATGTAAATAGTTTCACACAGAGTGCAAAGGAGCCCCTGCCATGTTTGCTGCTGGGAGAGAAGGACAGGGTAGACACAGTGTTTGTTTACAAGGGATTGCAGGCTTAAATTGTCAACCACTTCCCCAGTATGCTGGCAGCCCAGGCCAGGAGCTCAGCACAGAGTGGAGGCTGCACCAGTCACGATCTGAGGCATCAAACCCAGCACCTACCCTTGCATTTAGGAGAGGAGACACAATACTGATGGGGCCAGGAGCAGTCAGCTGGAACACTTCAGTTCCCCTAAAAGAGAGGAATTTATTTTCCATGGAAATTAGCAAAAAGCTTCTGTTAGCAGCAATGGGAAATAATTTAAAAATTGTATCTTGCAAGTAAATGAAAGTTCACACCAAAAACACAGCAGTGGAGGAAGGCTGGGCCTGCACAGTTCAGGTGGGAGTTGGCAGGGCTGACGCTGCCTGCAGCCCCCAGCCCCAGCACTGCAGCTCTCATGTGCTTTCCAGTGGGATGTGCCTGTCTGCAGGAGGGGTGCACATGTGCAGGAGTTTACTCCCAAAGGACAGGATTCACTTCACCTCAGAATAGGAAAAGCACAGCCTCATCACCAGCCAGCAGCAGGAACTGAGACAGGATTTTCCTGTATTTAATCCCAAAAAATTTTTCTTTGTGCTGAGTGATACTCTGAGTTACTTGGCTGACCAAGACTTGGGAACACAAGGCACAGAATTCAGATCTTTCAAAAATGTAGGCATTCTAATAAACAACCCAGAAGACCTCCCTAATGTGGGAGGGAAGCATTCTGGGGATGGGTTTCCACAAAAGCAAAGTATTTCCTGGAGCAGGCTTTCTACCAGAGGAACAAATAAGGTTTCAGAGGCTGAAACCTTGGACAAGGCACACCCCACACTGTGGACATGGTGCTCGTGTCCCTCCAAGGCCACTCTCCAGCCCAGCACTGCAGTGCAGGGTGCAGGGCAGCCCTGGCCAGCAGTGCCCTGCTGTGCTGGTGCTGTGCACAGGTTATTGCAGGGCTCCCACACAGGTTCCTGTCTCCAAGCATTCCCTCATGTCTCACAAGAACCACACGGACCATGTCCAGCTCTCTTGTTTCAGCCATGCTGTTGAGGCGCCTGTTTACTTGGGAATCATATGTTTTCTGCCCTGGTCCTCACTGTATTCAGAACAGTTACTTAGCTTCAATAAGCCCCTTGTTAAAGCCTTTTCCTTTCTGTAATCTCATCAAACTAACCAAAAGGAGTTTGTTCTGAAATAGAGTCCCCATTTTGTAACCTGGCTTCCTGGAGGAGCGCTCCCCATGCTCACCCGGCCCCTCCACCACAAAAGGGCTCTGCTTGTCCTAGCTCTGACAAAACACTCCGTCTGTTTGGGTTAGTCAGCAGGGGGTTAATGAAAAGCCCGGCCCTGGGGACTCCCACCTTATCTGCAATCATGAATTTATTGAAGAATGTGTTAATGTGCTGGATTTTATTCATCAGGGGTCAGGGCTTTTCAAATTCTTCCTCCCAGCTCCCCCTCTTTCCATCCCTCCCCAGCAAGCTCACAATGCTGTTTAAACAAAGGACTCCCAACACAAAGAGCAAATTTACACAGTAAAGTTTTCTTGCAAGCCCAGAGCAGAGTCTGGAAGAATTCCAGCTTTATAAAGAGAAAAGGGGGTGGGGGGAAGAAAGGGGGGAGGGAGACAGGGGCATTTTGCAGAGGATAAAAGGAAATTGAGAAAAGTTCCCACCTCCTGAAGCTCAGCCCTGAATATTCTCCATCAGTTAACCCCAAAGCAGGAGGATGTTTTGGCAGAACATGAGTCCTCATAGCATCAAACTGCTCAGCCTCCTTCGAGGTGGAGGCTGAAATGCATGTTTCAATATCACATTTAGGGTGACACTTCAACAGCTCCTTTGTCTGTGGACTGCTAACAGAAACCCCTAAGAGGACACAGCAACCATTCACCAGGGCTCCTCCTCTGCTCCTTGTTTCACAGGTGTGACACAAGCATGATCTAAAAGGAAATAACAAGGCTCAGCAATGGTGACACGGTGACACGTGTCCATGGCCAAGTGAGAACGCAAAGGAGCCACAGATCCCACCTCCCATATCCCACCACATGCTGTCCCAAGACCAGGGACCCCCAAGGTCCTGTCAGAGCACCCCTGGCACCTCCCATCCAGGCTTGGCAAGGGCCCAAACCCACTGCTACCTGCCAGTGCTGGAAATAGGCAGCCATGGATCCCCTTCCACCACCTCGAACACCATCCCCACTCCATAGCTGGATGTTTGCTTGCTTGCTTTTATTCTTTTTCACTAAAAGGTTAAGGACCCCCACCACCCTGTCCTTTTTGGTTGTGCTGGTCAGAGCTTTGGGCATTAGAAATCAGGGCACAGCCCTGCAGTAATGAACCAAAGATAACCTACATGATTTTCTTCAGGTCTTGTCACCTTCACTTCCTGCACTGTCATTAATGAGCTCTGGCAACATCTCAGAAAGGAGAGCTTAGGAGAGACCTCACCCCCATCCACTCCTCTGCCTTCTAGGCACAGCCTCACAGAGTTCACCTGAGCAGAGAGTTTTTAAACATTTTACAAGCAAAACATAAACATTTTACAAGCAAAATATACGTGATGTTATTGTTGTAGCTCCCCCATAATGCTAAACTGCTGGGGGAGCTACAAATTGTCTCCCAGGCAGGAGAGTAACCACTTCAGGAATATGACCTAGGGATTTTGGGAGTACTTGATATTAAAAGAAACCGATTATAATGGCATTCTACTTTCTAACAACTTTTTCAGCCAAAAGGATGCCATTGACTCAAACTTTCAATCCTGTGTTTATTTACCTTGGTTTTTATGGAGAGAGATGCCTTCTGCCATACTCTCATAGCAGCAGCAGCCAGCTGCAAGCAGCTCACCCAAACTGCAGGGGAAGGAAGAGGGGGTTTCAACGACTCTGGATCACACACAGGAGCCCCCAGACAGCACTGCAGGAATGTTGGCTGGCACTGCAGGGGCAGAGCTGCCCAGCAGCCACACATGGTGTCCACAGAGGGGCTGAGAAGATCTCAGCACATGGGATCCAGCTGCACTGCCAATGGATTCCTGACTGCTGAACGTACAACACGTATTTACAGAGTCTCCTCCGTGACAGGAATTCCAAAGCCTCATGCAGAAAGTAACTCAAAGGACATAATTAAATCAGTTAAATGGCTTGGGCAGAGAGATGCAGCTACAGACATTTCAACTCAGCACAGTCACAGGCCACAGGAAACAATTAGGAGAGCAAGAACTGTAAAAGCTCCAGGACCAACCACTTGCTTCTCTTTACTTAATAAATTATAATCCATGCTTAACTCTGGCATGGACCAGGTGAGCCTCTGAGCACAGTGCCTTGGGATGAAGGCGAGTGTTTGGGATGTGCAGGCACCGTGCCAGCATCAGCAGAGGTGACATTACCAGGTGACAAGTAAAGCCAGTGTCAAGAGCAGAAATCAAAGACCAGTCAGTTGATTTTCATCTGTTAGTGTGATGTGCAGTGAACAGGGAGCTCCTGCTGCCTTTTTGGAAGCAGGAGCTTGGGGCGGAGCGTTGCTGGAGCAGGAGGGGCTGCTCCAGCTGCTGGCAGAAGCAAAGGAGCCTTTGCACAGTGGGAGATCTGGGAGCCAAGAAATGGCCTCGTGTGCTGGAGGAGCTGTGTGAATCCAACCATTAACAGAGCTCGTGGTCAGTTTTACTGAACAACTAGGACAAAGCAGGAGCAGTGCTGGGGGCTTGGGGAGCTGCCCCGGGGGCTGCTCCCACTGCCCAACAGCTCCAGGCATGGTCTGGCCCCTCTGGACAAGCTCCAGTGACCAGAGGAGAAAGAAAGATGCTGCCACAGAGAGAGGTGACACAGAGAGCAGGACAGCTCCAAGATCCCATGGCAGCATCTGAGCAGAGCTGCATAGGCATCTCCACCCCCCAGCAGCAAAGAGGGTACCAACAAGCTCAGTGTACAGACAAGGCCACCATCCTGCAGTGCCTCGGAGGACAGGCTGGGGGTGGTCACCATGGGAATGAGGAACAACTCATAGAAGCTTTTGCTGCCCAACCAGTCCTCAGTTTCATGGGGGAACTGCCTGGGCAGAGGAAAGGTCTTATCTTCCATGGGCTTCCCTGCAGAGCAGGGACTGAGCAGCTGCAATGAACAGGGCCATTCTTCCTCCCTCAGGGTCAAAAAGAAGTAAAATTTAAAACCCACCAATCCTGCTGAGCAGAGGGACACCACTGATGGCAGAGAGGAATCAGCAAAGCAAAGTCCACCCCAAACCTCCCAGGAGCCCCAGGGTGCCCCACGTGGGTGAGGTTTTCCCCAGATCGTGGGCAAATTTGTTCCCATCACAAGGTCCAAGGCTTACCTGAATATGAACAGTATCCATTCACTTCTTCACACCCCTGGGAAAAAGGACTTGCTGAAAAAAATCAACAAACCTGGTATGAAATATAGAGTAGCCACCATTAACATCATATTTATTGTTATTTAGTTGCTCAGTAAAACATATACAGATATGTACAATATGCAGGAATACAGAAGACTGCACTTTACATATTTAAAAAAAAGAAAGAAAAATAACACTCAATTTCATGAGCTATCGTCACAGTCTTCCAACCAAGCATTTAGGAAATGAATTTAACAAGAATTAAAAAAAAAAAAAAGAAAAAAAAAAGATTACAGGATTGCCTAACACACAGCAGAGTCAAGTTTTCATATTTTACATGTGCAATAACATTTTTCAGAAGAGTTTGCTAATGCAGTACGGATTACCAGTGTTTTGAGGTTTCTTTTTTTTTTCTTTCCCATGAACCAAATTTAGTACAAAGAAATAATATCCTTTTGCTTAAGGCTGTTTTAAAGCTGTAATATTCTTGGGTAGTGAATAGTGATAAAGTTATAACTGCCGGAAATCAGAACCTGCAGTTTCATCAGTCAGAACCTATGAGCGGATGGACTCAAAGCAACAATTTTAATAGAGAATTTCTAAGACAAAATTAGACTATTTCCTCCATTAGCCTTAAGCACTAAAGAAGAAACAATTCTACAAAAATGGGTTATGCTCTTACACACCATCCCTTGAACAGCTGTGAATCCAGTAGCTGACAAACCTTACACTGCAGCTTAACAAAAATAAGTCAAATGTACCAGTTTGATTTGTTGTCCAACCCACCCACCCAGTGCCCGTCCCACTACTGTGCTCAGCTCATCCCTTCCACCTCCCAAAACTGGAACTTTTTGCCTTGTTGGTGGTGCCTGGAGTCCAGTCCCACCCCAGGATCTCAAGCCAGTCCCAGAGTGACCATGGAGACCACAGAACCTGCACAACTCCCCAGGTGATTCAGGTGACAGAATTCTGGTGCTCATCCCCTTCCACCCTCAGACACTGTGAAAACCTTAACTAAGTAACAAGCCTAAAGCCCCTTACTGATGCTCAAACAGCAGACAGCAAGTAACCCCAAGAGAATGTGATCTGGAGAAAATTTGCAGGAGTATTTAATAAATGAGGCCTATTCTGTCCTTTTTTGGCAAAGAGGTATTTGATTGCTCTTCCCAATTGAAATGCAAAGGAAATTTTGCTCGGTTTGCTACAACACTGCAACTTGCAGACTAAGCCCAGGGTTTCTTTTAGGGAACACAGAGGGAGCCAGGGCACAGGGCCAGGAGATGGGGGATGTCCTGGCTCCCCCAACCCAGCCCCGAGGCTGCGAGGGAGCCTCCAGCGCCAGGGCCAGGGAGAATCCCCAGGGCAAAAGGCAAAGCCACATTGTAGCTGTTGCTCCCAATCCAGAGCAGATTGTGCATGTACCACCCCTCTCTGGCTTCTGGTCCAACTGCCCCCATCTGGAAGCCATGTAGGGCACACAGGCAGGAGGCTTCTCCCAGGCATTTGGGGAACATGTATCCGATAAAATTCTCCCCCTGTTGACCCAACTTGGCCCCTGACGGAAGTGAGCCTTGGGCATGGGGCTCTGCAGCAAGCAGAGGTCAGACCTCAGTGCAGCTCAGCCCTGCCACTGTTCTTTCAGGCTCCTGCTGCTGTCTGTGCCTCAGTTTCCCTCTCCACAAGAGTGCAACTTACCTCTTCCACAACTGGCTTTTACCTACAGATCCCAAACATGTTTCAGTTGGAATATTATTATTTAGAAAATGACATAATTTCTAGTCTTACTGTGTCAGGCCATGCTGACACTTTATATGTGTTAAAAAAACTGATCAGTGCATTCAGTGTAAAATCAATGGAGAAAATGGGTACAATGAAATTACTGCAGGTGCCACCAGCACTGTGACAAAGCCTAAACCTTCTGTATATGCTGTCAGTACCACATCCCCAGGTGATGAGCAGGACAAGATGCCTGTCCTGGTCAGAACGTAGAGTTTCTGTTCTGATCTTTGGCAAGAAAGCAGCAAAACCCTAAAAGGACAGGTTTGGTTGGTCCTGGCTAACAGCTCCCTCAAGCAGAGCTCCTTCAATCAAGATCAAACAGACAGGAGATCAGCAAGAGGACTGTGTGTGACCACATGATTCAGTTTAACTCCATGGCCAGTGAGCCCAGCACACAGCCAGCCACTTCCTCAACTTCTCCCTCTCTGACAGTCCTAACCCTGCACTGCACCCACTGCCCAGAGCAGAGCCAGAGGTGGCCAAGTGCCACAACACCCAGGGCTCTACACTGCACAGCTCAGCACTGGAGACACAGCCCCTGGCCTCAGGACACATCCTCACCTCACAGGATTCCACTGATCTCAAGGGAATTGCTTATGCTCTGCATTTCCATAAGCAAGTGAGAAAGCAAGTTCCAAGTGGATGAGAACAACACTCCAGGAGAGAAGTGCAAGCTGCTGAGAATGAGCCAGCAGAACTGGGTGTTGAGACCAAGCCACCACAGCTCCACTCAAACAGGGATTTCTCTTTAAAAGCATCTGAACTCGGTGTTCCCTGACAGGTTCCTTCCCGTGGCACAGGGTGTGCATCCCTGACCTCAGGAAGCCTGAAAAACCTGTTCTCTTCAGTGCAGCAGGAAAAACTAAAAACAAAGCACAAGGCAAGGGACTGCACTCCGAGCAGGAATGCCACCAGACCATGAACTTGGCCGAAATTTTCAGCTGGAAGTGAAAATGGAACGCAGTGACTGGTGTCACCCCAGGGCCCCCTGCTGCAGACTGAGCCCCCCACAGCAGCACAAGTGGTCTGCTGACAGGATTTAAAATCAAGCACATACTTAGGTAAGCCAGGACTTGAGGAATCACAGGCAAAGAGGCACCTTCTGGAAGGGGGCTGACAGTGATTACTAGGAGATACTTTACTGGGGATGGTGACATTTTATTGCAGGTGCAGGAGGAGCTCTGCACTCCTGGTTGCACACCCCGACAGAGGTACAAACCATCCCAGCTTTTGGATCCAAACCAAGTGGGTGTGAGGCAGCTCCACAGCCAGTTGCTCCAGGATGGGCAAAAATCCTCATCCTCCTGGAAGCTCCAGCTTTAATACAAAGTAAAATAATATTGAAAACCAAGATCAAAAACTATCCAAATTTATCCCAAGTCAATTCATTGACCAGACCCATAAATCAATCCATGCATGGTTAATAAGAGCACATTCAAATCACATTTCCAAACACTGTGAGTCTCTCTGAAGTCACATATGACTGAGAGTGAGGATTCCAGACCACCCTTGGCTTTTTAGGCAGAATTTCCTCTCCGTTGGTGTCTACCAAGAATATTACCTCAAAATAATTAAAGACCGAGCACAATCATCAAAGATAAAATATAAAGCAGTCTTCAACTCTGTCCCTTTAGCAGGGACACATTTGTGAAATCATGAATAAATAACCCTAGAGAGGCCAACCTTTATTTCACAACCAAAACCAAACCCTCTGGTGCTGTTCCTAAGCTCCAGGAGCTGTGGGAGGTGAGCTGCAGGCACGGGGCAGGACAGGGCCACTCCTGGGCACAGGGACACACAAATCATGGACAGTGTGACATAAAACCACTGGAGAATCAGCCCATCGTGTCAGCTGTGGCTGTATCTGGTTTGCTTCCAACTTTCATTTCGAATGAGCATTATCTAGCCCAAGCAGGAAAGTATGGCTTTCCTTTTATTGTGTGCATCCAGCAATGCTGTTCTTCAGTGTATGGCAGAAATGGGGCCTTGAATGAGTTTGGGGGATTCTGACACCAGGTATCCCTGCCCTGGCAGATTAAGAAATGCGACCCCTGGGCACACAGCCCCCTGCATCTTCCAACCTGGATGATCCCTGACCCCTGCCACTGCACTGGGACCCGTTGTGGGGGCACCCCCAGGCAAGTGCAGGGGACACTGGACCTGCTGCCAACCAACAGCATCTTTCTGCAGTCTAAAATGGGCAAAAAGTGGGCAGGGTGCAGGGGATTTTCTTCTCCACTATCAATAAAGTGGGAAATGTAGGAGCACCATCAGGCCCAGGCAAGCAAGAAGGAGCCTGGACCTTTAGAGGAAGAGATAATGACTATTAAACTTATTTAAAGAAACTTCTCCATACCTTCCCTGCTGTGCCTGAACCAGCCCATTCATGACAGAGCTCCATCCCAGGGCTACGCCCAGGTACACAGAGGAAGGAGCATCCTGGCCTCACCAGGAGGCACAGAGCAAAACGAGGCTGAAAGCAGAGCCTCCTTCTCTCAGGAAAGGGCAGGTCCATGCCTGAACATTCAACAGAGCATCAACTGCTTGGTTGGTATGAGACTGGCAAAGGCTGGGTGTCACTATAACATATGATTTAATGCTGACCATTTTGCTTTCACTGGTGTTTATTCCTGAACTGCTGCTCCTCAGGATCACCATCCTAATAAGCACTGAACAAAGCAAAACAAAACAAAACAAAACAAAACAAAACAAAAAAAAAGAAAAACAAAGCAAATGAGGAAGAAAAGGAGGAGGAGGAGGAGAAGGAGGAAGAGGAGAATCTTTGTCTTATTATGACATACGTGACTTGGACACACACTGAGATGAAAAAGGAAAAGGCCTCATCTATAAATGTATGCCAAGGTTACAGAATAATGGGAAAAAGTGGTCTAGCAGGAAAATCTTAAGCAAAAGTGTGCTAACTGCAGAAGGGTTAACACTGGTAACATACTGTGGCAGAAGATTAAAAAAAAGTTGAGGTTTACTTTAAATTAACCCTTTCCAGTCCATATGCCACTAAGCAGGTACCAACCTAGAAAAATAGTCCACCTAGCAGTAGCGGCCCTTTGAAATTAAAAAAAAAAGAAAAAAAAATAATAATTTCTTTTGTTCAAGTCAGGGCAGCCACAAAAGTCCCGAATCTGTTGGAGATGTCCGAGTGCAGGGACCTCCACGTCGGCACCGCAGTCCGGCCCTTGGCCTCGCCCACGTCGTCCGTGCAGTGGACCGAGAGGCACTGCAGGTGGGTGCCCGTCTGCGCCGCCGCCGCCGAGGTCTTGCTCGGGGGAAGGTCGTGGGCTGCAAAGGGTTCACAGAGAGAGGTTAGGGAGACCTGTGACATGCAACCCCATCAACTCACAGCCTGCAACCCCAGCAACTCACTGCCTGCCAGTGGCGTTGCCACCACTTCTCTCCCCACCGGCCGTGCCCCTCTCCTGCATCTCCGAGTCACCATCAGAAGTATGGCTCCCCCTGCCCACCCCGAAGCAAGATTGTTCACCAGGCCAGAAGAACACCACCTGAGAGAAACCAGTGATGTGTCTGAACGCCAGGGATGGACCCGGGACTGACGAGCGTGTCCTAAACCACAGCACAATCGGGAACTTTCCTTCCATGCTGGAAACAGATGCTGAAACATCACCGAGCAGGAAGCCAGCCCTGAACCCTCCATGCCCTCGTGGTCAGTCCCAGCATCAGCCTCCCTCTCTCCCTCTTAATGGAGCACTGTGAGAACATTTTTCCTAAAAATTCGTTCTTTTTAGGACTTTGTATGATCTTTAGCTATCATTAGTTCCTGTTAACTACAGAAATGTAAGACTTGAACTGAAACATCCAAACAATGTCCCTAAGCCTTTTTCCTCCAGCTTTTACAGTTCCTGTGAAGAGTAGTTAAAATAGGTGGAACATGACAAAGATGCCAAAAACCAGCTATAAATGTTTAACATCTCAGGACTTTTCCTCCCATCACCTTTCTCCTGCTCCACGAAGCCAAGCAGCGTAGGGATACCACATTTCACAGGGCACCTCATATTATTTTCAATGAACCTCCTGCTATACCAGACACAATACTAGAACTGAACAGCTTATTACACAATCACAATAATATTAAAAATAATGCTAAACTAGCCTGGAAGTCCCTGGTTTGATTATCACAGGATGTCAGAGATGCTCATATCTAAAACAGTGTAACAACACCACACAGAAACTACCAAGAATCTGAGGAGGTGATGCCATCAATGCTGGGAGAAGGAGCCAGGCTCCAGAGCAGCACTGCTGCCTGCTCAGCCCTGCTCTGGGTTAGTGCTGCAATGTGCAAATCCACATAGAGCTCCACTGCACACCTCAGCTGCACCTCGTGCTTGCTTTTCTCCAGGCACCCCCCTGTGCTGCTCCAGTCGCAGCAGGAAAAGGTGCTCACACTGTCTACACCCAAAAGGATTCCAGTTCCCTGCAGTTGGTGTTGGGTGGTTTTAGTCAGTTTTGATGAACAGGCAGCACTGAAGGGCTGAGCAGAAGCATGGAGCAGAGGCTGCTGCGTGATACCTGAAGTTCCAGCAGGCAAAGAGGTCTTGGCACAGATCCCTTCCCAGCACATGGAGCTTCTGCTCTTCTTTCCTGTCACCCCTGAGTCCTACAGCTTTGGGAAAATCACAGGGCAAAACCTCCAGCCTCCCTGAATAACCACTATTTGATCAGGTGTTCAATTAAGCTTACTGTCCAGAATACAAGTATACCTAAGACATTTTTTATTTATAAAATATTGAAAGCTCAGATGGGATTGTGCAGAAAATTGTGAACAGGAAATGTTTTCCTTACTTGTATTTGTTCACAAGACACGCAGTACCCACTGTTTTTATTCTTAGGTCTCCCTGACTGCACAGGACATGCTGGGCTCGGCACAGGAAGAGCCAGCGCCTCGAGATTAGTCCTTGTGACAGCAGCTCTCTTCCTCTCCTGCAGAGAAAGAGGAAAGAGTCCCACAGCTGAACTGCTGCCACAAGGGGCCCAGGGGTCCCAGCAGTGTTTCTACAAGGGCTGCAGGAGACCCCCAACAGCCCAGGCAGAGGTGGCACATTCCCAGGCTGGGACTGGAGCCAGAGCTCCCCTGCAGCAGCTGTGCAGGCACCCCAACACCTAGAACAGAGCTGGTCCTCAGCAATGACTACATAAACAAATTCATGTGCCACAAGGAATTGGAGAATAAAAAGTAGGCTTATTTGTTTCTAAATCAGCAAATTCTTTCTAAGCCATTTGCTGTGGATAAAATTCGTAAGCAAACTATTGATAAAGAAATCAAAACAAAATCTGTCTCACATGGATGAACAAGATTCCTTGGCTTGAGAGGAAAACCAAAGTAAAAGAGGTGAGCAGGAACTGAGCCTCAGTTTGCAAAGCCAACACTGACTGACACTGTCCACACGAGCCTTGCTCACCATGGGACACCACTGTGGGAGCTCCAGCTCTCCTGTCTATTGCTAACGAGCACAGAAAGTGACATATTCAAATCCAAAACAAAGAGAGCTCCCAGCAAAGCTTGCTCTGGCACAAGAATTCTCAAAGCCAATCTGGATGGCAATTTTCAATGCAATTTACTTTTTTTCCAGTATTTCTGTCTTGACAAAAGTATGGTGCTTTCCAGGAAAAAACCTTTGTAGCAAAAAAATTAAAGTTGTGCTGATCCACCTGGTAAGAATTATGTTCTTAAACATGAGATACTGCCTGATGCTTGTCCAGAATAGTAACAGACCTGTTTCACCAGCCATCCTGCCTCCTCCCTCACAGCCACAGTGTCCTGGCACTCCCCAGTCACAGTGTCCATGGTCCAGAGCAGTTCTGGTAGCTGAGATGGATGTGACTTGGCACGTTAAAATTAGTCAGGTAATGCAAGATGGTGTCACCACATCATTGCCTCACAGCTGCCAAGTTCCAGATAAATCATTGTCAGTCACAAAGTACCTCACTGAAAGCAGGGAATTTTTAAACAAATTATCTTTAAACGGCACAACTGCCTCTATTAGCAACTACTGCAAGAAATTTGTGTTATTAGAAAAAGCAGTACACTTCTAATAAGGGCCATCCTCCACACCCAAGATCTGGAGATGGTCTGGGTGGAGACTTCCCCTCCAAACCAAAGGACATGACACAGAACCCGGAACTGATAAAAGCACAGCCACCGTCCACAAAGGACAGCGTGTGCCACTTGGAAACAGCAAATGCTGAAGCAGAGGTAAGAAATCAAACATCATCTCTAAGCTCATGTCATGTTCATGTGAAAGGCATGAAACTCAAAGCAGTAAAGTGACCAAAGACCAAAATAAGTCTGGAAAATGCTCCCCCATGATGGTGTCCTTCCCCACTGCTGTTGGTGATGCTGTGGTGGTCTCAAGAGCTAGTCTGCTTTTAGGCAAGAGCTTCTGACCAAGCTTTACCCAGCCAAACACATTCCAGCCATTCAGCCCCAGACAAACAGCAAGAAGAGAGTGCCCAGCCAGGCTCCCCAGCCTCCCTCCAGGCCCGACCCTCTGCTCTGACCTTGCACTTTTGGGAAGTTGCTCTTTCGTTCTGCTCTACTTTGCAAAGGCACACAGCCTTCAAAAAGAAAAGGTTGCTGTTTGTTTGTTTGTTTACACAGCATTAATGGCAGTGTGGTGACTAACCCAGGAGCCTGGCCAGCAGCGTTGGAGCCTGCAGCTGGGACACAGGAAGAGAACCAGGAGTGCTGCACCACAAAAAAATTCAATTCACACACGACAGACTGCTTTTCCACATCAGCTCAGGAAAAACACATTTCTTTAGTGAGGTTAGACCCTGGCATTCACCTTACTCTGCAGACAGCATGTGTACACACCTTCAGTCCCCTCCAGCTTCCTTCTCCCTTTTTTGTGAGACCCTGAGCAGTTAAGCTGCTCAATACAAAGCCTCTTTTGTTGTGTAGCATCTTCTTATGCATTACGAAAAAACAAACTTGTTCTCTTTACTGTGACAACCCCACCGAGCACTGTGAAAACCCGGTGTCCCAATTTTTAAGTAAAGTAATCCCATTAAAAACGAGTTCACCTGCACAGCTACCACACATCTTCTTGTCAGAGAGGAGGCTAATTGAGGGAGGGCCGGTGTAGCCAAGGCAACTGCAGATGCTGTGCTGAGACACCAGGAGCTGATGCTGCCCTTCAGGTGCTGCTTATGCCATCCTTCTCATTTTTGCCAAAATCACCACCAACAAAAGGACGGAAAGCAGCGAGACACAGGAGTGAGAGCACAGACACAGTCTGGTAGGGGTCTGGTTGGGAGTGGGTTCCACTCCACATTTCAGCGTTCCTTCGAGATTGAAGTGACAAACAGGAGGTGAAGATCCCTAGAATGGCTGCTCGCCCCAGGGCTCATCCCTTACACTTGCTCACCGCTCTGACACGGGCTCAGCCGCCCGCGCTGCCCAGGGTCCGGCTGCCCGGCACAGCACGGCCCCGCCGCCGCCCTCGATGGCCAGCCGAGCGTGAAGGCCCTGCATTGCTACTCATCTTGTTAAGGCTCAATCGGAGGATTTGGCCAATAACACTATATTCCCTGATCAGAGATCTGTTTCCCCTCTACCATCTGATAACCACTCTTAAAGGACGCGTTAATGGGCTTCCCTTCACTCCGTGCCCGTTAAGCAGAGGCCGAGCTACCATAAGAGGGAATAGATTTGAGTAATGATCCCTTATGAGGCAGCAAACCTACATATAGTGTTTAAAATTATTCCCTTAGGACAAGATGTTTTTCACCAAATCTCCCACATGACAGTTTGACATATTGGTTCAGGCACATAGCTCTGCATTTGTACACAGCACAGAAGCATCTCTTTTCATTTTTTGAGAAAAATAAGGTCTGAAAACATTTCATGTTTCCCTGGACACTGGACCTAGTCTCCACAGATTAACTTATTCCTGAAATTGTATTTTTATTTTAAACACAACTAGTTCATTTGTGTTGATAAACAAATGAGCAATCTCCTTCCTCACCTCTGCAGCACTGACAAAGTTCTTGACAAAGGCATTTTCTTGACCCTGGAATACAAGGAGGCAAGGGCTTGCATTTGTTCCTAGACGCAAACATGGCACCTGCCACCTGCTTACACCATAAACCTGCATGGCTTTCAGGTGCCTTCACCCCTGAAAATCTGTGTCTACTTTGGGCTGGATGTCTCTGCTGTTCCAATGCTTGGAAGGCACAGACTCCCTTGAGCCCAGACTGGCAGCACCCAGCTCTGCTGGCACTCAAGGAAAACCATTATTAGAACATTCCTCTTAATTTGGTTTTACTTCATTTATTCTGTGTAATCCCTGCTCATAAGGCACTTAAAGGTGCTGCTCTTCCCTGCTGCTCTCTGCTCTGTATGCACAGAATTCAGTGGTGGTGGTGGCTAAGGTGAGCAGCTGATGCCAAGGACTCGTCAGGACGAGCTCAGCGGAAATGGGGACAGGTGACTCCTCACACTGCTGACCAGAAGCACTCAGCAGAGACAGCCCAGCTCCAGGGCATGGGCCACATTTCACTCCATGACATTTCAAGAAGCCATTTGGCATGGCCAGCCCCTCAATTTATTGTCAAGGCCCAGCCAGCTGAGCGCTCTCTGAGAGCCTTTCTCACGGAAGGAGGAAGGGCTCTTCATCAAACATGCGTGCACAGCGCTGAGCACCCTCCCACAGCACTCGTATATCCTGCAAACCAGGATTAAAGCTTTGACTTTGCTGCAATACAGACAAGACTCACCCAAAGGCATGGCACACCCAGGCTAACACACAGTCTGTTCACCCTTAATGCTGCTTGCTGCCCACCCCTTTATCAGCCCATCAGCTCTGGCAGCATCCTCTGGTCCTCACAGGCCCTTCCTCCACAGACAGCTTGATTAATTGGAGGTGCCTGAGGCTCTAAAGGGAGCGTGTATCAGCCCATGCTACAGAGATGTTTATTTTGTTTTAAGTGGTCTCCAAGCTGGCATGGGGCTCCATCAGAGCTCGCTGCTTGCACAGAATTCAGATAACAGGAGACACATCGTGCTTGCTGCAAATACATATTTTTCTTTTTTATCCCTTGACCTCTTTTCCTGCTCCTGTTTTCACCAGGAGCAATGGAAGGATGTGCACGCCACGACAGGGAGGCTGCCCAAACCCACGGCAGCGTTAAGAGTTTGCTGTCAGGCTGTAGGATTACAGTCAGACTGTGAGCCACATGCTCACAGAAAGAAACAGAAGAAACTGGTGAAAAAAACGTGAAGTAGGAAAAATGCTAACCCTATCAATGGAAATGGCAGCACTCATCTTACATGCAGCATGACCTTGAAGACACAGAGTGAAGGATGTGTGGATGAGGACAATGACATTGCTGTTGTAAAATCCACGTTCCCTCCACTGTGCCAAGAAGAGACAAGAGATGGGGAACTCGCTGCTCCCCACCTTGCTGCCACTGCCCGCCAGGAGAGCAACATGCCACCATGGCTCCACAGGCAAGTGTGAAACTGCCTACACCTATTTATTTCTCTGGAGGCTACTGTTAAATCACTGTTTTCCAGCTCCATGAGTCTCCAAGAAGAAAGGTAAGCTCTGCATCCCTGGAGAAGCCAAAAGCTCCGGGCCTTGGGACAGCATCAGCTCCTGTACCTTGCTAGATGGCCACAGGGACAACGGACTGTTTTTAACTCATATCCTTCCTCTCTTTTGGCTACCTTCAGTTCCTCTTTTCAGTTTAACACACTGACTCTCAGGCTGGCTTCCCTGAAAAACACAAACCACAGAGGGGGTCCTGCCTACCCCCTGGTGAAGTGGCTGATGTTGGGGTTTGGTTCTCACAGAACAAAAGACTATTCTGGCAAACCAGGTCCCACCCCAGCTGCAGTGCTGCTGTTTGCCAGTCTGGTCCTGCCTACCCCATGCAGGTGAACCACTGCTTGTCTGTGACAGCCACAGAAAGCTGAGCTTCCAGCCAAGGCCTAACCCAACCACACAGCTCCAAACTGCTGGTCAGTTCTGGTGCCATCACCAACACTGTGCCCTCCTCAGCTATGCGCCATGTGAGAACTGTGGCCCTGCCCAAGCAAGGAAAACTGGCATTAAAAGTCAAACCAAACCAGCTGCCAACAACAGTCAATGTCTGGACACTTCCAACAGAAAATAAACGTGAGTCCAGCAACTGCAGCCCATTCCAGCACAGCTGACAGTCACAACATCCATATGCTGCCATCCAACACCAGTGAAACCTCAGGGAGCTCCAAGTTATTTTCCAGGGTCTGTTGTTCTTCCCCCTCAAAAAACCTGAACACTTCTGCTCATCTCTGAAAGGAGTGAACTGCCTAAGCCCCAGCCACCAGCTCCATCACACTGACACTCAGACCTGGCACTGGAAGAGGCTACAACCAGCTTCTCTTACATAACCCCTCCTTCTGAAGGCTCTGCGGCTGTCTCAGACATGGCCCTGCCTCTGAATCCAGCCCCCAGCATGAGAAGCCCACCTCCATGGCAGGAAGGAATACTGGCTAGACTGATCCTGTGTTTTCATGCTGCTGGCATGCATCACCTGCTTGCGCTAACTAAATGCTCGGAGCCTATTTTCACCAAGAATGACAAATGACACATCCGTGATGAGTAAGGAAATGCTGGGTTTTGCTTTCAAATTTATTTCATATGTACGCAAACTATCACATGACAGTTTTACACACAGCTCCAGCCCATTCAAAACCCATCTCTCGACTGCCAGAATGCACAAGCAAACAAAAGATTTTCAATAAAATCCAAAGTGGAATTTTCTGATTGCACAGAAGTCACATGAAACCATTCAGTAAGCTCTCAAATAAAACCAGTTCTGGCCACTGTCTAGTATTATTTCAGGACAGGCCAAAATTGAAAAAAGATGCTACTTAAATGTTCTGCATTAAATCACCACCTGGACATTCCAAAAATAAGGTAAGATGCCAACTTCCACTAGCAAGGGAAGGGATGTACCAATGGATTTCTAAAGGCAGTGAATAGTTCATCATTATGCACACAGCAAACAGAAACACCTAAATTCCAGCACTCTATCAGATTTGTGCAAGAGCTTTGACACAATTGTGGGGGGAAAAATAGTTATTAAAGTAATAAGCAGGATATTTAAGCCCTACAGATCATACATGGAAAACTATTTTCTTTAAGTGAAAACAGAATTAAAGATGAAGATTCCCTTCAAAGAACTTTGTTCATAGTCATTTAGTTTCAGGATGCAAATTAAATGAGCACCTGTTAGCCAAGCAAAAGAAGGGAATTAGCTCTGAAATATTTTCAGTCTCTTGTGAGGCTCAGATTCACTTGGCCAAAGACTTTTAGGTGTTTTGTCACATTGTTCCCCAAAAGCTCCCCTGTGCTCTAACCCCCCAGCCAGATCTGCATCCAGCCTGGCTGCCAGGGCTGGGACAATGATCTACTTGGGCCTTCTTCTCCCTGGCTCTGCCCACAGCTCCCAGAGGTGCCTCTGCCCCATCTATAACTCACAATTACAAGAGCCCGTAACACAAAACTGCCACAGGCAAAGTCAATCTCTCCCAGGGGCCTCACACATCTGAGGTTCCTGCACACCAAGAAATAGTCATCATGTGCAGTAATGCTTGGGGTTAAACCACACAAGTTCAAGGATACTCCTGAAAACACAGTGGGAGTTTACCAAAGGCTAACATTAGTGAGAAGAACCAGCATCAAGGATCATTAGCTCTTTTATGCCATTTATTTATAGCCTACCTTGAAACATCTCATTTCTCTTTAAGACACCTCCAGCTGAAGTTTGGTGTCTCAGGGGTGAATGAGGAGACTTTGGGAAACAGCAATCATGAAAACAAAAGGTGTTAAAGCAATTTTACCACTCACAGATCAAGAGAAAAGGAAGACCAGAGACCTCAGGTCAAACCTGGCACCTGCAGAGACGCAGCTCAGAGATGGACAGAACAGGCTGAACAGGGCTCTGAGCACCTGGCCTAGTGGAAGGTGTCCCTGCCCATGGCAGGGGTGTGGAACAAGATGAGTTTTAAGGTCTCTTCCTGCCCAAACCATTTTGTGATGCTATGGGGCACTCCCTGACCTGCACAGGGCTCAGCAGCACCAGCTGCTTGACTCTCCAAAAACAGGGGGTTCCAAATCACTGCTTGCAAGTCCCTTGCAAGTAATTCACAAGCAAATTCTAAAGAAACTGCAAGAAATAACTAAAAAAAGCAGAATTGTCAGGAGGCCTGAGCTTCTTAAAGAAAGGTCAAAATCTCTGCTGGAAAACATTTAAGTGCTGGCAAATCAGGCTGAGAGCTGATACTATCAACCCAGCACCTCCTGGGCAAATTCTTCTAAATTCTCTTCTAAAAAAAATCCCAAATTCTGGTATAGCCTAAATTTTGACTACAGAAAGAGACAGAAATGTCGTCATATAATGGATTTGGCATATTCAGAAAGATCCCCTAAAGCAGCAATAAGGTGTGGGGATTGAGCTGGGGCCCAGAAGTCTGATGGAGGAAGAGAGTTTGATTGAACAGCATACTTAAAAATTAAATCTATCTGAAGGGAAAGAAAAAAAAATCATTAAGAGAAATGCACAACCAAAGGAGGAGCAATGGCAGTGAGGGAAATTTAGCATTAAAAAAAACACACAAAGAAACCTGGCATTCTTAGGTACAGCTGTAAGTGCCACTATTAGGATAAGAGAAATAGAAGCTCATCTTTTACTTCCAATTGTCACATCACTGTGTAGAGTCTTCATGAAATTCTCAGAATAGCAACGAATCAGGAGCAAACAGCTGTTCAAGCAGGAAAGTCACAGGTAGACAGACTTTCCTTGCTTCAACAAAAAATTAACTCTAAAGTTTCACAGGCCAGTAAATCAACAAAATGGGCCTGCACAACACAGGACAAACAGTCTCATCTTCCAGCCCAAAGCTGAAATATGGGCCTGTGTTCTCCTTCCGGCCATATGCTCACGTGATTTATGACCCACAACAATTTCAATACTCCTGGAAAATGAAAGAACAGCAGACAATTAGTTCATCTCACTCTGCTGGGGATTGTGTGGGCTCTGCCCTGTGGAGTGAGGGCCAGCAGCTCCAGTTGCTCCTGTCAAGGGCAGGGGAGGGGACACCGGGCTGAGCAGCACCCAAGCACTGGCACAGGGAACACAGTACAAGACTTCACTGCATGGAGCAGCCCACAGGAGCACCAAGAGAGATGCAGAAGGACTCGAGGGCCTGCAGTGACAAGATAAGGGGGAATATCTCCCATCTGAGAGAGGGGAGGATGAGATTGGATATTGGGAAGAAATTATCTACTCAGTGAGTACTGAAGCACTGGCACAGGTTCCCCAGAGAAGTTGTGCCTGCCCTATTCCTGCAGGTGTTCAAGGCCAGCCTGGATGGAGCTTGGAGCAACCTGTCTAGTGAAAGGTGTCCCTGCCCACAGTTGCAATAAGATGACCCTTCCAACCCAATTCTCTGATTCTCTTCTGTGATTCATTCCTATCCCGTCTGTAACTACAGCTGTTATCCTGGTCTAGATCCGGTCAGTGCAGAAGTACAGACCGTCCCACTCGCAGGGTGTAAGGACCTTGTCATCTCTACCTGCAGCTGTGCCAGGCAGGACACAGCCTGCAAGGCAAACACTGTCACACCAGGGAGGATTCAGCTCTGCAGCACCTGCTTCGCTGCCACAACACAAATGCAAAGGCATCACCCAACAAACAAACAAAATCCTCCACCCCACCCTGAATTAGGCTTTTCCCTTGCACAGGTGGGGTGAAGTGCAAGTTCAACAGCTTGACTCATAGAGCCAAAACTTCACCCAACCCCAGCCACCATGGCAGCATCAGCTGGGGCTGATGCACTTGTGAACCACCACAGAGCACACAGCTGAGAGCCTGTGAAATACCAAGTCTAGTGGCACAACATCAAAATTGGTTTTTCTGAAGCCAAGGGTATCCAGACTGGTCTTTAGCTAACTTTTGAATGACAAACCCAAGTCATGTGTTAACTCAAAGGCATGTCTCTGAACAGCCCTCCAGGGACGAACATTTTGTCCACTTGGGAATGTGCCAAATAACTCAGGTATCCATAACACTACTGCAATGAATTCTGCTATCTGCCATCCTGCTCAGGTCTGCATCCACACAGCTTCTTCCCCCAGCAGCAGATGGGCCAGCAAGGCTTCAACAAGAGGGTGAGCAAAATGGCAGCAGGAGCATCCATTACCCACAGGACTGCAAGGATAGAGGGATGGAGTCTGAGCTCAGTGTACCCACCTTGCCTCCCTTCCTGGAGGTTTTAAGCAGAAGGCAGCTGTGCTGAAGGAGTTAATCTTGCCTGGAACAACCTATCTCCGGTTTCTCAGAAACTCCAAGGCTGCAGAGCTGAGCTTTCTGCTCCCTGCCTGCTCCTGCCTGCCCTGCCTGCAGCCTGACCCCTGACATTTCCACTCTGCTTCTCCCCGGCATGGAAAACTTAACCATACACAAACAAACAGGTTGGGAGGACAGATAAATGGAACAGAGGAGGAGAAAGGGAAGATTGCTCAGATTCCTTGTCAAGGCCCTGATTAAATAACAGCGGCACCACCAGACGTGGGTGAGGGGCTGGCATTTATCAGTAAACCCTGAAGTCTACAGCAAGACATCTCTGTTTAATTAATCCTGAAAGGGTCCCTTCCCCCTTCTACTTCCCAGGGAGGTTCTGAGGATCTGCAAGTTTAAAGACACAGCGAATCCTTTTTAGCTCTTTCTTTACAAAACACAAGGGCAAAACCACAGTCTTTACTAATTCTGTGGCAAAGGCTTCCATTGCACGGACACATGCAGGCAACCCCCACTGAGGAAGCATCTTGGATTCAGTCATACCTCTGAGGCAATACACTCATCATTTGACAGTTTTAGAGTGACCAACTAGAAGCCTGCACACATGTAATCACAACCAGGCATGGATCTGCAGATCTCACCTGGACTCTTCTGCCATTCTTACACAACACCTATTTCCCAATACCCATTTCCCAAGGGATAAGTCTCTTCAGTGCCTGATGCAGTTCTAGTGTCACCCATTTTTGTACAGTTTTCCCACAGTGGCATTGACATCACCCAGCAGTGGAAGAGTCTGCACATAGACATAAAGCAAAACAAACTGCAAATGCTCTTGTCTCTGGGCTTTCACGTAGCTTGAGGAGGCTTGGGAGGACCTTCCAAGGCACCTTGCGTTTCAGGAGGTCCCCTGCCCTTTGATCAAAGTGAACACTGTACTAGTGCAGAACACCAGAGTTTAAACCACCAGCTATGAAGGGCCACAAAGCTGGAAAGTCACTCCACACCTCAGCAACAGTGCAAGAGGAACTCTGCTTTCAGGGTGCCTCCATCCCACTACAATGCTCAGAGAGCTGTAAGGTCTCTGAGGGTTGTAACAGCAATGGAAACTCTGGATCCTGCAGAGTGGATAGACCAAACCTAAAACAGCTTCCAACAGAAAAAGCCTCAGCAAGCACTTCCCAAAGCTCAACATCAGTCCTGAACAGGGAGCAGGGCAGGGAGGGTCTGGCAGCAGTGCTCAGGCCCCCAGGTCAGCCACCTAAACCACCATTCACCCAACCATCCATCCAAGCAATGGCAGAATTACAGAGATCAATTCTTTTTGTGTTCCTGCAAGAAGAGAAAACGAAAAAGTAGTAGAAAATCTCTGTAATGACTTCTGGTCCAATAGGAAGCAAAAGAAGAGGTGGGGGGGAAAGGGAAAATTTAAAAGTCTAAGTTCAAATTGTAAAATAAATCTGTAATTCATATCAGTTTTATAAAATTCCCAGGAAAATACAAAGTCAAAACCAGTTATTTTCTTGAGGATCTATATTCTTAAATACCTGGTTTCAACATAATCTCTTTTTAAGAAGTACTGGGATGGGGGATGAACTGTGAGGAACTGAAAAAGGTCTCTGCCTACCCAAAAAAAAATCATTATGCAATGACAAGAGACAATCCAGTCTATAATCAAAGACAGAATCCTGACATGTTCAAAGAGAAAATTATTGTAACAACACTGACTTTGAAGATGAGGATTTTTTTGATTGAAACAATGGCCATCAAGATTTTTACTGTAGCAGCCGATGTTTAAATGCATCACTCAGCATGCTGAGTTCCTGCAAATACACTGAGCGCCAACACAAAAAAAAAAAAAAGAAAAAATTAAACAGTGACACCTAAGAAAGTCCCACCTGAAGTGGAACCAGGCAACACCAGAGTGTGAACCACTCACACCAGGGAACAAACACTCCTACTGATGGGCATGCTTGTCCCAGGGAGTGAAGTTTTACAGAAGAGCCACGTGCCATTAATACAAAACTTGCAAGTTACAAGGCACCATATAAAATATTTAAATTTCTGACATTTGCTTCCAGGAAGTTGCATATTTGGCTGTAAAAGTCGTGATCTGCACTCTTTGCTGAACTAGTGTGATTCACAGAAAATGAATCACAAAAGGCAAGTTGGGTGACTAAAAAAACAGCTGTTCTATAATGCACCTAACGAGCAGTATCAGATTTGGTGCTGTTTGATTAGGAGACTATTGGAAAATGACTATAAATACCCCTTTCAAAAACAGAATCTGCATTAAGCTCAGCGTTAGCTGGGTGCTAGTCAGTCAGACTGCCTCACACCTCTCCCGTATCTCACCTTTTAGGAGAAAGCCCAAGCACAGTCCCCCTGAAGGGTAATTTGTCATAAAAATGATTTAAAATCTGTGCAGCATCACTACCACCAAAATTCGTATTTTTAACATGGAAATTTTTAGTTATATCAATCCTGTCCATTTCTCCATCATTATGAGCATTGCTTATATGTGAGAACCATTTTATTAAAACTATGATAACACCAAACAATTTATTTAATAAAAGTATTTTCTCCACTGTGACTCAGCAGTGAAAAGCTCTTTAAAGCAGAGTCTATCAGCCCCACTTCTTCCACACACTTCTGTTCTCACCATTACATTAAAAACCATCCACCAAAAATGAAACCATTAAAAAGCATGAATATATGTTTTGGTTTTCTCTTAGCTGGAACTGGCAAATCTTCCTGGGGGGCATCTCCACTTCAGTTTCACAACTACCACAGAGGATTCCCCCTTCTTTCTTTCATTAGACATTTATGTATCTTCTGCAGAAAAGGAACATATTGAAACTGATGTCTGTGTGGTTTTGCTGATGTTGTTCCAGGCCATGCCACACTTGGGCTCACCACCTGTGCCCCAGGTGTGCAACAATGAACCAACACAGGTTAAGGCTACAGTGTGCTTGGCTCTTCTCCATTTTGGGGTATTTCTGGCAGAAATGCCCTGGTAAGTGCCATGTTCATGTCCCCACAGCGTGGTGGCCCCTGGCCAAGTAGTGGAGCTGTGAAAGCACAGCTGGCACACACACAGCACACACCACCACAGTGACAGCCCAAATCCAGCTGTGACAGCAGGGTAAGGAGCACACCCTGTGATGAGACACCCACCTTGGAATCCAACATCTGTTTTCCAAGGAGTGTCCAGACAGCCCACAGAACTCAATCCCATAATATTTTAAAGCAGGAAGCACTGCAGATAAAGACAGATCAATTTTGCCCTACATTTTTAAATGAAACTCTCCTGTTTTGGAAAGAATTTCATTAAGGTGAAAATATAATACAGAACTACCCATTTAGGAAGAATGTGCTATTAATTCTTAGCAGTGTATGTGGAAGGGAAAATTGCATTTTTATCTAAATGGTTTTTTCAGCATAACCCATTTCCAGTATTCTTTTACAGCTCAGTAGTGGGAACTTTTCACATTTCTATTTGAGCCAGACCACTGTGGAAGGCAGCCTTCAGTAACGTGTCAATACAACCCCTTAAAACGTATTCCAAGAGAAGCTCCACAAACTGGAGAAAGGCCAGAAGAGCACACCTTAAAAGAACCTCTCTCTTAAGGATGTAAGCCAAATTTTTGAGGGGGAAAGGGAAAAGGATGAAGTTTGGGGTTTTTTTTTCCCCTAAGGACCAAGAAGAGTTTCAGTCTTCCCTCTCTTCTTCCTCATTTGAAGCGGAAACATCTCCTCTTTGATGCAGTTCCCAGTCCCAACTGCACACAAAGAGCAGAATGGGGATATGTTATCACTCTGAAAAAATGGACATTCTGAGCTATAACATGCACTAGTATGTACAACCAAAACAAGTGTATGCTATGAAAGACTCATTTTATCAGCATAAACAAATGCTCATTTCTCACTACAGTTTCATAGCATTTGAAACTGAATATAATCCAAACAATAATTCCAAACAGCTGATGCTGGGATCCAAGTTTCCCTGACATACTGCCATCACACAGCAAGAACAACGTCAAGTAAAAGCAAAAGCAGATTTGGAACTGACTGCTTCGAGTTTTACCCCGTTTGCCTAATCTAGTACAAAGAAAAGCAACCATAAAATTGAAAGTTTTTAAAATTCTTCATTTCATCATCCAGGATCTCATATTCAAGCGAATCTAAACCACAACAGCACAGTGGCCCTGTGTTTAACAAACAAAGCCACTGACTTTTCAAGCACCGCAGTAGGGCTCACTGACGAAGCTGAAGCTCTGTGTTTTCTAAGCATTGTTCATTTGACATTCTTCACCTCTTTTATTTTTTTTTTCCCTGCATTGGCTTTTATTAGCTTACTTCAGAAAATTAGTATAACTAAAATTTTATCTTTCAAAACAGACATTTAAAAGTGCAGCAGTTATGGAAATACAATTGGACAATGAACAGTTTTTATTCCCTCTACCTCGCCACACTCCGCACGGCAAAGCAGTAATTACAGGAATCTACTTCTGGTTTAAGCTCTACAGTAAGCTCTTTCCAAATTTAAGGCCAGCAACCAACCCTTCATTATGCTTAATAGGTAGACATAAAATGTAATTGTATCACAATCTCCCAACGCACGTTCCCAGCTCTGAGGCTCACACGTGTCTGGCTCAAAAAAGAGATATTTTATCTGTTCTTTTTCCTTAAGAGAAAGCAGCACCATTGGCATCAGCCACTCCAGGAAAACTACACAAAACACTAGAGGATCTGGAAAATTATCTGGAGTAAGACTTCACTGTGTTGTTAAAACCTCACATTTCCAAAGTGGTGTTGGTTGTTCCACAGTACCAACAGGTCCAGCAGGAGCCCTGGCACAGTCAGGACTGTGGTCACCTGTCCCGGGGCCCGGAGCACTGGGAGCAGCAAAATCCCTTCTGCCTTTCCCATTCTCACCTCAGCTAAAATGAGTAACATCAGGACACAGAACATCTACAGGACACACCACTTTGTCATGTAACATACAACACAACTTTGATGCACAGAGTTTAAAAGCAGAGCTCACCCAAAATCACCAGGGCTGCCCTTGAGCTTTCCCCGGTTCCCCTGCACATTTTCCAGCCATCACCCTCACACCCACTCTGCCAACAGCACAAAGAACCGGCAAATGATGGGATGAAACTTCAATAATAATCCAGAAGAAATGTTTTGCTATTCTCCCTTTTATGTGATCTGCCTCTTTCAAAGTAGTTCACATGAGTTTTGAATTGTACTTGGGACAGCCCTTTTTTTCCTCTGCCTCCAGAACTATGGCATGGTAAGGAGAGCACAGGGAGCTAGGCTGAGTGTGGTTCCTCCCAGCACAAAAAGTATGTGCCTATATTTAGAGGTAGAGAACGGAGCTATAGCATCCAGGAAAAAAAGAAATAAATCTTACTGATTTTATCTTCAAAGAAGCATTTGTGTTTTTGGTTTGTTTAAATCAAAAATGTGCTGCAAGCGTTTGACCCTATATCCAGCAACAATAAAATCTGTTCTATCATAAAATACCAGCTGCTTTGCACTTTGAATAATAATACTATTTTTAAAGGGTTTCAGAATTATTGTCTCATAGATTGTGGTAGCTTTTATTACAATTACTGGGGAACTCCTTATTTTTCTTTTGTAGAATACAATCAATAGGCTCATTTATTATCTTCTTGCTTTTAAAATTGTATTTGGTCTGAAATTTTGGGTTACTTTTCAGACTAGGCAAGGAACATTTTTCAGCCTAATATTTGGCACCAATAAAAATTAAAACAATTGAGTCAGATCAAAAATATCAGTATTATTAGATGCAAATAGTTACCGGGCTGCCTGGCAGGTCTAAGAGACATCTTTTTTCTAATTATCAGCTCAGTACCACTCCAGGAATAAGTCACACCAGGTGGTTGTGATCTACTGGGCAGCTCAGACCTGAGGTCTGGGTCCTCCTCTCCCATCACCCAAGGAAGCAGGGAGGAGAAGCCCTCCATTGGTGATGCTTCCAACCCCAGGCACCTGGAAGAGGCGAAAATCTTGCAACAAACTACTTCTGCAACATTTAGGTCTCTTCTCCTGTTTCTAAGGCTGACAAACATATTTAGAAATTCACTCACACACAGATCAGAAGTGCCATAACTGGGGTTTGGGTTTATCTTTTCCACAAGAGGAGAAATGCTGCCCCGGAGAGGGCAGTACAGCCGCGCCATCCTCACCAAACAAGGAATCCACTCAGAAATGAGATCACCAGGTGGGACAAGATGCTCTCAGCCCTTCATTCCTGCTCACACACACTTCCCAACCCAGCAGCATTCAGCACCTGTCTTTGCTGGGTACCCAAGTGCCCTCCGGTTCCACTGTGCACCTCACCAGCAGCCTCTGCCCAAGCCCTGGCGGCACCACCCCGTGTTCCGGTGAACCGGCAGCTGCCCAGCCCAACAACGCCTCTTTTATCTCATTTGGACAGTAAATCTTTAGCAGTGGGAACATCTCCCAGGCTTCTAAAGCACCGTGGCAATTTATTGTGCAATAAATATGATCTTAAATAAAAAATAATCCTAAAGTGGGACCTGAATATGGACTCCGCTGCGCTCTGAATCACACGCAGACCCCAATGTCGGTAAGTACGACGGCGATGCCTGGACTGCCCGAGCCATCCAGCCAGGAGCAGGAAAGCTGTGCAGACATTCCCTCCCTGCCTGAGCCATCCAGCCAGGAGAAGTAACGCTGTGCAGACATTCCCTCCCTGCCTGAGCCATCCAGCCAGGAGTAGGAACGCTGTGCAGACATTCCCTCCCTGCCTGAGCCATCCAGCCAGGAGTAGGAACGACATTCCATCCCTGCCCGTTCCCACTCGCAGCCTCACCTTCAACAGTGCAGGGGAGGGAAGGCTCAGCCCCATTCCCCAGGGAGCAGCACAGCTTGTAGTGATGCACAGCTGTGCCACAGCATCCTCTGCCTCTTCTGACTGCTCTCACCTGAGACCAAAAGGCTTTTAAATGCCATTATGGAGGAATATTATAGCCACCCACACCTCCCTCCCAAAAAAAAAAAAAAAAAAAAAAAAAAAAGTGGAAGATTTTTCTAGGAAAGAGATTCTAAAATTCTGACCAGATAATAACCCCAGCCCGACCTCCATTTCCTATGTTAATAGATCAACCTACATCTTTCTAAAAAATAGTTTCAGGCTACATTATAAAAAAGAAAAAAGTCATGCCTTTCTTCTGAAACTGCATTTTGGGAGAGGATTAAGGAGGAAGGAAGGATATGACTCTTTCAGGGCTTTGTAATGTATTTGCTTCGCACAGCAAATTAATATTCTCAATTTTAACTCAGGAGTACATTCTTAAATAGGGTATGAAATGTTTTAAAATTTTCTTCACTTTACAAATGGCTGCTTTTTCAATTAACTGTGCTTCCCCAGCCTCAGGATGATCTTTCTATTAGCAACAGAATGCTTTCGAGTATTTTGTGAATACTAATTCACAATTTGTGAATACTAATTCACAAAATTAATTAAATGCAGACTTAACTCTGAAATCATATATTTTACCACCAAAAAACCCTGCTGTCTTCCAACTACTGACCGATCACAGGGGAGTGACTGATCAAGGGGATCAAGTCCTAACGGCCCAGCAGTCAGAACTGAAGGTAGGAGAGTTAGAAGGAAAAAAAACCAAAGTTCTTTATTTTGTATTTTAAATGCTCCAAACGCAGAGGGGGATGAAAAAAAAAGATAAATATCACAAAGTTCACACAAAGTGGCCGCAGGAGCAAGACTGTGGCACGTCTCTCCCATCACTCACAGTCAGAGCTAGCAGAGCCCTTCGAGCTCCCACACGTGTTGTCCGTGTTTAAACTCAAATAAACTGTATTTATTTTGATGTAAAAAATCTATCAAAGCAATACTTAAACATAACCAGATTTTTGCTTACAAAACCAAAAAAAGCTTTTTTTGACAAATGTTAAAAGCTAATAAAAAATGTAGACCGCCCAGCGTCATGCTTGGTGGTGTTACGTTAAAACACTGAACAGACACAAACAGATTTGCTGGAATTGAAAACAAACAGACACAAAGTGCCCCTCTGCAGGGTCTGGGCAGCAACTCAGGCTGCAGCCAGGACTCAGCTCCTGCTTGGGAGCTGCCCCTGACGGATGGGCACGTGCATCCCAGGGAGCGGCACTGGCGGCGGTGCTAGAGCAGCTCCTGCCCAAACGGACAAGGCAAAACTTGGGAAAATGTTACTTCCAAATGGATCAGACCCAGTCCTACAAGAGGGATGAGCCCTACATGTGAGTCAGGCATCTCGAAAGGGCACAAGTATGGAGCTAAAATACTCCTATGGCAATGCCTGTGCTGCTACAAAAAATAACCCAAGAACAGGAAAGAAACACAGAACAGTGGTGACCACGTATTTTTGCGTTAGTGTGGATAGAAAGTGCAACACTAAGAAAGGCACATTTCTAGACCATCGAGTCTTAAAACTTATTACATCAACTAAGGAAAATGCATTCACCCCATCCAGATGCTTTTGTCATTTGCCAGGAGATGAGCGGAACATGAAGCCTTAGAGGAGAGGGCACTGGCAGGGAGAGGAGAAGAAGGGGTGCTGAAGAGGGGAACAGTAAAGCAGTAGCATCTAAGATGTTCTCTTTGAAGTATTAAGAAAGCCAGCTTGTAAAAATTAATGGATTAGACCTCCAGCTGTTCAATTCTCAGCTTTAAATTTAGAAGGCATTTGACTTTGGAACATTGGCACATAATCCATAAAATATATTTAATTTTTTTTAAAAACCCAAAAATCCTTTGTATTAAAAGGCCACTAATAACTCAGAATGTTTTAACTGCACCAGCACAAAAGCATCTGGCAAAGGAAAAGCAGCAAACTACAAAGAATCACAGTATTTTTATATAAGCCAGTCATCTAATCACTGTGTGTAAACTGGGTCTATCTACAGAACAGCAAAAATTCAGAATCACATTTTAAAAACTGAGAAATCTAACCAAGACCAGGAAGGTGAGGGCAGACCTTGAATTTCCTGGGTGATTCTACAGCTTCACCTATTTGATTTCCATAAGGTTCCCCATATCCCTTACCCAAGATCTGGTACAGCCAGTCATGTTCTGAACAGCCTTCACTAACAGAGGCTCTCATTTAAAAACGCCTCTCAAAAAAACAATTTCATATTTAAAAATAAACAACACAGCAATCTTAAACGTGTCCAGCAAACCTCAATCATGTGTTTACAGGTGCAAACATCTTTCTTTTCAAGGGTGTAGATTTTTCGATGGAAAAGCTGGACCAGCTGAGCAGGGAGGCGGATGCCGGCCGGAGCCGCGGCGCGAGGGCGAGGTGGCTCTACCAGCGCCTGACACCCACCGCCCGCGCTGCCTGCATCCAACACGCTCCAGTCCGAAACAAACACAAGGACAACCCATTCTGTGCTAGGGATAAAACAGGGAATGAGCCTCTGCCTCCAATTTGACAGGTCTCTTTCAATATTCTCAATGTGCTTGAGGAATTATGTCATGAAACGGCTTCTGGTATTTCGGTAAATTTAGCGTTAACAAAGAATACGCGTTAGGCCACCTGAAGATTCATTTTAGAACTGGCTGTGCACTTTCTGAGGAGACTCTCCTCACACTCAGATTTAACAGAAATACATGAGAAACCACTGACTGAAAATGTACAGTAATTTGTCTAGTACTAAAATTTTATATGGCCACATAAAGGCATTTTACTGTACCAAAACCTTTCCCTGGTACAGAATACTACCGAGGCTGGGAGTCAGCTGGTTCAAATAAAAGCAGCCTATTTAGTTTCAGGTTAGACTTTTGTTTGATGCCTTATTCTTTGTTCTACACAAGTAACAACAAATTGTATCTATAGACATTGCTAATTAATAACGCTTTTTATCAAAATATTATTTGCAGTTCTATGGTCGAGCATTCCACTAAGTGATTGGTAAAAAAAAACAGGTGTTGTACCTTAAAAAGTAAGAGAAGACATGGTGTAATACATCACAGATCAAAATAAATCTATGCTGTCATCCAAGCTCATATATAAATACTAAGTCTAATTCATTTCCTTTTACATCATACATAAAGATCTAAAGCACATTCACACGCCAATTTCAAGAAACATCTCCCCCGAAGTCTGTCTCATGCAGATCCTCACACCAAGTGTGTGCAAAACAACCCCATTAAAACTCGCCTTGCAACTGAGTGGGCCATCAGAAAATAACAGACTTTGGGGCAAGGAAGCACCAGGATGCAAACCAGATAGGTAATCTGCATTCATTCAAACACAACTAGATTGTCCACTGAAATGAGAACAGGTAAATCCACAGACCAAAAATTAACAGCCAGACAGACGGTGGATGCAAAGGCAAACACTGGCCACAGTTGTTACTGAAATGCCAATAAATTTACACATTTCCTGCACTAAGTATTTTCATATATTACAGCAAGAGGAAATACTACTGAAAATTCTGTCCCTCGCTTTTTCTAATATATGCCATAAAGGTCAACAAGCACACTGCTACAGAATGTTTATAAAACAAAGGAAAATATTTCTAAACAGAACCATTTTCTAGTAAAAAGTATTAAAAATTATAGTCAGTCAAGGTAAACAATGGAGAATTTCTATCATTCACATGAGGCCAAGCAGGGGCAACCCTTCCAATTATTTTTTTTTAACAGGTTAGAAAAGTTTAAAGCGTCATATTAAATCCAAATCTAATGCACAGCAAACTCTCTCCCCGGATAAGCAGCGGGAGCGTTCTTCCCTCGTCACTCTGATTGCTAATCCAGATGATTTAATAGAGATGTAGATTTGATATATGTGGAGTTTATTGTGTAACTTCAAGACAAAGGCAAGAGCTTCTTTTTTCACTAAATTGCTAAAATTGTGTAAGTTTCAGCAGCCCAGTGAGACAAAGCAGCATGGGGAATCACAGCCCCCTCGCTGGAAAAGGCGCTGAGCTTTGCTGCTGAACTCGCTTCCACAGCGCTCACTACAACACAGCCGCTCACAGCACATCGCTTGCAGTGAGGGTTCAGTGCCTGAAAAACCTCTCGAGAGGTCTGACAAACTCAGTCCCAGTAAACAAACACAGTCCCTTGGTAAAGCCTCTAAAAGAACTAAGCAGTATTTAAAATAAAGCAGGCAGCAGAATGCAATGGAAAGGGAAAGAAAACAAAGGCTGCCGGCCGCATCTGGACCAAATTTGACCTTTGTTAATGTATTTCTAGTAATTCACAGATGTTACACACTGCTCCAGCAAGAGGGCTGGCCTGTGGGCTCATTCAAGTGACAGGTTCGGTGTAACAATGAAATATGAACAAAAACTCACAGATGAAGGCTAACGGTGCCGCGTGGCACGTGCCCGTCAGCCCGGACTGACGAGCCCAACAGCCACCGAGCAACAAAACATACTCCCATCCTTTCCACCTGCACAGTTCTAGGTACATACTGATGTCTTCACCTGACATCTGCAGTATGGAACTTTCAAATTTTCAATTAAAAACTAAAAACCAAAACCCCACCAGCACTTAATTCGTGAGTTTCTAAAGAATAGTAATACACATTTCACTGAAGGGGAAATTGTTCTGGTTCGGTCAAACCAGGAAAAGCAAAACCCCATTAAACTGGCCCTGGATTTTTAAGTGAATTTGAACTGGTTATTCTTTGTCAGCTAGAGCTGTGGCATTGGAAGTCAAGACAAACCCTCTAGACTCAGTGTTATTTATCTCTCACTCCCAGCTCAAGCTGCTAGGCAGAGGAAAACACGAAATTCTAGAAAGCATTTTCAGGGGGAAAAAACCCAAAACCTACCAGCTACTTCACGTAAAACATGTTGGTACAAGAAATGATGCATCAGAGAAAACTTAGAGAAAACACATTTCAGGGCAGAGCCATGTCCAGGCAGCATTACTAATACTACATTCCGGAATGGAACGTGAACGCACGCACAGAGCTCGCGGCAGGCCAGCGCCGGAGGTGTCACACCTCACAGCACCGGTGTCTGCTCTTAGCAACCTCCAGACCCACAGCTCACACAAGTGCCAGAGATCAGTAAATCATTTAAATGCCATTATGGGAAAAAAGGCGAGCTCCAAGGAATCTGAGCAGCCATTAAAACAACTCAAGTTGTTTCCCCCATAACCTGCGCACTAACAGAGTATTCAAGAAGTTCCTCATCCGGCTGTATTTTGGGGAGCCTGCTCTTCCCTTCATGGCCAGCACTGAATTCAGACCCTCTGGTCCTGGAGAGTGGCAGGCAGTGGACAAAGTGCCCAGCATTGCACCAAGGGGAAACTGCCCCCCAACACCCACCTCCCCTTCTTCCACCTCCCCGCACCTGAGGAGCCGCCGGTGCCAATCGCAGCAGTGCCACAGTGGGAATAAATCTCCAACAGCTCTCACGGCAGGTGTACATCAGAAGCCCCAAACAAGCCTGCACTGGGGAGGACCCCGGGTCTAATGCTGCTCTCACTAACGCTGCCCAGCCCCAAAACGGTGCCCACCTTCCAGCACAGAATGCAGAGGAGCTGCCTGAATTTGGAGGAGCGCTGTCTGGAGCCTGCGCATCCACCCGGACACTGGGTTTCTGCTGGAACAAACACCACAGTGCAAATCCCAGCCGACTGAGAAGGTTTCAAATCTCAGCCCATGACTAAAGGAAGCCTTTTCTTAAACACAGTTTCACACACTCAGGGGTACGGCGATGTTAAGTTTAATTATTTCTACTGACCGAGGTGAACAGCCTGTTTTGTCTCACCCATTGTATCTTTATCATCTCTAACAACAGTTAAAGTAAATTCTCTGTGAGTCTGTATAAATTTCCTCATCCGAGGAACCAGCCCATTCAAATCCCTCAAGTGACTAAAGCATGAACCAACCCGAGCGCCTCTGCATTGTTGTGGAACTGGTTTGCTATTTTATGTTAAGCCTCTGAAATACTAAAACATATCCTTATATAGGAACACTGATTAAATGGTTTTCCTTCCAAGTGATGAACTGTTTTAACACCAACATTGTGGTTATCGAGACCAGAAAGCAATTACTTCTTTCACTAGCTGTTACTAAGAATAGCTGTGATCAAAGTGACTGGAGGAGTGCTGTTAAAAGACGCTGCAGAAGCATCGCTCCATATGACACACACACACACACAAAATATAGATCATTTTAAACCAAATTACACTTTTAATAAACGTGCTGTTCGGAATTAAATCGCTGCTCAGGATTTCTTTTAAATCACTGCTCAGGATTTCTTTTTTCATCCAGGAAGTCAAGATCTATAGAAGAAGTTATCCTTTCAAAATCTATTTCTAAACACAGCACGGTGTGAGATCTGTGTATCTGCGTGTGTGTGTGTGAAAGTGCACACATAACGGGGTGCGTGTGGTGTGAGAGAACGTATGTATGTGCTTGAGCCTGCCAAGGCAGAAGTAACAGGAACTGTGATTTGTGCTAACTAGCTATTGATCCAGTCAGATCTAGATGTTGTGTACAAGAAACAATAAAAGAGAAGGGGCCAGGAAGGATGCTGTGTGCAACTCCATTTAAAAATGGAAAAGAAGGGCCCCAAACAAACCAATTTATGTCCTTGCCTGGGTGAAGCATGGAGAATGCTGATGGGCTTCCTCGGGTCTGCCGTGCATGCTAAACACTCTGCTCGAAATGAGAGTCTCCTGCGCTGGGCATTAAACATGAACAAAGAGACAAACCGTGGGGGCTAGGATTCACGCTTCAGAAAGCCAAAGCTGCAAAGCCAACCAGAACCAGGTTAGGAAACAGCCCGGTTTCCTAACCAGCTCCCTTCTAATTTCACCAACAACTTTCTTAGCAAAATTACTAAATGTGGAGAGCTGTAAAAAGTCAGTTTCTACTACCAGAGATAATGAAAACAATTTCAAACTACACTGCAGTACCAAAATATCACCTTTTCTAGGCACAAATAATGAGTTTATATTGTGTAAACTGCACACATGTATTTCTAGCACACCAAAACCCACCCGCCTGCCCTCAGATAGCAGGTACAGCATGTGCACCCATTGTAACAATCACACATACAGCTAGGCAGGTTGCAAAATAGGGATTTGATAAGATAAAATAGAAAGCAATTGAATCTATAATCATCCTTATCTTAAACAGCTTTTATAATAGAGGGTTTTCCATTAAAATATTTTTTCCTAAGCCTGGGGAATTATGATGCCCTCTGGACACAAGGAAGGATCAAAAATGACAACTAATGTCAAAATTAAACATCTGTCAACTAAGCAAGTTTTACACTAACAGAGCCAGAGCCTTATTTTAAACTGCTTTTCAGTTAAATCAAAAATAATTTGCTACAAGCCGTTCAGTTCAGTATCACACTGCTGTGGGCTCCAAATGCAAGCAGGGGGCACCTGGACCTAAAGGGGCAGAACTACTACCAAATGCATGTTTTTGTGGTTAGGGAAAACCTCAGTCACAGTTCTGGGAAAGTGGCTGGAAGGTTCAGCTGACACCAGGCTCTGTGGGAGCCCCCTCCTCAGCACCCCATGCCTGCTGGGACCCTGCAGAAGCCCCCTCCTCAGAACCTCAGGCTGCAGTTCCCTTCTGCAGCATCCCAGGCCCAGGAGCTCAGGTGAGCTCAGGAGCTCTGCTCAGCATCCCCATCTACCCATTCTCTAGGAGGCATGATGGGGAGAGGGCTGGCAGCGGAGATGCCATGGGGCAGTTGTTACCTGGGCCAGTCAGGTAGCAAGTACTTTGTCCCTGACACTGCCCCCCCATCAGAAACACCCAGCATCCCAGCATCCTGCAGCCCCAGCCCAGACTGGGAAGGTGCCTGGCACCCACCAGAGGTAGAGCCAGTGTGTGCCCAGAGTACCAGAGCTGCAGGCTCACCATGTCCCCTTCCCTGAGCAGCCCACAACCACCCCTACCCCTGTGCCAGCACCCCTGTGGGACAACTGATACCTTCTTTGCTGGGGTTCGGGGGCTTGGGCTTCTCCCAGGGCGCCATGGGCTTGTCCTCCTCCTGCCCCTCCATCAGGGCCTTCTCTCCGGGCAGGTACCAGGTGGAGTTGTGCTCTGCCATCAGGGAGTCCAGGTCGATGGTGCTCATGGTGCCCTTGACACCCTCCGAGCAGCAGCTGCCCAGGTCACTGTCCCCATTTTGCCCCGCACACTCCCCCTTCTTGCTCTTCAACCCCAAGGGCTGGTCTTCCGAGATGCTGAACTGCTGCCGCTGGAGCTGGATCTGCGCCTGCAGGATCTCCAGGGGGTGGATCTCATCCTGGGCCGAGGTGCTCGTGGGGGTCCGCACCTGCTCCATGCTTGGCGTGCCGGGGTGAGCGCCCGCCGTGGTGCTGAGCCCATAGCTGTCGGGGGTCGAGGTAGATGTACTGAGAAGGCCAAGGGCCAGGGGCTTCTGTCCGTTGAGAAGTGCGTGCTCCCCACGGGGCAGCTTGGGCGAACCACCCAGCAGCGGGCTACGGGTGGGCTTGGAGGTGGCATTGTCGGAGCTGGAGGACACCTCGTCCTCGTTGCCATAGCTGGTGCTGACCTCGTCGGGAAAGTCCACGTGCGGGGAGCTGCCGTCTGACTTGGTCACGCTCTGGATGCCGCTGTCCAGGGAGGACATCAGGTCGGGCTGCTCCGCCAGCAACAGTTCACTGCCCTTGCCCCAGGATGGTGAGGTCAGGGGCTTGTCGTGAGGGGTGCCTCCGCCGCGCTCAGCGCCCGCAGCCCCCGGCGGGGCCCCCGCCGCCACCGGCACTGCCGGCTGCCCTGGGCTGACACCGGCTCCCCCGCCCTCGGCAGCTGAGAACTTCTCAAAAAACGTGCCGGGGCTGACGTGCCCACTGTCCCGTTTCCGGCGACCCCGACCCCGCCCGCCACCCGCCTTCCCCTCGCCACCGGCCACCGGCTCCAGCGCGTAGCCGGGCGAGAGGCTGCTCTCCGCAGGCAGCAGCGGGGCAGCGCCCGCTGCTTTGCCCGTGCCACCCCCACCTACTGGTGGCCCAGCTGGGAAGTAGTCCGGGGCAGCAGGTGGCGGGTCAGGCTCGGCCTGGCTGAGCTTGCGCTTGGCCTCGGCCGGGCTCTTCTTGTTGAAGGTGACGTTGAGGTTGGGAGCGCCCAGACTCGCGATCATGTTTTGGCAGGCAGTGGAGAGGGCAGCCAGGCAGCTCTGCCCGAAGACATTGTCCTTGCTGGCCGCCTTGCTGAAGGAGCCCAGCGAGAGGGCACCCAGCTTGCTGGCAGCGGGCCGCGGTGGGGGTGGCGGGGGAAACTCGGGCGGGGGCGGTGGGTAGGCACCTGGCGAGGCGCTGAGGGCAGGTGCAGCCCCGTGGGCCGCCGGCTGCCGCGCTGCCGCCCCAAAGGGGAAGCCAGGCTGAGCGGCGAAGTCGGCGGGCCCACGGCGCTCAGCAGGGGCACTGGGCAGTGCCACACCGCTGCCTGGTGACTGCAGCTGCGAGAGGCCACCCATTGTGGGTGTGAAGGGCGGATGGACGCCGGGCGACGGCAGGGCCTGCGCTGGCCCCTCGCCTGCCATCCGCAAGGGCTCCTGCAGCCCCAGCCCACTGGCACCCGGCCGGAAGAGCACGGCAGGGCCACCCGGCTGCAGGCCCAGCTCGTGGGGGGCTGCCTCGGCTGGTAGCCCGGGCGCTGCCAAGCGCCTCGGCAGCAGCTCCCCGGGCGGCGGTGGCCCTGCGAACCAGGCGCTGTCGGGGGCCAGGTGCGGCGCTGGCGCATCGAAGCTGCGGCCGCCACCAGCCTCCCGCTCAAAGGCTGGCGGGGGCAGGCTGCCGGGTGCGCCCACCTCACCATGATGCCCCAGCTGCTGCAGACTGGGCGGCCGCAGGCGCTGCTGGCTTCGCGAGGCCATCTGCTTCATCACCAGGGCCGCGTTCTGGCGCTGCGCCAGTGCCGGGTGCTCAGGGCCGCCGTGTGGCAATGGGCCCCCAAAGGCCTCAGGTGCCGGCGGGGTGAATTCGCCCGGCAGGCCAGGGTAGGCCGTCGGGGAAAGGTGACTCTCCATGGCCGGGCCGTGCATGCCGCCGCCCCAGGAGGCACAGCGCTCGACGCCAGGAGTGTTGGGGAAGTCAAACCGCGGCCTCTTGGCGACGCTCACGTAGGGGGCATCGAAGTGCTGCAGTCTTTGATTTGGTGGCTGTTGCGGAGGAGGGTGCTGCATATTAAACACGGGGTCGGTGTAGGGATGCATATTCCTGTTCTCCAGTCTGTGAATAGGGTATTCAAACTGTGCATGCTGGTTCTGCATTATGGGCCCATTGTCCTGCAGGTTGGAGTTGGGAGCGTTGGCTTCTGTTTGCTGTTGCCTAGGGATGGCTGGCGGGCAGGAGTTCTGTCTGGCCAGCAAGCCCGGCGGCTGCTGCGGTGCTTGCGGTGGTGGTGGCGGCTGCTGCTGCTGCTGCATCAGCGGGTGCCTGGCGTTGGCCCCCGGCTCCAGACTGGCCGACATCTTCCGCGCCCCCCCGAAGCGCTCGAAGAAGACGCCGTGCTGCTGCGGCGGGTGCGCCTTGGCCACGGCCATGCCCGGCGCCCGGGGCAGGGCGGGCGCCCCCGCGAAGCTGCCGCCCGCCGGCACCTGCCGCCCGCCGCCGTAGTGCGGCAGCTGCCCCTCAGGCTCCGACGGGGAGAAGACGGGCAGCTCGAAGTGGCTGGCAGGGCCGTCGCCAGGGTAATTGTATTCCAGCGAGTCCACGCCGCCCTGCGCCGGCAACCGCCGCGGCTCCAGGCCGTGGGGCTCGGAGGATCCGGCCGCCGGCAGCCCGTGGAAGGAGGCAGCGCGGTTGGGGGACTGGTCGAGGGGCAGGCAGGGCGCCGGCACGGCGTGGCTGGCGGCGCCGGCGCCGTGGTGCTGGAAATCGGGCAAGGTCCCGGGGCGCTGCTGCCCGAAGCCCTCGCCGCTCTGGCCCTCGGCCATGTGCTCGTAGCCGTCGGCGAACGCCGTCTGCCCGCCCAGCGCACCGCTGTAGCCCAGAAGGCGCCCGCCGTGCACGCAGGAGGCGCCGGGGTCGGGCCCGAAGCCGCCGCCGAAGTGCGGGGGGTGCTGGTGCGGGTGGGGGGCGCCGCCGGGGCCGCCGTGCGGCTGCTGTCCGCCGAAGAAGCCGTGCACAGGCGGCTGCATGCCGCCGCCGTGCAGCTCGGCGGGGCCGCGGCCCGGGAAGCCGTAGCCGTCCCCGGCCAGGCTCATGTTCATGCCCAAGAGGGGCGGCTCGCCCAGCGCTCCCAGGGCCGGGTCCGCCGGTGCTGGGCCGCCGCCGGGGAAGGCCGGCGCCTTGAAGTGCGCGCTCATGCTCAGTCCGGGCTGGCCGAAGCCCCGCTCCGCCTGCCCGCCGTTCCGGCCGCTGTTCTGCGGCTCGAACTGCTCCAGCCCGAACATCCTGCGCGGCTCCTCAGCAGGGCATGGCTGCTCCGCGCCGCTCCGCCGTCCCGCTGCCCGCCGCTTCCCGCTGCTCCGCTCCGCGCCACTCGGCCGCCCCCGCTCACATCCTGCCGCGCCGCCGGCACCGGCCGCTCGCCCGCGCTCACCCCGCCGCTCGCCGCTCGCTGCTGCCCGAGAGCCGACGGGGCGGCGCGCCGCCGCTCACAGGCTCCGGCGCCCGGGAGCTGCGCGCCGCATCGCCGGCCGGCCGTGCGCTCCCGCGGCTCGCAGCGCTCCGGCGGCGGCGGGGCCGGGGCGCGGGGCCGGGCGGGCGCTGCGAGGGCTGCGCCGCGCTCCCCGCGCGCTGCCGCGCTCTCACCCAGCGCTGGCGGAGCAGCAACAAGTTTTGCATTTCAGCGATGAATTTCAGCCATCGGGGCTGCGCCAATGAGCGCCGCGGTCCGGGGCGGGGCTGCCGTTAAGGTGGCTCCGCCGCCAGCCCCGTGCCCCGCCCGCACCGCGCCCGGCACCGCCTCCCATGCCCGGCGGCGCCGCTGCTCCCGCGGCGCACGGAGCGCGGGCGGACGGGGAGGTGCGCGGTACCGCGGGGTCCCAGAGCGGGGTCCTGAAACGGGGCAGGGGGCACTGGAGCTGGCACCAAGTGGCGGGTGTGGGGAGCCACTGCCTGCCGGGGTGAAAGCCGCCCGTCAGCCCCGAGCCCGGGGGAACAGGAGCGGCCCCGCCGGCCCGCCCCGAGCCCGGCACCGCACGGAGCCTCGCGGGGAGCGGGCGCTGCGGCAGCGGGGGGAGTCACAACCCCGTTCCCCCGGAGGGACAAACACCCACCAGACCAAGGGGCCCACAGATCGCCGGCGGGACACGGTGCTTCAGGTGCTCGCGGATGCACATGTCGATAGTTGAAAGAAATAGTAATGAATATTGCTCCCACCGAAAAAAAATGAGATCTATAAATAAGCGGCTGAGGACTGTTTGTATATGGCAGGAGAGTTTTAACGGGATTTTTTTCTGCAGGATCAGGATGCTGCGCTGTGATTAAATATTGATTTTGTGTAATTAGTTTTCATGTGAACTATCCTCCTTGCTGATGGCCTGGAGATTTCAGAACTGGCGAAGAAATGGAATTGGACGTGGAAATTATTACTTAGCGAAGTGACAAGGGGGGGAAGAGGGGGGCGCGGGGCTCGAGCTGCGGGGCGGGCAGCGGGGTGGAAAACGCAGCACGCGCGGCGCGACCGCGGCACAAAGGAACGAAGGGGATGTCTCGTTCCTCGCCACGGGAACGGCAGCAACGAAGAGAGGGACTGAGAGAGAGACGAGGCCGCCGGCCCCTGCGCCGCGTCCCTGCATAGGGTCAGCGGTCCGGGCCGACGGCTGCGCCGGCCGGGGCCCCGCACCCGGCGCGGCTCCGGCTCACAGGCGGCCCCGCGCCCGGGGCTCCCCCAGCGCCGCCGCCGTCGCGCCCCCTCTGCGCCTGCGTGCGCGCCGTCGGAGCGGCTCTTCCGAACGGGCACAGCGCCCCCTGGCGCCCGCCCGGCCCCCGCCGCAGCCCCGCCGGCGGAGAGGCCCCGCTCCGTGCCCCGGCCGGGCGGAGAGGCCCCGCTCCGTGCCCCCGGCGGGCAGAGAGGTCCCGCTCTGTGCCCCGCTCCGTGCCCCCGGCGGGCAGAGAGGTCCCGCTCTGTGCCCGCTCCGTTTCCCGGCCGGGCAGAGAGGGCCCGTTCTGTGCTCCGGTTCGTGTCCCCGGCGGGCAGAGAGGTCCCGCTCCGTGCCCCGGTTCGTGCCCCGGCCGGGCGGAGAGGCCCCGCTCCGTGTCCCCGGCGGGCAGAGAGGGCCCGCTCTGTGCTCCGGTTCGTGCCCGCGCCCCCCTTTCGCCCCGACGGCGATCGGAAAGTCCCCGCTCCGGCCCAGGGTCCGTGCCCCCGTTCCGCCCCGGCGGCGGGCAGTCGGGCCGGAGGCGGCGGGCCGGGACCCGCGATCATTCCTCGCCGCGGAAGGGCAGGGTCGGGTACGGGAGATGTCGGGCGGAGTCGCCGGGAGCGGATGCCCGGATTCGTCTTGGGGCAGCGGCGCCGCCGCCACTCCCTTCCCCGGCCCGTTCTGCCGCTTTTCTGGGGGCCCTGGGCGGGCAGCCCACCGCGCCGGGATGCTGCAGCTCCCTCCCGAGCCTCTGCTCGCCGTGGGCACAGAACGGCCTTAGCCCAGCGGCGACATCGGCCCCGGGGCTGCCCCCGCACCTCGAGTGTGTGCCCTGCACCAGCGGCTCGGCCCCGCTCCCTCCAGAGCAACCTCCAGCCTCGCTGGAAAAGTCAGTCTTGCTGAAATCTCATCCCCACCCATGGCGTGGCCCAGCTCGCCCAGCACCACTCCTTCTGTGGACCTTGGTGGGAGCCACATGGTGTCTATAGCTGGACAATGGCAAACATGGAAATAATCTCAGCCGAAGTATTCTGACAGTAAAAACTGAGCTGCTTGGAATGGCAAGGTCGGACGCCAGCTGCGAGGCTCTGCTGGCCCATGGTGTGCATGTGGGAAGGTGGCTTAGCCCCTGTTCTAACCTGAGATGAGCTCTGGGGCTGCCAACCTGCCCCACAGCTCCTGGTGTCCAGCACAGAGCTGGGAGCACGGCCCTGGGCTGGGGCCAACACTGTCAGGTCACCCGTGTCACAAAGGGTCACAGTCCCCAGCCAAGGAGAAGGAAGCCTCTCTCAATCAGACCAAGCAGTGAAAAGTGTATTTTATAAAACATATTTTTACTTTCATTCTTGGGGTTTTGGTCATCTTGGGGAAAGCAAGGAAAGGCATTATTTAAATAGTTGTAGCTGCTGGGGATTATTTTCTAAATTAACAATAGTAATTGTGCCTGCCAAATCCAAAGTTGAGGAGATTCATTTATTTCAACTCTCCAGACAATAGCACAATTTTGGGTTTCATATTGCAAGCTCTGAAAACCAAATAGTGGGACTGATGTTTAAAAAAAATATTTCAAACAACATCAATTCATCAGACTTAAATCCAGCTCTTTCCACTGTGGCAGTTTAACTTGCACTTAGAAAAGTTGCTGCTCAGCAAAAAAAAAGGAAAAAAAATTCCTTTTTAACAAAATGAATGCATCATACATAAAACATCACGGACCATACAATTAGTAAGCAAATGTAAGAGTTCAGCTCAGTTCATAATTATTCAGCAAACCTATTCAGAACGATTTTTTCTCCCTCCAGCAATCTACTGTGTGGGCTCATTACCACTGAAAATCTAACGAAGAAACCACCACAGAAACTGCACAAAATAAGCCCATATGCTCAAGACACTTTAGCTCAGCCAGCCCTTAGCAAGAGCCTCTTAAACCCTGACACGGAGGCAACCCAAGCTCACTTCTCTGCGGTGTTTGCACTCCCAGCTCTCCAAAGGTGTCCTCCTGTCTTTAGGGCAGCTCCAGGTACTTCATTTGTCGCCACTCCCTTGTCCCAGGCTGCCACCAACGCCTGCTCCGTGTCACACAGCCCCACGATGGGCTCTGTCCCTGGAGCAGAGGCTCCCAACAGCCGCTGCACAAAAGAGCTGATGGTTTCTCTTGGCAGGGATTTCCCTTCCCAGCAGGGATATTCGGTGTATACCTGTACAAAGGAATTGTGATATTTTGAAGGACAGGTCTCCAAATCTGGCAGCTGACATTTTCAGGGAAGTTTTCAGCATTTCTGCCTGGGACAGTTTAGGGGAACTATTGTAATCTTCTGTCTCTCCACCTACAGCGAAGGTGGTGGTGGAACGGACACAGGAGGCAAATGTGTAAAATCATTAGATGAGCTTGTGAGTGCGGGGAGCGCAGAGCCAGCTCCCGAGGGAGGGCGTCCCTCCGCAGGGGATCTGTCTGTCTGTCTGTCTGTGTGCATCTGCTCCAACTCCTGAGAACAGAAGGATTTTTGGGTATGGAAGGGCTCTGTTCTGGGCAGGTCCCAAGACCCAGCAGTGCCCAGAGCAGGCAGACCTGCCCTGCACATGGTGCCTCACAGGGAATTGCTGCCAGCGCGGTCACACTGCTGAGCTGGGCTCCGGCTAAAAAGCAACATGTAGGCACTTCCAGTGACCTCTGCCACTCCTTGTCCTTCCCTGCTTGAGTGTCTGGAGGTGACATGGTTTGTAATTAAGATTAAAGACAATTTCATCTGTGAAACCTGATTTGCATTCAGTTTCTGGGAAGTTCACCTTGCCGGTGTAAAAATTTCATGCTTAGTTTTACCAACAAGGTGGTTTCTGAAAAGACTGAACAAAATCCCTTCAGACACTTTGCTGCTTCCCATTTTTAAAAATGCATAGCTGAATAAACAGAGTTAAGGGACTAAAACCACCTCAGTCATTTCCCATAGGAGTAGACAGCAATTTCAGAACTTAGACCTTCACAGGGATTTTCCTGTTTTGTTCTTCTGCAAGGTTGGTTCAATTGGTTCTACTTCCTTTACATGGCTGCAACCTTAAGCTGTGTATCTTTCCTGCTTGGGTTTACAGGTTCCTCAGTGTGGATCATGATATTTTCACAATATCAGTACAGTTTTCCATTGCTGCAAACAGCTTTTTTTTTTTTTTTGCCAATTTAGTATATTGGGTGCCCTTTGTACCACTTTGATGAAAACTTTTGCAGCATATATATATATATATATATATATATATATATATATCACAACAGAAATAGACAGAAGTAGTGAATTAGTTTGACTACAGGAAAAGCAAAAGTTTTATGTTTCCTAAAATAACTCAGTGAAACATAAATAACAAAATGGCACCTCTCTGTATGGCAAATTGGTGTTTAACTCTCCTCGGTGTTTTATGGTGGGAGTTTGTGTGACCAACTTTGTTCTGCTGTCTTTCTAAACTTGAACCAGGTGGGAATTTATATAAGTGTGGTGGAGCAAGAACAATCTTTGAGCATCTGGAAAGTCTGGCTCACTGTGGGTGATGCCAGAAAACCACCGAAGTTAATTCATTTTTCATCATCTTATAAATTGAATTACTGTGAAAGGAGAGAGCCAGAGGGTGTTTTATAAAGTCCTGATGACTTAATTTCCCCTAAGTATTAGCTTCAGGAGAGCACTTGCCTTGTGGTTCCTCTCCTCATCCTGCCATCCCCTGGGATGTCACACGCCGTGGTCCCATCCTGCCCGGACAGCACAGGGCGCAGCGGGGCCACTGGTGAGGGTTTGGAAGTCACTGGTTCTCAGGAGGTCACCCCCATCCCTGGGGACCAGGCTGCCTTCTCCTGAAGAACCTGCCCCAGGGCTGCGTGTCTGAGCGTCCCCTGCATTCCTTGGTGCCCTGTGACCACTGCCATCCATCCCCTTCTGGCCCCAGGGCTGGGGACACACTGGCCTTCAGCCCCTGACCTCCTGGCTCTGCTGGAAACACACTGCACGTCCTGGGGTGACAGATGCTCCAGACCACAGGGCCCAGAACTCAAACCACCAGGCAAATAAAGCTGCTCCTGTGTTTGTTATTTATCGTGTTACTTCATAAGGTTTAACAGCACAATGTGTGTTCCTGGGCCACTGGTCAACCTTGGCTCACAGACTGACTTTTCCAATTTAAATCAAGTGCTCCTGCCCACACACTGTAGGGAAGAGGCATCCCAAGGCACCAAGCACCCGGTCCAGCAGCATGAATTCACCTGCCCTGCTCAAAGAATGATTTGCTTTCCAACAGGAATTATCCAGCGCTACTGGCTGCTCCTCACAGCTGGCCTGGCTGCCCCTGGCCTCGCCCAAACCTCCCATGTCCCCGCCAGAGGCACAAAGGGTTAACGATCTCCTGCTGCCCAGAACCATCGCTCCTCCACCACCACGGCCCCTCAGCATCTGTACAAAGGGCCTGATTTAATCCGGGTTGCAGACGACTCACATTGTACTCGCAGCCTCGGAGTGATGTTGGGTGATCAGGTTTCCAACTAATATCCAAGGCACAGCCCGAGCACTGAGCAGGAACAAAGGCACCTTTGTTACTGAAGAAAAAAAATCCCCTGAAGATATTAGCAGTGCAGTAGAGTTCAAACTGTTAAATGATTCAAATATTATTTAATGAATACATTTGAAATGAGGTCTCACAACCCAGAACACTTTTTAGATCATCATTTACAAAGAGCCGCCTCTTCGCTTACTTCTTTATGAAGTTGCTGCTTTCAGATTTCAATTATGGTCATTTTGCTCCCAGCCTTTTTCAAGGACTTCCCATGTTGGTGTAGCTCAGTTTTTTTCATGGTCCGGTTTAGCCAGTGACTACTGGGTTTTTCAGAAGTCCTGATAATCACATTCCTTTAATTTACCTTGGACTGTGTGAGAAACAAGGAAGACAAAGCCTTTTGCAAAAGGAGCAACAGCATTAGGTGTTGTTCTAGAGGGTGCTAAAGCCAAGCTTATAAACCAGAAATTTGGTAAGTAAGAATATCAAGATTTTAGCTGGGATTGGAAAAGCTCTATAGTTCAGGTTCAACAAAACCTTCAAATTTCTTGTGTGTCTTGGATATGCAATTCTAAACCAGAAAGCCATATAATTTTAGAGAGAAAAATTAAAGAATAAAGGTAGATAGGGTTCAGGAAAGAAACATATCTCCAACATGAGGAATAAAGTTTTAAAATTAAATTAGGGCTTCCTGTTCTTATAGCAATAAGAAATCCAGGGCTGCTCTGAAGCATGGACAGCAGATATTATCCCTAAAGAGTAACAGCAGCACATATGGGGCTGTGCTGGTGCCTGCTGAGAGGTTTTTAAAAAATACAGTATAAATAGCAAAAGTGGGGAAAGAGCACCAGAGTGACTACAAGTATCAGAATAAGTACCAGCTTACCAGCAAAAATCAGCCCAGGGCAGTGGCAGAAAGACCTCCAGACTCTGTTTTCAGGTGCACTGCAAAGAAATCACCTCCCCTCACACCAGGCACCCTCCTGGCTCTGCTGCCAGGGGCTGGGACCTCAAATAGCCTCTGCTAAGCAACACAGGATTTCACTTAACTCACATGAAGGGTCCTCATGCAGGTGATGCCTCAGGTGGAAGCAATTGAAAATCTGCCTCCAAAACCTGGGCTTGACACATTATCATCATAATCTTTAAAACTACTGTGCATGCCAGAACTCTGTTTGTGGTAGGGTTTGCACACTGAACTCTGCCCACAGCAGGCAACAAGGAGAAGAGAAGGCTCCCAGGAATAAAATGTCTGCATCCATCACTCTGGATAATCTCTGCTTCCCGACAATTATATGCTGTTCATTAAAATTATTTTTTCATATAAATTCAAGCAAGTAGAAAGTCTTTCATTAAAAGTTACAAAACTTCAAAGAAAATCTTTTCCCAATGACTTTATCGAGACAGAATTCAATGGAGAAGACTCTTGAATTGTATGACCTGAATAAAAACCACAGCAACAGCCCCGTGCTTCAGATTTTGCCATAAAATCATGGCACTGCATTTCAAGGACATGAAACATGTCCTAAACATGGCTGCATCAACTGAGGCTTGGAAATGCAGAGTAAGTTGTCTTACAGGACATTTTCAGATTGCTCAGAGAGTATTTAGAAAGGCCTGAGGGTGGAAAATCCCAAAAGACCCAAAATCTCAGATTTTTTCCCCCCACATTTCTCAGTCTACATGTAAAGGTAAAAGACAGAAATCATTCTCCTTTCTCTTGAGTGATTAACCTCCAGAAAAAAAGCAAATTCCTTACAAGTCTCCTTTAGATCACACTTGTGTACAGCCAAGTGATGGATTTCAAAGGTTACTGCTGGAATATGGTTCCCAGCAGTCTATTGCAGTGAGTAACTATCACGTTTACATATCCATTACATCAAAACGATGTTACACTTCCACTGCTTCCCGTTGGTTCACCATCTGGAAGCTAAACAAGCTGGTAGTAAAGACAGAATTCAATTCTGCATTTACCAAAGGAGCTGTACAAGCCTTCATTTGCAGCAGGTGATTGCACAAGCTGAGCAGGCAGAACCCTCCCCAGAGCCAGCACAGGGCCCACAGCTCAGCCAGCCCGGAATGGGACCCCAGGGAGGGACATCCAGGAGCCCCTCAGCACCTCCCAGCTGCAGCCCCTCCTCATGCCCAGTCCCACCTCTGCCAGCCCAGCACCTCACAGGGGGCAGCCACAGCACAGAGTCCTCCCAGCTCAGCAGTGTCAAGGTTCCAGGTGCTGCTCAGCCTGAAATCCCAAACCAAACCCAGCCCCGGGTGACAGCAGCCTTTGGGACCCCAAACACCAGCTCAGGAGCAAAATGTGAGTGCCTGAGATAAGAGACAGAGCTTTTTATGATCAAATTTATTTAATTAAATTTCATTGCCTGCTTTACTTGTCAGTTGCACCAGAGACTGCCAAAGGAAACAAAACATTGTACATTCACTACAAGATTCTCTCAAATTTTCACAACTAGTCCAAATCCACGGAAGTCACAGGGCCCCTTTCCCTCTGCATTGCAACACATTAAAAATGGCAGGACACAAACTCCAGCACTGTGACCTGAGCCCTTGGGTTCCAGGGGTACTTAATGACCTCTGTGTGTGGTTCCAGGGGTACTTCAACGACCTCTGCATTTACCAACCCAACCTCCTGGTGGTACAGGACAAATTAGCACTGAACTAACCCAGAAAGGAAACCAAAGACATTAATTACTGTGGGGCTGGAGGGTGGGTGGTGCAGCACACAGCTGAGGCACCAGCACCAGGCAGGTGTGGCAGTGCCAGCGTGCCCAGCACCAGGACAAGGTGCACAGCACACCTGGCCCCTGCTGCCAGTGCAGGAATGTTTTGTCACTGATGGTAACAGAAATCAGATCCCACCTGGGAAGTCAGGCAAGGCTTGCCCTGCCAAGGGTGCTGGGAAGAAACCAGGCATTAATAGATCTTTATCTAACTAGTGCTTTTAAAAATATTTTTTCTTTGATCTAACAAGCATTAGGTTAATGTCCCCCTGTTATGTGCTCTGAATGGTTCCTCAAACACACTGAAGACTTTTTCCCTATGGAGTTTCCTACAGGAGGCATCTGTTACCCCAGGGGCTCTCACACATCAGCCCCTCACAGACAGCAGGGGAATGTGTCAGGGGCTACAACTGAAACTGTCAGCATATCTCAAAGTCTACATCTCCCAAAGTGTATTTCCAACATGAAAACAGCTAAAATCACAATTATGTTCCATTGCTGTGTGTGAAATCCAGAATGCTTGCATGGCTTCCAAAGGGAAGCTCTGGAAAACAGCCACTGCACTGGCAGGAGTATTCCTGGAGGGAAGGGCTGACCCTGTCCTCACTGCCCAGCCTAAGATACACTGGAAAATGCTCTAGAGGTACTGTCAGTGTACTTGTCTAAAAAGCAGGTTCTGAAAAATTTCAAGTTGCAAATTACTTTATAAATCACAAGCCATTTTTCCTTAGTCTTGCCAATTTTAATGAAGAAAACTGTTAGCATTTCAATGTACAAAAGTCCAATAAAACATGATTTCTTTCCTTTTAAATCAGTGAATGGGTAAAGTTTGGGTTAAACTTATTCAACAGTAAAAGTCTTCCAATTTCCACTAATAGAAATTTTTTTTCTGATTTGACTAGAGGATAATGACAATCCAGAAATAAATAGCTATAAATACATTCATTGTTCCTATTCCAAAAACTCATCACACAGGGAAGACATAAAACTGAAATTAACTTGTTTGAGTGTTCCTTTACAATGAGAGATGGGCGAGTTAGAGCAGAGTGACTTGGACAGGAGAGAAAACAAGTAGGGCAGAAATTGGTCCAGTATTGACATTCATGAACATACCAGTTAGCAAAATTCATCCTTTAAATGACACTACTCAGTTGATTTTTTTATTTGCTTGGGGTATACATAATGAAAGCAAGTTTCCTTGGAATCTTTGCTAGGACAGGTATAGCACCCAGAGACACTGTAACCACCCCTTGTGTCTGCATGTGTGTGTGTAGTTATATACAGAGTCATGCACCCACACACACAGCCAGGATCCGGCACCGGCGTCCGTCCGGCGTCACTCGTCATTGGCAGCACTCGTTCCTCTCACGTGGCCTTGGTTACGCAGCTGTGGAGAGAGAAGGGCAATTTCTGCATTAGCAACTGCTTCAGACACAGCTCCAAACACACAGGGAGATTATCTCCAAGGAAAAGCAGGACGGGGCCTCAGAGTCACACCAAAGCAATGCCGGCTCCTGAGGGAATCTCAGTGGGAGCTGTCCTTGGCTAGGACCTGCCCCCAGGGCTGGGAGCAGCTCCCTTCACTGGGGAGCCCACACAGATCAGTGGCATGTGGCACCTTTGGGCTGGGATGTTACAACAGTCCTGTGAGGAGCAGCAGCACCAAAGGGCTGGGCACAAGCACCAAGAGCCTCTAACTCCTGGAGAAGCTGCTCCTGCACTAACAGCTCTGACACAGTTTTGTGTTCTGGGTGGAATTGGATTTCTAAGAACTGAAAGTGTTTGGAAGGTGATGCTCCACAGCTTCCCTAAGTGACACGGACCAAGTCCAGAGATCACTTTGCTCCTGTGTGTGCAGCAGAGTGATGCTGCCCTGAGTGACTGGAGCCCAGAAGGGGCGGGCGCCAGGGCTCAGCGCCATCACCACGACAGCAGCACATCCCACACCTGGGGTGCCTGCACTGGGCAAGCATCAGGCACCAGGGCAGGTGGCCAACACTGCAGGAACTCTGCTCCCAGCCTTAGTGCCTGCATCAGTGCCCACCTGCTGTCCTGGGCACCGTGGGTCAGCCCCACCTGCTGATCACCACACTGCTACTGAGCGGGAGGAAGGTAAGGCCCACATGGGTTATGTGGACATTAAGATGATTTCTGCTAGCAATTCCCATCCAAAAGAACATTAATCCCTCTTCTCCTTTTCCATCCAGCAGTTGACTTACACAGCTCGCTTTGCCTCAGAACCTACAGAGAACTCCTCTAGACGTCCGCAGCCAAAGTGCCTCGAACGGAACCCTTCTTACGCATCTGAAGTGAAATAAAAGGTGAGCTCCACACACAGAACCTGCCACGCCGTGTTAGTATGAGACAAGGAATGACCTGCAGGGCCAGGATCTGCCTCTCCCTGGCCAGGGCCAGCTCCAGCTACAGCTCAGGGGGTTTGGCCATGGTATGGTATTTCTTTTTGGCAAGGAGACCTGGGAACTGGAGAGCAGCCGTAAATAACGCTGCTTGAATTTTTACCAAGCCCACGATGCTCCAGCACGGAATCACTGCTCAGGGTATCCAGTGTGGCATCTCTACCCTCACAGAGGCATGGGAGAAGTTGGTCACAGGGCTCTGGCTGGACCCGATGCTTTCCTACTCTGCACTGATGAGCTGATGCATGTTTCATGGAGCAGAGGTGCTTCTCATCTCCAGCAGCCAGAGACAGAATCCACCAAGGGAAACATAAACAGTGATAAAAAGATGGACTGGGATAGAGGAACTCTGGAAGGACACTGATGAGGATTCAGAGAGTAACAGAAAGTAACAAAAGCAGAGATCCTGACTATAAAAATCGACTGAAGATGAAGCACAGGAGCAACAAAAGAACTGGAATGTGCACAGAACCCAGAGAAAGATCAGCTCAGAGCAGAAGGAAGAGAGGGTGTTCATGAGGAGGGGAAGAGTACCAGGACACTGTGTGGGAAAGAACATGCACTGCCAGCCCTGCTTTGCACCAGGTTTGGCTCTCTGCATCACAGAACTGCCTAGGGCTGCCCTGGCCACTCCTGACCCCTGCAGGGACATATCTGTGTCACACTGAGCACCTCACCCCTGAGCACTCGCTTTCCAGAGGTCCTGGCCATAGAACACACCTTGTGGTGTACTGGGGATGTAGTGGCAGTTACTGGTGAGCACAATGGATGGAGTAGGTGAACATGAAACAAGATGACAAATTATTTTGGATAAAACTAGCATGCATATTATTTGGCAGTGACATTTTTGCCCTTAGGTTGTCTAATAATGCACTGCACATAAACCCGTGGAAATTACATCATTTATAGGTGTTTGTAGATACCCCTCTTAAAATAACTGGAAAACCCCCAAGACAGTAGGGTCTCACTTCTCTCACATTTCACAGAAACCTGGGTTAGTGTAACATCATACATTTATCTTGTGAAAAAGAACAAACCAAAACAATCCAACTTTTTCCACAATACAGAAATTCCACAATACAGAAATTCCAAATTCCTGACACTAACATCTTACACAACAATTTGCAAAACACAATTTGCCTTTGCAAAATGAGAAAATATTAAGTAAATACATTTGATGTTTAAGAATGAGGATAAATGTTACAGCCAGACACATGTGAGCTGGGTTTGCCTTAAGGTAAGAACTAAAAGAGCAGCAAATATTTTGGGAAAAATATTTAAAAGGAGCTACTTACCAGTGAGAAATGTGAAAGAAAACATCCACAGTCCACAGAGACACAAAGGAACAATTTCACCATGCACAGAGGTATGTCAAATTCTGCTGCCTCTCTCCAGCACACCTCTGGTGTGCACTCCTCACTGCCACTACCCTTGTTCAGGGAAACTGGATAAAGTCTGTTTCAGTCCAAATTAAGAACCATGGATGGGCAAAATGGAACCCTTCTGGTAAAAATCAGTTTAGAGAGGACAGCTGTTATGCTTCCTCCTCCACAGACACCTGGGAACAGGTGGCTCTAGGAACAGGATCAGGCATAAATTAGCATTCAAGAAGAAACCCCCTTGATTTCAGAAAACAACTGCCAAAAATACCCAAATGCCCATGAGAGAGCACAAGATCTACAAGAGTGAGTGAACACCAACTTTGTCCACAGCACATTCTGGGGCTGCTGACCCAAACCCTCCAGCTTATGGGAAAAGAGTATTTGGTGCTACAGCTCAGCACAGGACTGTGAAGAAACACTTTTCTAAATGCAGGAAACATCCCTACACATCACAGGCTGTTCCACACTGCTTGGAAAGCCCCTGGAGAGCACAAGTGGGGAGGGAGGAGATGCAGCTGGTTTGGTACCAAGAGCAAAGACTCAGCAGGCACAGAATGTGCCCCAGGGGCCCTGTCCACAGCTGCTCTGGAGCCTTGGGCAACCAGGTCAGGCCAGGCAAACAGCAAGCTGGAGCTGAAGACACACTGTGTCTTGGAAGAACTGAGACACTGAAACTGTCTGGGTAACCTGACTGGGTTTGAGGCATGAAGCAATTGTCAAAATGGGAAGGAAATACAACTGCAAATGCAAGAATGGCAGGAATGCCAGTGGGATTGACCATGGGAAAGGTTCATGGAAAAGATCATGTTCTGGAAAGACCCTAGAGAAGAATGCTTCCTTCCCAGTCTGTGGTGGGGCTCCACCTCTGAATGGAGAGAGCAGGAACAGTGGCCTAAGTCTGAGCTTTCTCCCAGACATCAGCCCACAACACAACAGCCCACACGGATTTGGTCCTCACAGCCACTAAAGCAGGAAAACTGACATGATCTCAGCTGATTTTACTGACTTTCTTTTTAGAAGTAAAGCTTTGGTGTGGTGTGCTAATGAGAAGTGGAACAGCTGACAGGTGACACTTGAAAACATGCTTGAAGAGAAAAAGTAATCAGATCTAGTGATGACCAGAAATGAACAAAGCAAGACACGAGATGGAACGGGACAGTGACAGATTTGAGTTCCAACCAACAAGTGGCAAAAGGGCCCTGAGTGGGACTTTTGCAGTGGGTGTGGTGCCATAAACACAGAGGTAGTCAGGGCAGACATCCTGCCTTTAATGACATCAGAGGTACTTACCTTAAATCAGCACAGAATGCAGGAGCCCAGGGGGCTGCACTCAGGGAGCCACAGTGCTCATCAGCAATTGCCCAAACACACACACACACAGGCAGGGACACCACACAACTTGCCTCAGTTTCTGCACAGATAAATCTGCAGGTAGAAGCTCACACAGCCTTAAAAAAAAGCTTTCTTACCGCTTCCAGCTCCTTCTGGGTTTCATCCTCCATCCTCCTGATGTCCTCCATAGTCAGCTCAATCCACTTGTCAATCCAACAGAACAGCTGGCGGTGGAAGTTGGTAAATATCCTTTTTTCTTGCTTTAAGAAGATAAACAAGCATTAGATCACAGGCAGGACTTGCTAAAGGCTGGTGAAGTGACAGCAGCTGCTCAGTTTGAAGAGTTAAAATCTTCAAGTGAGTGATGCTTCACACTGCTACAGATTCAGCCACCTCACACCCCTGGATCCAATTTAAATTCACCTCATTTCTCAAATGCTTTAACATGGAAAGAATGAACAAATTTCACTATCAAAAAATAGTTAAGAAAATTCAGCCATTTACGTTTCTTGAGAATTATGAAGAATGTTGTTAAAATGTGTTCCAGCTCCAAGGTGGCAGCAGCCAAACCAGATCAGCCAATTCCTGAAGACTTTGCTTTTTTTCCCTAGAGAACTGTGAGCCCCACTTGCAGCAAACCAAGACACAAATGCTTTGACTGCCTGGGGAAAAGGACAGGAATTCCCTGGCTGTGAGCAACAGGAAACTGCACCACTGCTCCTGCTCAAACCCCCACATCAACACAGCCCCAAAAGACAGAAGCACTCACCTTTTGTATAAAATTTTCCACTTTGTTCTGCAGTCCCCACCACTTAAATTTGATGGTCACCAATTTGTAAGCACACATTTTGGGACACTCCTCATCAGTTGCTAACTCCTTCTGTTAGGGGATAATAGAAAAGAAGTTTTAATACTTTAAAAGTTTAATTATTATAAATTATAATTCTAATTAATGCATTAGAATAATAAATGTTAGAATAATTTATAGTAGTTCTGTGCTGCTTTTGGGGTGTCACATGAGGGATGTGCTGGGCCACAGAAAATTTGTTCCTCATCTGGAGCTGAGCCAAGGTTGAAGGAACCATGAACTTTGTTCTTCTGCTGATAAAGAATTTCTAAGGCTGTAACAACAGTTGCCAGTACCTTCCAGTTTGGCCCCAGAGGTCCTCTCTTTGTCTTAACTGACTGGAATAATGCAGGATCTTCATCAGCTTTGTAGTCCTGTAACATAAAACACTCTGAGAGTCAGAAAACACCACCAGATTCAATATCCCACTGTGTTAAGCTCCTGCTGGAGCAGAATGGGTGCAGCACAGCTGCCAGGCTGGCCCCACCACACCTGCTCCCAACACAGCAGCTCTCCAGGGCTGCCCTGTGCAGTGCACACTGTGACATCTGCACTGTCCCTCTGGGTCTGTGACCCCTGAGAGGAGGAGAAGGCAATAATTCAGAACCAGCATGCTGAAGCTATTCAAGCTGCAACACATGGCCACTGCTGGGGAGGCAGAACAGGAGGGAAAGAGGCAGAACAGGAAGGAATCCTGTTCAGGACTGCCTTTTAAAAATTTCACACAGCACTGGATAGAAGACATTGAAGTGAATCAAGATACAGAAATGGATAAACAATTTTGCTCTATGTAACTAATTGTTGGCAGAACTGCTGCTGGTTTGGGGCAGCAACATGCCAAACAGAAACACAAGAATTCCACTTCTTACTGCCAGTTTTATAAATAAAACCAGGTACTGCATTGAGACAAGCCTGAATTTATTTTCACTGTGTGAGCATCCTGCCAAAGCAGAGCTCACTGTAGTGGTGTGAGGCATGAGGCATTTAGACTGAGCTACATGTGCAGCCTTGATCTGCCTGGTTTATGGAGTGGAATGATTTGTCTGTGTACCCCAGGGACACTCAAGTCCACATGATACTGTTACCTGCTGTTCCCACCTCCCACTGCACAGGGACACTGGTAAAAAGCAACTGCGCTCTTGCATTTAGGACCCACATAAAAATAACCACAGCTGGAAACACTGGGGAAGAAAATGTTATCTATGAGTAAAACGTAGGAGTGAAAACAGAAATTCCAAGGAAATAGGTAGAGTGTTCTATGCCAGAGACAGAAGCTTTGAACCAAGACCTTTTAGAACTCAGTTAACCCAAATCCTATTAAGGACAGGAAAAACCTTTTATAGACTAAAGCCTAGATGGACAGGAGAGCTTGGTAGGAACTCTTCTCTACACACAAATCCTACAAGCATGCAGGGAAGAAGACTGGACTAGAGCCAAAGTACAAATAAACAACAGTTCTTTGCAGAGTTTAAGGAAAATATCTGTGCAGCAAGAGCTTAACTCCTGACAACAACAAGTCCTTCTTAGGAAGAAAAACAGGCAGCTGCTGGAGCAAATATTACAGCTCAAACCCCTGAAGCCCTCTGGAAAGTTAGACAGGCAAACATCAGCCTGCAGCAGCATAACAGGACAGAGGAGCAAAACCATTTCAAAGAAATACACAAATACCATTTCACAGGCAGTTTCTGCTCAAATTCTCAGTATAATATGCATGAATGCATATATATTATTATAAAGAATGATTTAGAGAGACTGTGAACCACATACAACAAAGTAGTATCACAACAAACCCTTCTTTACAATTCTCATTCTCAGTCTTTAGACCTGCTCAGAGTGGTAACAGTGCTCCTGAGAACTCATGGCTCACTATCAAATAGTACAAAAATTCAAACAGGACAGAATGATTTTAAGAAAACTTTTAAAACCTAACATGAAAATTACACAAGTTTGATGCCTGATCTGCAAACCCATGAAAATGGAACTGAACGTGGAGTGGCATCACACTAACTAGGTAGGTGGACACAAATTCTGGCTTTCCAGCTCAGTGTTGTATAAGTGTTTTAAGCAAGAGAATGCACATACTACTGGTAAGCAAAAAACTCACATAGAGATGAGGAAGGTACCACCTATCAGAGCTTCCTTCCAACGTCATCCACACTGATTCATGCTCATTCACAGCACACCAGAAGACCAAAATCAGGTTTATCCAAGTATGCCATACTCCAACTCAGAGCATGATTCCAGTGTCTCACAGCTGAAACAGTCACCAGCACCACTGTACACTGCCCTGACAGGCCCTCAGGTGTTTTAGGTAGGTTTAGCTAAAAGGCTTTTCATAAAAAACAACTTGCAATCACTCCCATCTCCTGAAGAGTCCTGCAGCTACAGCACAGCTATCAGGGGAGCCACTGCCTGAGATCACCTTTGTAAGAATGCCAAGGTTCAAATGGGAAATGGAACCAGCCTGGTTATCACAGACACACACGGTGGTGCCCAGAGCCAGAAGGTAAAGGTCACTAGGAACGAGGCTGCAAGAGATGAATATTTATAAACAGGATGAAAAGAGAGGCATAAACTAAAAGCACATCATATTTGTACACAGATAGGCTGTCCCATGGGATGTGTCATTGCATGATGATTCCAAGGTTCAGCACTAATAACGTGGAGTTGTTTAGCTGCCTATTGTGATAAATTAAGTCTGAAATGGGAGAGATCCACCTATCAAGCTCTGCAACTTGAGAATCTTTTTACACTTCCTTACAGACTACAAAAGAGCAAGTCCTATATTCCAATATATTTCCTCAAACTGTAGAAAAATGGACAGCACACAGAAATCCAAACTCCAAAATCCAAATCCATGTGTAATCTGACTGATTCGTACAAAACTGTAATTTTAGAACTTTCTTTCAAGAAATAAAGATCCACTATGACATAAACAAGACATTTAATGTCTTCATTGTAAAAAAATACCTATAAACCTGATTTCAATTTGTTTTCACTACACTCTACTTTTGTTCAAATTATTTCCAAAACCACAGCCTCCTCTGATGTTCATCAAGTGCTCATTTTTGCTTACACTTTAAAAAGTCTTTCTCTCCTGGCAAGTCACTTTTCTATACAAACAACATAAAGTGACACAGACTGCATGCTGGAGATGATTAAGAGAAGGCAGGGTTAAAAGTGTATCTAAAGAAAGTCACAGCTGTCACCCAAATTAGTTCTATACATACTTAAATGAACACGAGTCAGCATGTCAATTTTGTTATGAGGTAGCTGAACTTCCAAGGAAAAAAAAAAAATTCAAGTTCTATTACCTAAACTTGATAAAGATATCAGCATAAATACAAAGTGCCTCTCCTGAAGTCCTAAGAAGTAAAGAGGGAAGACAAAGGCCAGAAACTTCAGACTTCTATAACAGAAAAGACTTCAAATGTGGGTCCCAAAGGATTCCTGATGTCTCATCCCAGAAGGGGAAAACAAGTAAACAGCAAGGGTGTCAGTCTGCAGGTAACTCAGAGTTACCAGGGTCTGCTAAGAGTTTAATCACAAAGCCAGGCTTTGGTTAATGAAGTCAGGACTTAGCAAAACAGAGTTTCTGGGAGATGAAATGGAAATAAAAAATTCAATCACGTGGTAAAAATGAATCCCAAGTATTCCTGCACAAAAATGGGCTATACTGTGAGCTTGAATCTGCAAATATCCTCTGAAATATTTGCTAAATGTGGAAATGGTGTTAGAAGTTTATAAAAAGGAAACAGAAATGTAGAAGTATAACAATGTAGAAATGTACATCAGAAGAGACTTAAGACTCTGGATGAGACCACTCTGCACTCAGTTTTGATACTCTGTAGGTCAAATATACAAAAGAAAAAAGAATTATGTACTGCAAATAGTTTCAAGGACTTCCTGCAAAGAAGTCTTCTCCCCAGAATGTTGGATATCCAAGTATCTACTTTCAGAAAATAACAGGTAAACAGCATAAAGAGCCTCTCCTTGCACAAAAACAAGACAATCACATTTATTGTGCAAACACAGTCTCCATATTAGTGTCTACCACTTCCCTACTGTCCAAAAAATATTACACATCCAACAGTTCAGCTGTTACAATTTAACAAACAGGCAACAGCCCCAGCAGATCCAGATGTGCAGAAACAATCAGCAGAAAAATCAAAGAAGGAAGGCAGGCACATAAATTAATGGCTCTGTTAAAGACACTTCTGATGTCTTTGTTGGGTGAAATCCACATCATTTTAGCTGATTCCCTAAAAACACAAAGCATAAGTGGAATCAGCTGCATGCTACATCCCAATCCCAAGAGCAGAACATTTACTTACTCCTGGTTCTACTTGAGTTCTATCTGCAATGTCAATATGGACAACCTCAACACTCTTCCATGTGTTTGGATCTAAATTGTGAACCTGAAAAAAAAAAAAAAAGAAGGAATTATTCCCATGCTGGGAATCACACAGGGATCAGTTTGTGCAGTACATGTGTGTGCCAGGGAGTTTTTCAGGATGCTGTCAAGGCAGCATTCTCCAAACCTACCCCTTCTTCCTCTGCCTTTCTCAAAGGGAATGATCTCTACAATTACAGTTTAATTCACTCACTAATCAATTTTAAACCAGCACAAAGCCTTCACTTCTTGTGCATTCAGGAAACCTGTATTTAAGATTAAGCTCTATTCATCTGTCATATTTGTTAGCACTAATGAAATCAAGCTCTAATTAGAACCATTACCCATTCCATAATCTGCATGAACTTTTTGAGCTAGAAAGAAGGTGTAAAAATTCCAAGTGCAAATATGCAGATTTCAATAACCTGATCTCAAAGGTTCCCAGAATCATAGGACTGCCCTGAAGATGGACCTGGTGTAGTCTGAGGGTGTGTAAAGGCTGGATGATGGAATCAGCTCCACACCTGTGGTCTGTCCAGCACACCTAAACTCAGTTACTGCCAGGGGAGCTGTCCCAGAACAATCCCCTCCTGTGCAGCACATCCAGAGTAAGCTCACCCAAGCACTGGAAACAGACTGACAGCTACTCTGGATGGTTTATAAATGTTTGTCACTACAGATCAAAATTTTCCTTAAGTGACACAGGAACCAAAGTGATTGTCTGAGGAGAAAACAAGAACATCACCAGCTGGGACAATTCAAGAGGCACCTTCAATATTTAACTACAGCGTTCACACATCAACTCCAGTGCTCTTGTGAAACCTGCTTTCAAATAAACTCATTAGCCTAACTCTTAGTAGCATGTCTGGCATAAAAGAACAAAAAATTAACAAAAGGACCTGCTGAACAGCTATTAAAGTATTTGCATGAGAATCAAGCATCTGTATTGGCCTCTAAACATAAAAACCACACCCCTTCTCCTGATCTCCTTAGATGAGACAGCTTGACCACCCTGCAAGGACCTGAAAAATGCTTTTCTTGCTTTACTCCCTGGTCAGGCATTGACTTTATGCAGTAATTATCCACCATCACCAGGTATAAAATACTTCATCTGTACTGACTGTACAATTGCACTAAGGCTTGGTATCCAAACCCCAACTCACGTTCTCTGTTGTTCCCAAATCTGGTTTATGCCAGGTCTCAATTTTTATGAAGAAGTCATCTTTCATGTATTCATTCTGTAAGAATTAAAAGCAAAAAGCACAAGTCTGATTACACCTCTCTGCTCTAAGTTTAGATAAATGGTATCTACATACATGCCACTACTAATCCCTGACTAGCAACACAATATATTGAAATTACCAGAGAAACAGCCCCTTAGCTACACACAGAAATAGGCATATGATAATCTTAAACTAGAGCAGTGAGTACTAAATTAAAACCAGTCATGTTTAAGAAATCCAGCCCTACCTGTGCACACCAGTAGAAATAACCCTGCCATTTGCTGTCCTCAACCCTGAAGTTCTTTACCTCAATGGTCAAGTAATTTTCAAATGATCAATCCTGCAGTTAGATGTTACTGTACAGCACAATTACAGTCATAAAGCTGGATCATAATGGTCCAGCTGCCACCAAATTGTACATCTGAAGACAATGACAGAGCCCTGCTGATTCCAAAAGTCAGAGGGCACACAGCTGTGTGCACAGGTACCACAGTGAGTCAGGCTCAACAGCTCAAACTCACTTGTGTCACATCCACATGGTAACAATCTAAACCATGTTTGCAAGGGAGCAGATAAAGCAGTTTAACATTTAACTAAAAGTTGTTATTAAACAGGACACCAAAACATGTAAAAAAATTCTAATGATGTGTCTCCCATGCATCTTAAAAAAACAAAGCCAAATCCTGAGCTGTGCTGATCCACTTAGGTTCCCAGTTAGCCCATTTTAACTGGGGCAGGAATTCATTTCACAGCAATGGCATTTCAGACAGGCAGGGACTGATTTATTTCCCTGCTCTTCCTGCATTCAGGAGTGTGGAAGCCTCTGATATATCACTTTTCCCCTCCCACTTTTCTTAGCATTATAATGTCCTGAATAGACAGACATTATGCATCTGTAATGGTGATTAAAGGCATAAAAGAAGACATAGAAAATGAAATAATTTCTCTGACAAATTACACTTCTAATTACAGCCACATGCAAACAAATAAAGGGAGTTACTTTGTTATACTCTACACCAGGAGTCCTAGCAAGGCACATCTGACAGGCTGGAGCCAGACAATTGTAATGGGTATTAACAGATAAAATATATCTCAAAAAACCCCAATATATGATTGGTAGGATTTCAAATACTCACTGTCACAACTGGTGTCGTTGGGAAACACGTGCAATGAAAAGGAAAAGAAAACACAGAGCATTATTAGATACAATTGTTTCTGAAAGGTCTCACATATAAAATCACCAACAAAAGAAGACACATGGGGAAGACTCACTTGTTCTACAGTAGGGATATGCATTCCAGGCCTTCTCATGGAACACCAGGGAGCCTTCTGGAGCAATCATCCTTACAAACCCAGGGACTTTACTGGGAAAACAAACAAGGACAATGTGTTTAAAATCCTGCCAGCTGAAATTCCTCATTGGTTCCTCCCACTCCAATAAGGCACATTCCACCCAAGCATCTGAGGGGTTATGATGCACCTTGTCACCTGCAGTGAAATACACAGGAACTTCAAAAAACTTTCTGATCATGACATGGTCGAGAAAAAATGGGAAAGGTAATGATAAGGTGACAGAGACTGAGCTGTGTGATCATGAGGAATGCTGTACTATCCTTCCTCTTGCAGGAAAGACACCTGCTGAGGAAGAGCACTGCACACAGCCCCCACTTCCAGCTCCCTGGCAAGCAGCTCCTGACCTGCAGCAGGAACCTTATATCCCACTCATCTCTGACTCCTGTCCAGAGTAAGCAAACACAATTCCTTCAGCTCTCCCAGACAAGTATCCCCCATATTTAAAATCCTGTATTTCACATTTTTCCCCCCCACGAGAGCACTCATGCACAATTCAGCAAATTAAACCTCACCTTTCAACATTTCTTGCTCAATACCAAGGGACTACAACATGCATCAAGGCTTTTCTCACCTCTTTAAGTGATAGATTTTGTGAGTATACTGTCCCTTCTCGCCATCCTGTTCATAAGGCTCATTTTTTAAGACCTGAATTCCTTCCCCACCTCCTGTTTCGTTTTTGCTAGCTTCTGCCACAGAATAAAGTTGCCCAACTTGATACTGCAAAGGGAAGAGAAGTCAAATGTTAGCACCAAAGCTGGCCAAAACCTTTTAACCCGTTAAAAACAATTAGCTGTTTTCTCTTACAATTCAATAGTACAAAAAAGACTATCAGCAAAGTAAAATACACCATAGAAAAGATATGTAGTGAATTCTGACAACTTTTTGGTAACACATATTTGCAGCTCACAAATACCAGGTCTACACCCCAGCTGTTGCACAGCAACTCAACACTTTGGTGTACACCATAATTTCATTTTTCCTATCCCAAGAGCTAAGTGTATTTTTTGTCCTTCACTGCACCAAGAAATACCAATTTTGAGTTTACAGATTTTGGAGAGACCGATTTCCAGCTCTGAGCCTCCCCAATTCACACTTTCAACCAACTAAATGTTGCCCTCACAGGACCCAGGAAATGCACACTACAGGACAAGTGTGATGTTTCCTTCAGAAGCACACTCAACACCCTGTCATGACAGAAATCCTATCATGACTCTCATTTAACTGCACTTCAGTGCCATTTGAATGGCTGGCTTCAGATCTGGGAAGACAATTCCTTCACCTGTGGCTTCAGGAAAAGGCTTGGAGTCCCTCAGTGCTGGATCAGCAGCAAAGTGCTGCCACAGGGCACAACTGTACTGCTGGCAGAGGAATGCTCAGAACATGTCAAGGAAGGCTCACTGCTGCACTTGCTTCCTTGGAAATCCCTTGCCCAGAACAGGGCTCACACCTGTGTCACTCATCTCTGCCAGTGTAGCCACAGCACAGGGAATGTTTGGACTCAGGCTGGTCACATTTCTGACACAAAATCCCCTCCCAGCCCTCAGTCTGAATAAAGCAGGGAGGATGACCAGGACATACCTCTTGCACGGAGCAAGGTAAAACCACTCGGCTGAAAGAGGAAAAGAGAAAACTCAGTAAAATGAACCATTAGACTTCAGCTGCAGAAAACAGGTATAACACAGATGCTGAAGAAAGAAGTGTCAAAAGGAGCCAATTCAAGTTGCCTCTTCAGAAATCTCTGTGATAGGAAGACTTTGGATATAACCCAACAAACCCAGGTAAAGTTCAATGCCAGATACAAACGAAACACAAGGGATGGAACATGTTACAACCAGCACAAAAGAGCCAGGAAATTTGGGCTCTACTTCCAGCTCTGTCACAATAACTTCGTGTTATGCTAAATTTATGAACTTTTCAACCTACACATTACCTCTACAACCACTGAGACTACAGCCACCGCACTTCGAAACAATTAGCAGCCAGAAGCCGGGACAGAGGAACAAACCAGCCCCTGCTTTGCTGGCAGGAGCCCCCACGGCACGGATCTATCGATACCCATTGCCGCGGAGCTCCCGGCGCCACCGGAGCGGAGAGCCGGGAGCAGGGCAGGGCTGCGGGGCTGCGGCCGCTGCCACGGGCGCCGCTTTCCGAGGAGAACGGGGACAGAGCCCCCGCGGCTGCCCCGGCCGGGCCCGGCCCGGAGCTCGCGGAGCAGCCGGTGCGCGGCCGCGGCTCTCGCTGCGGGCAGGGCCCGCCCGGCGCCGCTCGAACTGTGCCCGGCGCCCTTTCCCGTCACGGCGGCACCGGCGCACGGAGCGGCTCCGCGCCCGGGAGGAAGCGGCGACCCCGGGGCCACACGGCAGGAGCGGCGCGGGCGGGCCCCGCCGGCGGCGGGCGCGGCCGGGAAAGACCCGCCGGGTCGCGGCCCGGGCGTGGCGGCGGCGGGCGCTGCGGCGGTCCCGGCGGCCCCGGTGCCCGCTCCCCCCGCCCCGGCCCCGGCGCGGCCCCGCCGCCCCCACTCACAACTCCTTGATCAGCACCATCTTCCCGCCGCTCCGCGCACGCGCCGCTCTCCGGCCAGGCCCCGCCCCCGCCCGCGCGGCCAATCGCGCTCGGGCCTCGCCCGGAGGCGCGCACGCGCCGGGCGCCGCCAATCCGAGAGCGCGCAGCCCCCGCGAGCTCACACCTCACCCCTCGTCAGCCAATCAGAACGAACCGGGCCGGCTCCGGTGCGCGTCCGCCCTCCCGTCGTTGCTGACGGGATGACGTCATCGCCGGGCGCCGGTGCGGGGCGTGAGGGGCCCGGCCCGGCGGGGAGCGGGGATGGGGCCGGTCTGGGGCGCGGTGCCGGCGGTTCCCGGTACCGAGCGCGGCCCTGCAGGGCACCGGGACGGACCCTCCGCACTGCCGGGCGGGCCGGTACCGGACACCCCGGTTAGCCGCTCCGCGGTGTCGGACCCTCACGACGCCGTTGCCGAATGGGGTCACCCGCAGCGTGCGGGAAGTGAGGAGCTGCAGTGTTGGTGAATTTCGGGGAACCCGGCTCCGCTGCCCTGGCGACACCGCCCTTGGCGCTGTGCCGCTGCCCGCCCCCTCCTCTGCCTCTGGCACACGGGGGAAGCTAAAATTCCCTTTTCCAATCTGCTTCAAGCGAAATCCTTCACCCGCGGATCGCAGTTAACTCTGGGCTGCCCCTGTGTTGCCACACGAATGAAACCGCAGAAAATCCGTAGCAGCCTCGGTTTCCGCGGCCAATGCCGCCCTCTTGTGAAACCGTTTCTTTTCGCCTCCATCGCAATCACGAGAAGAACAGGGATTAATAACGACCTGACAACCCAACAAAGTTCAGCCGGGCTGGGGATTCCACCTTCCGCTGGCGCTAAAAAATACAAATGAAAGGAGTCTGCAGGTCGGAAAGCTGAGAAACATCGAAAGAAGGCTGAAATCAGCCCTAAGTGGAGGAGCCCTTCAGGCTGTGAGGAGCCCGGAGGAGAGGAATGGAATGGCAGTGATACCGGCCAGTGCAGGACAGTGTGACAGGGACAAGTGCTACCGAGGCTCCTGGCCGGGGAGTGTGAATACCACAAAACAATCCGCAGCAGAATCCAATTACCAAATTCCTTCAGGTAAATAATCTCCTAACACATTCCACGTGTTCACAAACACAGGAGCAGCAAATGAGATAAGAATTGTTTTGATCATTCTTTCCTCTGCTTCTCTCACAGCTTCTCTCTGTTCAGAGGGCGTGTGAATACCACAGGGGAGCAGAGGGATGGGACCACCCAAGGCCTGTTCTTTGTGTTGAATTTGGCTTTATCCTGGTTTACATAATGATGGAAGTTAATCCTGTGGCAAAACGTTGCTCTAAGAACAAAGCAGCCAATAAATATACTTCCACTTTGAGGTTCTTAAAACTTGTAATTCAGGGAAAACGGCAGGATTTACTTAAAATAATGTATTCTAAATATAGTGATTTGGTTTCTAGTTCCTGAACATTAGCTTTCATTTTTCATGTTTTTCACAGCCATGCAGACTTTTACCTCTGTTGGAAATGCACACACAAATGTAAAACCAGGTACCACAAGCTGCACACTTGTTGCAGTGGTGCATCCTTTTCCCCAGAGGTGACCAGTGGCCCTCTCTGCACCCCCCCAGCTCCTCTTTCCCTGGAGAAACCATCGTCCCCCACGTTTCCTCCTGCCAGGAGCCAGAACCAATGAGGCCTTTACACAAAGGACAGAGACCCAGATAAAACTCAGTGTTGCCAAACACTCCTCCCCCAGATAAAAGGCTGTAAACCCTCAGCAGGCTCTTCTATGGACATTTCCATGGAAGTCCTTGGATGGTGACTCAAGCCAGCCCTGGCTCTGGCCATGAGGAGCAGCAGTGATCAGGGCTGTAAATCTGTTTGCCCAAGCATTCAGGATTTTCCTTTATTTGGTTTTTCAGAATGCTGGCAGCGTGCAGGCCCTGCTGCTGCTCCTTCCCCATATGGACAACATTTGTGTGGTGTTTGCTCAGTGCCCAAAGCCTCTGTTTACAGCTGCATCCTGCCACACACCAGTGTCACAAGCAGCCACATCCTGCTGACCCCAGGCCTGGCACACACAAACCACTTGAGCCCACTCCAGCACAGCCCCTGTGGAGGAGGGAACGCTGCCCCAGGAGCTGCTGCTCATGGCAGGGCTCCAGCCCAGGCTCAGCCTGTGGCACAACCAGCACTGCTCTGGCCCCTGGCTGCTCTGAGTGTGCAGCTCCAGAACAGCTCTGTGTGTTTAGTTTCATGCATCTCCAACACTTCCCTGCAGTACAAGGGCACCTTTCACGTGGGGGCACAAGGATTTAACTCCTCGAGTTCCAGCTGACATCAGTATGGGGAGACTCTCTCCTCCCTTTAGGCATTGGGCTCTCTCACAACTCTCAGAGCCCCTCCCAGGTCTGTGAGACCTCTGCTACAAGAGATAAAAGTAAATAGTGGTGCTCCCACCACCTGTCAGGAGGAGGAAAAGCAATTTGCAATGAGCACTGGTAATAGGAACACTGCACTGCACAAAAAGGGGAGGGAAGTTCCAGAGGGAGCTGAGGAGTGCTGCCCTGGGTTTCAGGCACACTCTGTCACAGGACACTGTCATACAGGGGAGCTGGGTATGGGCAGAGAGCAGGGAGCCAACAATCACCCATCCCCAAATCCTTCCAGATCAAGAGACTGAGGCACTGAGAGAACTCATGCTTTAATAGACACTGAAATCACAAAGAAGAAAAGGCCAAATGCCTTAGCAATTTCAATAAAAATATGAAAATCTTTTTACATGGTAAATTTCATAATATAAAAAGTTTAATGCTGTCTGGAAACAGAGTTTTAATTTACAAAGAAAGTCCATAGAGGCCAAACATGGCTAACACTGCAGGTAGGGAGAGCGAGTGCTGAAGGGCTGCTGCTGGGAAGCCTCTGCTGACCATCCTCTCTGGGTCACTGTGCTCTTCTGCAGCTGAGGGGACGAGTGCCCACACACAGTGCAGCCCTGCTGGGCAGCATGGCAATGCAAAGAACCCCAAACTGCTCAAACCCATCATCACCATCCAGCTGAAACTACCAATGCTTCCTAACAGATTCTCAGACACCTCTGTGCCCCTGGATCTGTTCTGCAACTTGGAAGAGATGTTCACAGAACGAGCTTGCCCTAATGAAAGAAAATATGGCCTAGAGTGATATGCATGGTTGTAGCACCCCCTCAATGCTTTTTTTCCTTGTTTCAGTAAGGTATGATTAAACAGAAGGAAAACCAATATCAGGCCAGAGGTAAGGATAACCAACAAAATCAAATTAAACTAGATTTGATCACAGGGGTTTGTTTACTGTTCCCATTTAGTTGGAGCTAAAGACAGTCAATAAAAAATCTGAAATTTCACACAGTAAAACGTACAGGGCAAAACCAAAACATTCTGTGGCCTTGGGGAACGGTTGCATGTGGCAGGTTTAATGTGAAAGTGGTTAATACCTAATTGTTATTGCTCACTGTATTACGCAGTGTTGTCACTTGTACCATGCACAAATACAACAACGACAAATGCATTAAACCCACAGAAGGAATTCTAACAGCAAATGGAGAACATGTGGTTTTCATTTCCTGAATTTCTCAACGTATTGGGCAAACCTGATAAAACTCTTTTTTTTTCCTCACAAAGGGGTTGTTTCTCATTCAGGAGGTGGAGGAGTGAGGGACAAGGTGTGCAGTGTCTCCCAGCCACGAGTAAGCATGCATTTCATGGCTCCTGGCAAGCCAGTGGAAGTGACCTGTGCCAAGTCAACGGAGACCTATTTCCCAAAAGACTTGTTCTAGTGACACTCACCTTCCATATTTATACAACATCAAATTCCCCAAATACTGAACTTTCTCTACATCTGAACCCTTCCCTGCTTCTAATGCTCCCCCCTCCTTAAAAACAACAACAGAAGAACCACTCCCCCACACCCCCCACCCCGATTTAGCTCTGTCTGAAAGCTTTAAGCCAGCATGAAACCTGCTGGAGCACAGAAATGGGTTGTAACAAAATGGCAGCATAGAATTTCTACAGGTTAAAAGATCCTTTAGTTATGGAAGTAAACTACAACAAAGAGGCTTATTTCTGGCGTGTTATGCAGCACTACAGGGAGTATTTGCTGTTGCTATAAACAAAAAGCTGCCCACTTCCATCCTGGGTGTTCCTGGGATGTCGTTTCAAAAAGTTTATGCTGGTTAGAAACAGAGCAGGTCACATGAAGTCTCTCAGCAGTCCTGTGACCACAGCAAGTGGCATGATCAACAGCATCTCTGTCTCCACAAGGGACAGATGCTGTGCTGACTCATTTTGGCCCACTATTCTAATTTTTCCTGCCAAATGACACGAAGGTGATGTTTAGCACCAAACCATCACAGGAAGATGTCATGTACAGACAAATAACTTGCATCACTCAGTTGAACAGATTGACTCAACTGTTCTGCTACATTGTGTACGAGTAGGTAACTACTCCTTCTCTCTGCACTGAAAACTTTGGTGATTCCCCCTCCTTTGTTAGCTGGCTGTAACAACCCAGCCCAGTATCCTTTTGCCCTTAGTGCTTATATAAATTTCTTGCCACAATGAAAAGGAAAACATTCTCCTGAAACCAGCAGACTCCAGAATATTCTCACAGCACACATCTGATTATGCCTGTGAGTAAGCTGAGCCTAAGCATTCTCATGTTTCCATATCAGAACTGAATATCTGCCCTGCTATCATGCTTTTCCTCCAAGATCCCTTAGAAAATCACAAATTATCAGATCCACATTTACAACAAGAGCATCCAGCCATGCTAAGTACAATTCTCTGCATCAGCAACGTACTCTGGTACGTCCACAGAGGTGCCTGCACTCTCCATCCAGCTGCAAGACTGGAATTTGACTTCAGATCCAGCTAAAACTCAGGGCCTAATGAATTCAGCCTCACAACACCTCTGTGAGGTAGGTAGGTAAGTATTACTATCCCCATTTAGATAGAAAGGGAAGACGAGGCACGGAGAGGTGAAGTGATTAGCCTTCAGTCACTCAGCCAATTCTGGGAGTGCAGAACAGACACCAAAACCTTGGTGATCCAGTGCTCTGACTTCACAGCCTGGGAATACCTTGTGTGGATCTGAGCTCACATGGTGGGGCCGATGCTGCTGCACGCCCACGGCTTCAGTGCACCTAAACCATCACTGGGATCCTGATCACATCACTGCATTCCACAGCCACCTAGAAACCATCTCCAGCCTGCCCCTAACTCCTAAACCCCACCTAGCCTAGGGAAGCTGACTGTACATATTGCCCTGGGGGTGCTCTTGGTCCCCTTTCCTCCAGGTCAGAGGGCACTCAGGTTCTGCATCCAGCCCCTCCGCTTGCTGCCTCGCCTTCTGCCTCCAGCTGCACCAACACTGGCACACCTGCTCCAAATGAAACTTGTTTCCATACTGCTCCAAAGGAAACCTGCCCCCACAGCAGGGAAAAGGCTCCCAGACCTGCCTGTGCTGAGCCCTGGCAATGATTTAGCAAGATCGAGGAGAGATTTTTTTGGTCTGGTGATGTCTGAATCACACACACTGATGTCACATTCTTGCCTGCTGTGGAACTGCAAAATAATGTTGTGAGCTGCAGCATCTGCTCTCCTTTTCTGTGCTCACTGTGCAGATAGAGATGTAAGTACTGCCCAAAACTTGCCAAGATAAAAAGTTCACCTTCACAATGTGGTGTGCCAGAGAGACCAGAGCACTCAGTAAAACCAGAACTTGTCTCTCTGACACACACTCACTACCACACACACAGGCTCACCTGGTTTGTTAAGCCCCAAACAGTTCCTTTGAGCAGACAAACCAGCAAAGTCTCATCTGAGGGCTTTCCCTCCAAAAAAGTTACCTGAGATGCAGATTTTGGAATGGGGCACCTCTCTCCTCTTGTCTTGTTTCACCAGTCTCTAAATGATGCAACAGAACTGCCAGATCCTGCTGCTATGGAGTTTTACTGACAGCAGCTTCTGGTTTGGCCAACCTGGCAGAGGTATCTAGAGGCATGTGGTCTTCTCCTCTGTCAGCCTTTGAAAGCAGTCGAGTAAATGGCTCATCTTTCTCCAGGCAGAAACCTGTACCTATGTTCTTTGTGGTACACAGGAATGTTCTGCCTCCTCTCCCTTTCCTCTCCAACCCCTGATATGTGTTAATTTCTGTAGAAAAAGCCAGCTGTAAAACTTCTGGTAAGAAATACAAGGAGGTGGCTTAAAAGCCAGTGTTTAATGAGCAGACAACCAGATGCTTTGCACCTGCTGCTGCAAACACTGAATACTACAAAGAACCTGTTAGCAGGTGAGTCTGGCCAAGGTCCTGGTAAGGGAAACAAAAACCCATGTGTGTGAGGCCGTGTGCCCCCACAGTGACAGCAGGCCAGCCTGTCCCATCCCTGGGCACTGCCAGCTGAGGGCATGACCACGGCTGCTTAGCTACTGGTTCTGTTTTGGTAAAGGCAAGTGGGCAGAAGCAAATACTTCAACAAGACTGTAAGTCATCAGCTGGTACTTGGGACATTTCAACATTTGGAAGAAGGGAAAAATCTTCCTGGTGACAAAAATTTATACCCGTTCCCAGCTGGCAGCCTCAGGGGACGCACAGCTCCCAGAGTGTTGCCAGGTGAGGAATGAGCTGATGTCATGGAATTTGTGGTTTCAGGGCATCTGTGTCCATTTGGAGGGATCTTCTGTGGTGAAGCAGCAAGGTGTTGCCCAATTGACAGATCCTTCAGTTCCAGCTTCTCTGCACTTTCTTCTTTGCTGTGCCGTGGTGATAAATTGAGCAAGCTGAGGACATCTTTCTTAGAAGTCATTGTTCCAGGAGCTCCTCGGAGAATCTTTATTGGACCAGTGGAGTGGTGGGGAGTGCTTTGCCAGAACATCTTTAAGTTGTGAATTGCTTGCACTTTTTCATCGATGGCAGCCAATTTTAATTTGTCAATGTCTGGGGCATCAGCTGGGCTTGAGCGAGCAGAACCAGCTGAGGAATAGGAAAGAGCAGGAGATGGAGTGCTGCCACCAGGAGACTGATGCCCTGAGCTCGGAGAGATATTTCTGGGTGATTTAGAAATGTGAGCACTATAAGGAGAGCTGGGATACTTGAGTTTAAAGGGAGGCTGCTCAGTCAAGGACCCATGTGAGTCACAACCCGGGGATGGCTGCCCACTGTACTGACCTGTGCCTTCTCTGTTTGACATCTCCGACGTCGTGGGGCTGTTGTAGCCAGAGCTCACCTTCTGAAGGGATGAACTCCTCGTTGGAGGCTTTGGTTTGATTGCAAGAGGTGAAGAAGCCTGGTTCCTCTGGCTGGAGCTGAGCGGGCGGCTGAAGGCGCTGGTCTCCGAGGAGCGGAACGCGGACACGCCGCCGGGGCTGGGAGCCCCATCCTCCGAGCTGGTGCTCTTGCTGATCTGGCTGCTGCTTCTCTGAAGACGTTCAACAGCAATGAGGTGACTCTGAGTTTCCTCCAAAATTTTTTGGGCCAACTCTTGTGGATCAAGCTTTGGATTGCTGTCCTCCTGGGATTTGACGGTGCTGTCAGTCTCAGTGCTAGACTGGTCAGATTCCCCAGTATCTGAACTTGCAAGTTTCCCAACTTTTTGGAAAGGTGAATTTGGGCTGGGGATGAGAGTCATTTTAACAGGAGAGTTTGGAGTACTTATGCTCCCTTTGGAATTGATGGATGCTTTAATGCCTCCGTTCTGACTAGTTTTGGGCTGTTTGTGATCAGGGGAAAATCTTGGTTTCATGTTTTCTTGGTAACTGGCCAAAGGCTCGTTGCTGATTATAGAGAAACCTTCATACTCCTCCTCCTCTTTGCTGGCTGCAGTGGCTTCTGGTGACAGCTGGCTCTGAGCTGCAGACCTGTGTGGATAGATATTCTTGGGCCTCTCATAATCCTGCCTCCCTCTGTGTCCTGCCCCATCCAGCATGTTCTCTGGCTTGGAAACAAAGCTCATGGAAGAAGCAATGGAGCTCAGGCTGTACACAGAAATGGCATCTGAGGCAAGGCTGTCTGGACAGGTAGGAGAGAATGGGGGGTTTTGATACTGGGGTACAGGGTTGGAAACAGACTGAGCAGAAGCCAGTGACTCCAGTGATGAGGAACTGTCCAGGCTAAGGCGCTTGGGCAGCTCTGTAGAATCTGAAAAAGAAAAGACAACAGTATGTACAAACATGCCACACCATAAAATCAAATAAAACCAGATAACATTCTATCAGAATTAAGAGAAAATGCTAGAAAACATGTCCTCAGGCTCTATGCTACTTCAGAACAACCAGCTACTACTTAGGCAAGGAAAAAGAAGTGCACAGCCCGGGACCTCTGTCCAAGTATCCTAGATGGAAGCTATCAGTTCATTATCATTTTATATCTCAACACAAAGAATGAATTATTTGTCCTGCAGTTGCTGGACTCTATCTCCAGCTTCTGCTCAAACAAGTCTTTCCCATACAAAAATAACATTTACTCCAGTCTCTGTATCACATCTGGTCTGTGTGACATGTGTGTGACCTCTGCAATGATGCAAGTGTGAGGTTTCAGCAGAAGATGACACAAGAGCCAAAACACACTGAGCAGCTTTACCAAAAAGTGCCAGCAAGGATTGTAGAGCAAAGTGCATGGTCCTCCTGGTAGCTTGTTTCCCAGTTTTCAGAATGACCTCCTCTTGGCCAACTTCACAAAGGTCAAAACCTGTAGTGGGACATGGGACAGCAAATTACAGTTCACAGAAAGACCCTCTGTCTCAAATAGGAGTAATCTCATTTATAACACAGACAGAACAGAGAGGTATGACAGCCTGCAGCACCCTCAGAAGGATGATTTCACCTCTCATGTGCAGTTTGTTGTCTGTTATTTTTTACTGTTTAGTACACCTTCTCCAGGTGTTGGGAGCTTTGTGGTGCTGGACTGGGAGCACACACACTCATTAACAAATCACTCCTGTCAACACTTCTGTAGCTGCAAATTATCTGGAGTTGTCAGGAAATTATATACCAAACACATCTCAGGGGACAATATCCTACATGCCAAACAATTTACTATTAATTCCAGGGTTTCTCACAGAAATAGAGCTGAAGAGCACAGACCTTGGATTTTGGCAAATGCAGGCTGGGCTGCAGGGGGCAGACAAATGTGAAGCTGTGAGTCTTACCAGTGTTTCAAATCCCTGCATGAGACACCAGCAGTGGGTTTAGAGAGACAACAGAAAGATGTGTTTTCCTACCTAGAGCTGCCAGAAACTCATGACAGCCAGGCAGCCTCCAGAGCTGGACACTGATGGAGACCTGGATTGGTGCAGAGGGGAAATCTTGCTCCTTTTCGCCTGCCTGAAGCTGAACCAGGACTTGATGCAGCTGAAGACAGCAATACAGACATTAGCCATTCCTTACAAGTCACATCACTGCTTCTCCTACAGCACTGATAAAGCAATGCCCTTTCCCTGGACACCCTTTCCCTGGACACCCAGTTCAGCTGCTGCTCCTGGACAGAGCAGAGAGATGGGAAGGTCTGGGAAGAAGGACAGTTCAGGGACAGCAACATCAGACAGCCTGGAACAGCAGCAAAGCCAGGGACAGACCAGGGGTGAGGGCTGGGGGGTGGCCAGTGGAAACTGAGCAAGAAGGAAGCACAGCAGGAACATCTGTGAAGGGAAAGAAAAGGAAAGAGATACTCTGGGGCTGCTCACAGAAATTTACTAAAGCCCATTCCATGACTGAGCCATACTCCTTATGCAAATCCTAAGAAACTCATTAACTGGGCAGAACAAGTCATATGAAACCATGGAAGGCTTTCCTAATATCTCCATGGCCTCCAGGAAAGAAGTTTCTCAACTGTGCCCAAGGGACAGGAGTAGCAAGCTAGAGAGAAAATGTGTTTATGAAGATCTGACACAAATTAAGATGCCAGGATCCCATGTAATTCACCAACACAGCCAGGGCAGCAAGGATGGAAAGCCATTAATCAGGGACCAGCTAACCTCAGGACCACCCATCTCTCACAACCCACAAAAGCTGACACAGGCCTTTTTCCACAGTAGCTGTGTGGAGCAAATCCCAGGCCTGAGAGTGGGTGCAGACAGGGTGCAGCACAGGGCACGGGTGTGCAGTGACCCCAGCACTGCACCCTGCACCTCAGTGTCCCCCCCTGCACATCATACTCACCATTCCCACCACATTTCTAACAGCCTTCGGGCAGCAGGCAACAAGAAAGGAAAAGAGGAGAAAAGAACATGGGTTACTCTGTGCTACAAAGTGCCTGTGCTGAGGAACCTTGCAGGGACACATCCACGGGTGAGCCAGCACCCTGACTGCCAAGATGCTCTGTCCAGAGAAAGAAGGGAGCAATGGGAATGGCCTGAGCTGGGAATCCAACAGCATGGGAACAGGCAGCTGGAATCTGGGAGTGCCCAGCTCATGACAGCTCAGACACTTAGCAGGCAGACACTCAGGCCAGCCCACACTCTGGCAGGAGGCTGAACACAAACCAGCCCTTCTCTTGTTTCCCCTGGGACACAGAACTGGTGCTCAGTGCAGACAGAAATCACTAACTTTTCCTTGCACATGCAGTAGTCTGAAATTCTCTCTTTTGTGGCTCCTGCCTTCTCTTTTGCACCCAAAAGAAGCATTTTCTATCCATTGCAGCTGCTCAGGCTCCCACCTTGCTGCCTCACTAATGCCAAAAGCACTCACTCCCCTGTGATGCTGGAAAACCAACCAGCAGCACCCAGTGACTGAAATGTCTGACCTCCTGCTTCTGTCTGGAACAAAGTCTGCTTTCCTCTGGGACAAGCAGAGCCCCAGCTGCTCACACCATGAACTGCCAAGAGGCAGGAGAGGAAAACAGCAATAACCACAATGAAGGGGAGAGCTGTTGAAAACCAACATGTAACGGGATAGGGATAAACTGGTGCAAAAGAGAATTCTGACAGGGGTCTGGGCTATGGAAGAAAACTTGCAATATCCCTGCCAGTATTTACTCTGTGGGGCAGTGAGGAAAGGGTGAGTGTATCTTTTGTTACTTGTGCACAGCCAGCTGAATGTTTTTCCTTGGGTAATTTAATTATCTGAGGCAGGGCAGCAATCATGAAGCCACCTCATTAGCACTCTAAGGCATTTTGAGCCATGGGAATGTTGTCCTGTCCTCTTCACACCCCTTGGACCTGGCCTCCCTTGGGTGGCCATGAGGGACATAACCCTGAAGTTAACCACACACATCTCAGGCACTGAGGAGAGCCAAGGCAAGAAGCAAAACACCACCAAGGACATTGGAAACATCTCAAACATCTCAAACTCTGCTGCAGATCCTAACAGGAACCCTTTCCTTGGAGCAGACTCATCCCAGTGGGCTGCCAGAGCTGATCAGCAGGTCACAGAGAGGCTGGGGCTCTGGCTTCTTCTGCAGACTCCATGTGACCAAAGCAAGGGTAGCCCAACACCACACAGAACCAATCCCAGCTCCCCACCACAGCATTAACTGGAATGTTGCTGCTTGGGGAAAAGGGAAAGACAGTGAGATATAGGCCCATTCCCTGTGTGAGCGTGTCCATGTACTAAAGCAGGCAAATGATGAAGAGAAACCCCACTAGAGGAGCACTCAGGACAGTCAGAACCATGGAATGGGAAGCAGCCAGGCTGGTGGCACAGAGAAAGGTCAGGTCAGGCTAGGCATGCTCCAGAGACAGGAGAGGGGAGAGTGTGAAGGAGGCTGAGGGGAGCAGGGAGAAGTTCCATCACCACAGGTAGCACTGCCCTTCTCCTAAAGGCCAGAAATCCCTTCCCTGGAGCTGTGAGCACACACAGGAGCAGCAGCACAGGCTCAGGGAGTTTTCTGACAGACCTTGCATTGTCCAAGGTCAACCAAACCTTGGGACTTCAGTAAATACAGTGGGCAATGAGTATCCAACGTGGGTCTAGGCAGGATGGTCAAACAGCAATTAGGGGTCACACTGCTGTAGGGATCATGCTTTCACTTGTCACTGAACAGGAAGTCCCAGGGCCATGCAGCCCAGTAACCCACCTGCATATTTTCCTTCTGGACACATACTTTCATTCACACAAACAGGCAAGTTCAGAATTTCAACTCTCAAGTCTCCTAGCAAGCTCCAGGTTGATAAACCAGGGCATCAACCATTCTGTGTATTTCTGAATTTACTGACCTGGGAAGAGCCATTTGGAACCTGGTACTGGAGGAAAATCTCCCAACTCACCCTGTTGATAAGCTGCTCTCCTGTTTCTGAAGCTGTGATAAGTTTACAAAGTGCCTGAAGTGCAGGGTTAGGCAAACCTGAAAAACATCAGCAGAAACATCTGTATCTGTTTCTTGACTGCAAGAAATGCAACAAGCCTCAACAGACACACACTTGGCTAAATTGCTAAAACCTCTCCCCCACATCATTGGACAGCTCTGGAAGCAGCAGCTATTTCCAGAAAGCAAAAGGTCTTCCCACTTTACATCTGATGACAGGTTTCCTGACTGAGAATTGGGAGAGAGGAACAGTCACATCACGCTTACTCAACTCAGCAGCAACTGATTCTCATTCTCTGTGGCAAAATTTTCAGTTAACATTTACTTTTAGAACTTCTTCCCAGTCCAATACATTGATTTCATTGACGTAAAACATCCCAGTTTCACATGCTGACATCACAGAAAGGTGTGAAAGGCTGATGTCTGCCTGGTGAGGGCCCACAGCTGCCTCCTCTCACCTAGGAGGGACTGGATGGTGGTGCTGCACTGCTGCAGCCGGTCCCCAGGGTCTGAGGTTGGGAAGAACACTGCTGCTGGGAGGCCACTGGCTGGTGGGTCCAACCGAAATCCCACTGCTGTGAGGAGTGCCTGCCAGCCTGGAATGCCACCAACTTTATTCTCCACACTCTGCTGGGAGGTGTACATGGAGTTGTGCTGCCCGTTCTGGATTCGCTGCAACGATTTCTCCACCTGTGGGGAAATGACACAGCTTATTGTACAAGATGCTGTTACTGACTGCTTCTTTTTACTGGAACAGCAGGCTGGGAGACAGCAAATCCAAGATTGATCCTAGCCTGTCTCACACAAGAGGACATTAGTGCCTTGGAAAGAAAAGCTCCAGTAACTCAGCTTTCACAGCTGCAACATCACAGTGATGAGTGTCAATATTCTCTGGGACGCTGGGAACAATAATGCCACAAGAAATGAAGTAGCAGTTTGTTTGGGATAGTTTCCTGTAAGCCTGGCAGCTGCATTTCTCCCTAAAGATGATTCACCTTGGGGTTCCAGGCTGCTTATTACCAGACAAAGAGCCTGCAGCCACACAGCAAACAGGAAAGAGAGATGAGTGTCCACAAACCCCAGCAACTGGGAAGACCAGCAATATTCACAGGTTTCCATCATTCTACGGATACTTCACGCTCCTGTGAGACCACAGATGATGCATTGGGAAGAAAAGTGTTAGAAGTCAGGAGTGATCACTCCAGCCACCTGGCAGTTGGCTCCAGTCCCACTGTTCCCCAGGACAGACTGGTGGCACAGATGGGGACAGAAGGGCCTCTTATCTTCCAAATACACAGAGACAGCAGTGACTGTGCTCTGTGTTTCCATGACTGCCATGTTCGTAGCTATTTCCCTGTATAAACAATTAATCCCAATGCTTACCCCTTAAGCAGAAACCCAATTCAACAGCTAATGCAAACCAGATGGGTCTGGGGAGGACTCTGTCACAATACAAATCTAAGATTTTGCTTACTTTGCCTCTTTTTGCACTGAACACTTCCTTAGGTGTCCAAGTCTTTCCACACTGACCCGGAGTTTTGCAAGAGGATACATCATAGCAGGAGAGGGGGAAGGAAGGTGTGTATATATATTTTTTCAAGCGGGAGTGGCAGCACATCAGAGAAGGCTGTTCCACTCATGGTTCCCCTCCTGCCCTCAGGTGAGAGTGTCTCAGGACTGGGCTGGCTGTGGTGCCACTCGTGGCAGTGACAGTGCTGCCCTTCCCTTACCAGATGAAGGAGAACACGTAGAGCATCCCGGGCCCTTTCAGGGTGCTGCAGGATCTCAGTCAGGGCCTGTCCTACCAGTGAAGAAGGGCTGTTCAGCTTCATATCACTCCCAATAAGCATGAAGCCTGCAGGATTCAGAATGAGAGACAATCAACCTCCTGTTGTTATGGAAAATGCTCAAACCAGACACAGATGTCCTCTGCCCTCAGACCAGTGAATGAGGGTTCACTGTACCCTGCACAGGGACATTCTTTTCCCAGAGCTACTGCACACTCCCTGCCCAGTCATGCAGACTGAACTTGCAGAAAGTTTTTAGGTACTTCTTGCTGTCCCCTGCTATTAAATCAGTAGTGTCTTCCTGTTCAAGCAAGCAGAAAACCACTGGACTGCAGCTAAACTTTCCAGGCATGCTCCAGGTCTCCTCTGCAGCCACAGAAATCAACACATGCCAACAGTGGTCACAGAACAGAACTGTGAACATGAAAAGTTTTCACTGTCCTGGTCAGAAACCTGTCCTGGCTCATGCCCCATTCAATGCCAGACTCCCCAGATGTCAGCACATGGAGCTCTACATTTCTCACTCATGCAGTGAGGATGCAGCTGCTCCTGGCTCTGGTGCTCTGTCCAAGACTCAGTGCCAAGGGTCAGCAGTGGAAGTCAGGGACTGTGTGGGATGAACTTGCACAGTGCCATGGAAGGGGCAGTACTCAGACAGCCTGAGCAGCTGAAAGCCTCTGCTTGCTGGCAATGCCAAGCACCACATCCACACTTGTTCTTTTCTGCCTAGGAAGTGGTCACTTTTGGGGCTTTTTAGTGCTCTTTGCTTTTGAGACAGAAAAATCTTTGAAGGAAAATAAAATCCCAACTGAACTGTAGACCGTAACCTGAACTCAGCTCACAGCTGGTACTACCTGAACCACATCCTGATGCTGGACTCAACATGCCTGAAATCACTGTCAGCCTGACTCATTTTAACAAGTTCCCACTCCTCCAGCCATATGCAGTTCACACCAGAGCCATATTCACCACAGTTTCCTGAGCTAAATAACATGCTTCTGCTGCCTGTGCAAAAATCAATTTGGGGAATGCCTGCAGCTTTCAAAAACCAGGCCTCATGCCAAGAAGAAAAATTAGGTTATCTGTACATATTCCTGTCACAGCACTGCTGAACTCCAAGACTTTGTCATCCCAAATCTCAAAGTACAGATCTAATTGAGAGGGAGCAAGCACCAGCACTGCACAAGGAGCTGACACTGCTGAGACACTGCCAACGGAAGAAAGGGAAACCTTTCTCCTAAAAGGACCAAAGGAATAAGCCCTACAAGGTTTATGTCACAGAAATCACAGCTACTTGCTGCTGCTTCTAGCAGCACTTCTCCTGCCTCCTGTTGAAGTGTCAGTAAATTTTCCATTTTAAAGTCAGTATGTGTGCTCCAGCTGACTCCATCCCACAGACACAGGAAGTGTGAGCCTGGAGATTTCAAACATAGAGAATGAGTTTTTGTACTGCACTTTATTTCTTTCCAGTCATGAAACACACTTCACCTCACAACTGCTTCTAATTATACCAAATCCATACCCACCTACTGTGCCCAGTGAAATGCTGATGAGTCCTGTGACACTGACATTCAGCCACATTCAGCTGAATCAGATTCTGAGACACAGGGGCTGAATTCCGGGACAGCACAAGGCACACACTGCTCCCAATTACCTGCCAGCACAGCTCCTTGCTTAGCTCACATAGTTTGGCAGCTCCCTAGTTAGAAACCCCATCTGATTTGTCCAGAAGAAGACTTCCTACCTGCCCAGTTGGCTGGATGGGAGAACTGCTTGCTGCTCTGCACGGTTTTCATTGCTTCTCCCAGGGCTGCACTGGCTTTCATCCCATTTAAGAGAGAGGAGTAGAAGGCGTGCACAAACATTTTGGAAGCAGCCACAGGAATGGGCCAGAGTGACACAAGGACACACTGAGCCCCAGCAGCCAGGAATGCTCTTGTCAAGCCAATGACTCCATCAGAAGTGACTTTGCTGTTGGACTCTTGGTAAGAGCCAAGAACCACCAGCTTGACAGGAAGACGCAGATCCAGCACATCAGCCGCTGTAAGCAGGAACTCCTGGAGAGGAGGGCAGTCTGAGATGCTCTCCACATCACTGGCATCATCCTGCATCCTAAGAGATTCTGGAATTGTGTAGGGGTTCCCAAAGGAGCTCTTGCTGCTGGCTGGGTTGCTGTCAGTGTTGGGTGTCAGGACCAAAGCAGCCAGTTTCCAGGAGACGTGGGTTGCGAAATGGACGCATTCTGCCTGAGTCAGGGCACTCATGACTCTCTCTTTTGTTGATGAGCTGCCGACTAAGGGCTGGCAGCCAAGTAACTCAGATACCATATAGGCTTCCTCTTCTGCAGAGGGCATAGGTCCCCACAGCCACCTGTCCATAACTGCTGAAGGGAGCTTGGGATTTCCTATCACAGCTGCCATTGAGGTAGAACTGGAGTAAGCAGGAGTATTCTTCCTCACATGGGACTAGACAAAGAAAGAGAAAATGGGGTTCAAGGATCTGTTTTTTATGGTGCTAGAAATAAAATATCCTGTCCCTTTGGCTCTAAACATAAGTCTGGTTGTCATAATTACAGGAAGAGTGCCTTTCTTTAGTTTCTTCTGCTTAACTATTCCAAGGAACACCTTTGTTTGAGTCTGGTCAAAACTTCTATCCCCAGATCACAGATATAGCCCAGGTCTCTTTGAGGGCTGCAGCAGAGCTAAAAACATAAGAACACTCCAGGTTCTCACATTCCTGGAACACCACCTGCAATCGCTCACTAAGTGGTTCCTCATACCTGTATTTCCAAGATCAGTGTCAGCACTGCCAGCAGCAGGTGCTGCACACAGCTGATGCTGAATGGAATAGCAGTAATGCTGACAAGATTCAGACCCTTCTGCTGTTCCACTGACTGTGCTTAACTCAGGGAAAAAGAAGATGTGCCACAAAACACTGCCCAGCAAGCGCAAATGTGACTTGGTGCATTTTCCCAGAGAGCTGAGCATTAGAAATGCTGCTGCCAAACCTCAGCATGAAGATACTTCTGCAGGATTCACCTGTGGGATTTGCTTTCCCTCATAGCTTTGGTGTCCTGAGACATCAGTGGCCTTCCCCACTCAGAATGCTAAAATGGAGGTGAACATACCAGCAATGTGACAGGACAGTCAGCTTGGAAAGGAAGCTCAGCACAGATCACAGACACCTACATCTCTTAGTCTGCCATGTAGTTCCACACCTAGCACATGCAATCCTTTAGAGGAGGACATCCAAATGATCCAATCCCCTTGTCCTTCCTGGTATGCCTGGGGCTGTGATTGAGTGCTGCAGGAACTACATCAGAACCTACTTCAGAGCTGGGGTGCTCAGTGTGCTCCTCAGACCCAGGGTGGCCTGTCTGTGGTTTCTGTTCTTGTGTCTGGCACAGCAGGACAGAGCTGCTGCTTTGTGAGCATGTACCAGGACCTGCACCCACAGGAGAGGTTTCACAAGCAGTGTCAGACCTTGGAGCTGGGGTTCAGAGACTGGATGGAGGGCACTGCAATGAGGCTGAAGCGCTCGTAGAGGTACTCGTTGGAGGAGCTGCCCTTCAGCAGAGCAAAGGGAATGAGGTACAGTTCTCCCTCCAGAACCAGGATCAGCTGACGGTGGCGGCCCACAGGCCCACTGGAATGCATCAAACCCTGAAAAGAAAGAAGAGAATTAGTTTGGCCCTTTGACTGCACCTGTGTCCCTGCCTGCATTTCCCAAGCATCAAGCTGTGCTCAGACCCTGTGTCAGTTTGGAAACACCCACATGAGAACCACGCTCTGTGTGACAGATGGGCATGTCCTGTGCAGCTAGACTGCTGCTCACCTGTGCCCAGCCAGTTCCACGGGGACAAGGGACCACTGAGGGCACTGACCTGTCTGCTCTGGGTCATCACCCTGGCCTCAGTCCACGTGGGGCCCAGCCTCACCCTGGTACTGCAGTTCCTTCTGCTCCAGCCTGAAATCTTGGCTAACCCCAACCACCTATGCCTTGTCAGTATTGTCATCATCTTATCTTTTGTCAGAGAATATTCTTTCTGATACTGAATTTCTATGAACAGTAAACCATCTAGAGACAGATTTGGCCATGGCCTGCACTTCCAGACACTTGACATCATCATCAACCCAGAGTCACCAGAAGATCTAACCAGGAAGCATCTTATGAGTGGAAGTGAAGCAGAGAGATTAGTCAATAGGGAACATGCAGCTGGGCACAAAATGTGGCAACTGCTCCTGGTCCTATGTAACTGTAGAAATTTATTCATCTAGTGTATTATAAAAACAATTAGTTTTCACTCCAGGAAAGAGTAACTCCAAAGCACTGCAATTTGCTCCAGTTTAAACACTGGCAGCCCACCAAAAAAAAAAGTATACAAGACTAGATCCCTGTCTCTAGATGGTCGCTAAGACCCCTTCCAACCCAGACTATTCTGTGAAAATGCCACACTTCAGAAATCAGCCCCAAGCTGTTTCTTCTTGCTTTCCCACAGTGAGAGGGTTTTGGTGTCTGTGCAAAGCCTTACTCCTTCCATGGGTCCTATCAGTAAGTCGTAGAGAGCACGGAGTGGGGGCTTGGTGAAAGAAGTCTGCCTCCTTGGAAGTGATGATGTTCCATCCTTAACAGGAGACATGGTACTGCTGAACAGGCTGGTCATGCTCTGACAGCTCCTGTGGGCAAAAGCCAAGGGAGAGGTTAGCTGCAGGAATCTGAGCTGCCCTGTGGCTGCCCTGACTTCTGACAGTCACCCTGTCACCCAGGGGATTCTGCTCTGTAAGATGCTTCATGGGGGGACTTCAGTCTTCCATTCAGCTTCACACCTCAGCAAGCAGTGACATTAATGGCAGCATGAATCAGCTGCAGACAGCACATGACATTGCTATAGAGTTTCTCTCCACACTCCAGTGCCTGAAGTGCTGTTCCCAGTTGCTCCTGCACACCTATGGGTAGCAGCTGAGTGCAGGCAGGGATGAGAGCCACTGACAACTGACCACAGCCACAGGAGAATTTGCACTTGGGCTGTGCACCAACTGACCTGGTGACACCAGAGGAAATGTGACAACAGGCAAACCACGAGACATCAACATTCTGCACTTCTGCCACTGCTGAGCAACACCTGGTGCCCATTTCTGATACTCCCACAGAGCTCTGCACGTGATCTCCTGGCATCAGCAGCCACAAGTGCCTGCCCTGGCGAGGAAATGAAGTTGCCCCAGCGTGAGTGTGAGTGAGTGCGCATGAGCGTGAGCAAGTGTGCGTGAGTGTGGAATGGGACAAACTTCTCTGTTGGGATCACCCTGGGATCACCCCAATGTGCTGGGAGGGCTGAACAACACCCAGAGCGTGTCTGGCCACTCACACTCACGCACACTCGCTCACACCCTTGCACACTACTCACACTCCTGCACACTCGCGCACACTACTCACACTCTCGCAGCTGTGCTCCCCAGAAATGTTAACCTTGGCTTGGGACCATTTTATGTGGAAAGGGCAACTCTCCAAAACATTTTAGCAGGTGGATCTCAAAGGAAAGGTAGGGAGGCCTGGAACATACCCCAGCCATTTCTGATACATACCAACACACAGACTCAGAAAATTCATATTTCCCTCTCTTCCTCTCCTCAGCTGGTGCAACCAGCCCCCTGACCCAGCTCACATCCTGCCTAAAACCCATAGCTCTCTGAAGAGAAAAATGCTCTTACCACCCACAAGGAATTTTCATCTTATGGGCACACGAATAACCTCAGAATGCCAACAGAAGCCTGGTGTCTGACTGCTCTCCAACCCAGAGATTCCAGTGACAGTACAAGTATGCTGTTCCTACTGCTGCTTAGAGCTGCTGGAAATTCATCTGGGGGATTTGTGCAGCAGGGGATCAGCACAGGCTTGGTGCTGTGTGCTCCCCTCACACCCATCTGCCCCACTTCACTGCAGCACCTACTGCAGGGTTCAGCTTTATGAAGCACAGATTTTAAAATCGGATCAGGAAAGAAAATCTGTGCAGAAATATCCAGTGATCTCCAGGACCTTGTGCCCTGATCCTTCCTGAGTGGCTTGCTGCCACCAGGCAGCACTTGCCAGCCTCACAGCCCATGTTCAGCCATTGTTACACACTCATTTACTGCAGGGAATAGAGGTTTCATTACTCCAATCAGCAAAGCTCTCCTGCATCTTGGGTTTCCCAGCCAAGCAGCTCCAGATTTATTTCTTCACCACTTAGATTGCTTTTTATGAGAACTAAACCAAGGAAGCACCATAAATCTCTCACATCTCCTGCCTCTGTGTGTGTGTGTACACAAAGAGTGAGCTAATCCACAGGGGAGGATGGACAGATCTCTTGTGGCAAGTGGACCAGGAGCCCTGGCCAGCCCATCCTTTCCTCACAAAGAAGCCAACAAAAGGCTTCAGGTGCACTGATGATTTCCACCTTGCTCTTGCAATGCAGAGGATCCCCTGATGTCTGAACAGTGAAATCTCTCATTTGGAAGCCTCTGCTCAGACTCTGCAGTGCTGCTGATTTATAACCCTTTGTATAGACAGCCTAGCCTGCAGCAAGCAGAGAAACAGCACAAACAGCCAGGGCTCAGCTCTGCTCCCTGCCTTTGTCTTGGGGATGCAGGAACAAAGCAAAGCCCCAGAGAACAGGTCAGAGTGACCTGGCTGACCAGCAGCCTCACAGGTGCTGGCACTGCCTGCTGAGGATGAGTGGCTGGGCCCAGGCAGAAGGAAGGATTCATCCCAGAACCAGCACAGAGCTGCTCCTGCCTTAGCACTAATTAGGATTTTGGACAAGTCAAATACTTCCCATGGCCATTGGGAGGGCTGGAAGTCAGGCTGGTGCTGCAGGGGTCTGACAGCCTCGGGAAGCTGGATACCCATCAAGCCTTCCTCAAAGAGACTCTTCCTAAAGATGCAGCTCTAAATCCACATCAGGGCCTTGACACATACAAAGCTGCAGCAAGCTCCAGAAAAAAGCCAGATCTGAGCTCCCTGTGGATCCTTTCAAGGATCCACAAGTATCTCCTACTATTCTCTGTGTAAAAGCACCTACCCTGAATTCAGGGCTCAGCAAGCCAGCTGCACACAGATGTGGCAGTGTTAGCTCTGTCCCCTTGCACAGCAAAAGGAGAGGGGCAGGCAGGGAGGCCACCCAGAGTGTCTCCTTATTTTTTCACCTCAGTGCTCATTGCAAGAACATCACAGACACGACTGCTTCTAATGCTTCCCCTGCTCCTCTTCTGAGGGTGCTTTTTAGTTAAATACCCAGGATGCCCCATCCCTGGGCTGCTCCTAAGAGCTGCAAACTACTTACTTGACAAGACACCTGAGCTAAGCTCCTAGGTCTGGATTCAAAGTAATGGATGTGGCTCCTGTGAAGCAGAAAGACAGATGTGGCATGGCTGGCTACTGCAGTGTTCCTGAAGATTAGCATTGCCTGGAACAGAATTACATCCTACTTCCCCCTGTAATCAGGACAATCTCCTCTCTTTCTAAGCCTGATAAAATAGCAAAACATCTCAGCAGTTCTGGGGATCTGTCTGTGTGATCCAAAACTAGCAAGTACTCATAGTCCTTCATCAGTCCAGCAGCTTGAACAGATATGTTTGTGGATTCTGAAAAGAAAATCAGGCCAATTGCTGGTGCCAGCAGGCAGCTCCCAGTTCTGTAGGGATGCTGTAACAGTTCACAAGCTCCAGTGGTGGCTCACAACACTCCAGGCTGATCACATTTTCTTTTCCAGCTGAGAAAGGCCTAGGGTATCCTGTAATCATAAACCACAATCGAGCACAGATCCAGTCAGAAACTCTGGGTTGCATCATGCAGCCACACTGGAAAAATTCTGTCCTCAATCTTCTTTCCAAATGGTTGCCTTAAGCCCTAATCAGCACAGTCATGTGAAAGGCTGAGAACAAGTTGTAAGAGGCAGAAAATGAGTGGAGACTTGCAGCTAGTACAATCCTGTAACTCTGGAAATGCAGCATATTCCCACCTAATTAGTACAACACTTGAGAACAACAGAAACATGTATTTCTGTAACAAGTGTGCAGGAGAGAGCTCCAAGCTCCACATCTCCCACACAGCAGGGACACAACAATTGCTTGGAGTCTCAAAATCAGCACTTGGCCAGGAGAAGAGCAAATTCAGAACAGCTTTTCCTCAGGACAGTCATCAGTTACAACTGGGACCAGTCCTTGAGGCTCTCCCCTTGAGCACTGGCTGCACCTAAACTTGCAGTTTAGAGAGAAGCCCATCACCAGGGCATCTCCTGCTTGCTGATCCCCACAGCAGTGCTGCATTCTCACCTGTTCAATAGGTTGTTCCTGCTGACCATCCTCAGGAAGCCAGTTGGATCAGTCATTGAGTTCAGCTTGTTATTCATCTCCTCAAACTGCTGGTCCATGATATCCCCAGCTTCACTCTCTGTCTCGCTGTTAGCACAGGCTCTGGGGGGAATCAGTGAGATGAAGGGTCATTGATGCAAGAAGGAGCAACAGCTTGATGACAAATGCTTGGCCAGTCTGAGCAAAAATGTTTTTCAAACAGAAGCTCAACCAAACACTAATGCCAAATCTTCCCTGGCTTGCCTTTTCTCAGGCGTGTAAGGCAGCCCCAGCCTCATTTCCTTCTCTTCTGGGGTTCCTCAAGGTTTAGTGAGTGGCACAGGCAGGTGGGAGTGCAGGACCCTTTCTGTGCACTGCAGGCAGGGATTTCTAAAGCTGCAGCACAACACTGAAAAGCTGAGTCTGCAGGAAACACCAGCTCAACCCTTATCTGCCTAAGAACACGTGTGAGCACATCCTTTCCAAATCTCCACAGTTAACTTAAGCTCCACATACTTCCTTCATAGAGCAGAGGGAGCTGTGCTGCCACTCCTGTTACACAAAGAGGGAAAGCACACACAGATTTACTCTATCAATGCCCCAAGTGCAGCAGCAATACAGAGAAACAGCCCAACAATTCTGAATGCCCAGTCTCCTGACATTAATATCTAAATTTTCTCAGTGCAGTTGAGGTGCTCATGGTGGACTGGGCTCAGTGAGCATTTTGCATGTGAATCATTCTCTATTTTGTACACTTTTGTTGTTATTGTTGTTGCTGTTACTGTTTGTTTCCTTGTCTCATTGCTGTTTCCAATAAATTGTTCTTATCTCAACCCACGATCTTCACCTTTTGTGTCTCAAATTCTCTTCTCCAGCCACCAGGAGGGAGAGAGGGGGAGGAAGCAAGCAAGCAGTATTGGGGTTTGGAGAGTCTCAGTGGGAGAACCAAACGGGGGAGTACCATTCCTAAACCACAACAATGGCACATCACAAACCTTGGATTTTGTACACTTAAGATAAACCTAGGATGCCACCTGATGAAGCCTCCTTGCATCCCATTTCTGCTTCTTTTTGGGTTCCTGACAGCTTGAAGCCTCTCCTCAAGGGCATGTTTCCCAATAAAGAGCACAGGAATTAAACACACAACCTGTACTTGTGCAGGCAACCAGAGCTGTATCTCTGGTGCTGTATGGATCATGGATCTCTTGTGAGTGAATTTCCTGGTCAATATGATTTATAACCTGATAAGTCCTGACAAAAGCCAATCACTTCATGAACACTGAAATGGGGACAGCTGAACCACAGACGGGGGATTAAAAAAAAAACAACATAAGGGAAAAAAGGAAAGGTTGTCAACAGCCTCTCCCTGCACATTTTTCCTCCAGTTGAGGCATGCTCAGCTCTGAGTCCTGGCACAGTCTGGAGTAACACTCACAGCTCCTTAAAGAGGCAAAAAACTTGAGTTCATGAACCCAAGAGAGCAGGTCACATGCTCTCCCTAAAGAGAGTGGAGTCTGTTCTGACACAAGTTCAAGCAGATTTTAAAATCCCTTACACTTCTTTTTTTTTGCAAGAATGCATTACTTTGAGGATTAATTAGACCAGCTGAAGAGAAGCCTTTCTAGCAGGACCCGAAGGCTGCAGTGTGGAACTGAACATCCTGTAGATCCCTTCCCCTCCAGAAAGTGTGAAGCCATGCCCTGGAGACTCAGCACTACCTCTGACCCTGCTCACAGCAGCGTGGACAAACTCTTCAACCTGAACTCCAGATCACTCCAGCACACCAGGGACTGAGCAGCCAAGCTCCTTCACATGTGCTGTGCAGATTCACACCCCGCTGCTGGGCAGAGCCTGGGGCTGGGACTGAGGCTGGCAGCTTCTGCTGGGGCCCTGGAGAGCAGTGGAATCAGCAGGGCTGAGGGGAAGCACTGGAACCACACAGGGAAGAAGTTTCAAAGTAGAAAGTGATGCTCACCCATGTGGAAGAGCCAAGATTTTTTTGCTTGATTCCCTGCACATGATTTTGACATGGGGAAAGAAAATCTGCCTATGATTGTACCACACTGGTCCAAAGATCTTGGGGACAACATTAAACCCAGAATCATTAACAAAAAACACCACTACCACAAAGTGAGGGAGAAGCTGACATCCCAGCAAATTAAAAACTCATCCCAGAACCTGAAGACTGAAGGACTGCTTTTGCCAGGAGGAGAATCTGTGGTGACAGTTAAGGAAACTAAAAACTGTACGTGCAAAACTGCTGCATGAGGCCCAACTGCAGATTTCAGTTATGGATCTTGTCTATCTGCATGTCTGCAGGGTGAGACTGAACAATCAACATGTGGGTGCTAAATTATTCACTCAGCAATAGCCACAAGCCACACTGGGGGGGTGGTTAGAATTCCTATGGTATTTGCAGTTTTTCAAAGCAAATCGTTGAAAGAGAATTAATTACGCTGGAAACTGTAAGCAGGATGAAATCTGTCCATATGCAGTCACACACCTGCCTCCTCATCCAGTCTACAGATCCACCACACAGCCTGTGGGTTTGGATGTTATTTGCATGTGCATAGAATTGTTTGGCAGGAAAATAATCATGGTTACAAAAACAAAGCCTTTTTTTTGTCGCTGCACTAAAAATTTGCCCCTTCTGTGACTCTCAGTTCTCAGACTTCTCAGCCAATTAGCTCATCCCAAAATGTTATAAATTGAAGTGGGAGAGCAAGATGCTAGATCCCCTGACCCCAACTCACCTGGTGTAGTAGGAATCCACCCCCAGAGCCTCCCTCACACTGGAGATGTGCTGCTCCAGTGCTGAGTTTGTCAGTGTCTGCAGGGCCACACTGTTGGCTTCATGGAAGTCCCCAGCATTTTCTGTCAGGCTGTCACCCAGATAATACTCATGGAATTTCAGAATTCCTGCAAGGCACCAGAATCAGGAGTTATTTCTGCAGGGCTACAAAAGTGCTGCCAGCAGCTGTCTAAGAAGATGGCACAGCCCCAAGCATTTGGCATTTCACAGCAAAACTGGGGCAAAGTGTTCTATGCCAGGTCTCCACTGAACTTCTCCAGCATTTCCAGCCTTGTTTTTAAAATCTGGGTTTGTACTTTGCAGATAATGGCTCAAAGGCACAAAGGCAGAGGAGAGCTTTCACGAGATGCTCAGAATGCCTTTGCTATTGCAGCACTCATATAAATTATAAACCAGATCTTCCATACAAGCCCCTACTAGAGTAATTCACATTTCAATTGATGCCCATGAAAAATACCTATTAATAGCCTCTGAGAAAATTAACTGAACACACAAGGCTGAACAAGAGTGTTGTTACTACAGCAGAATCTCCTCACATCACACACAGTGATTTCACTCTATAAAAGGAAAGAAGATGGATTAAAGCACAGTGAATTATTAAAAGATAGCATTTCACAATGGGTAAACCAGATAAAGGCCACTTCCTGTTTTGCTGAGAATTCCACTGCAACTGCAGATAAAACCTTCCTGCTTTCAGACTGGTCTATTCTTCCTGAGATAATTAATTCTGCAGCCTGTGATCAACAGTAAAAAGCTGCTCTGGATGCCTTAGAAGCATCCATTATTACACACAGTCAGAGAAGAGCAGAGGAACAAAGAATAAAGCAACTCCTCCTGCAGCCACAGCAGCAAACACAGCAACAGCCAAGAGGTTCTGAGGGTCCCACATCAGTGGGACAATGAGGACCCTGGGCTGCCACTGAAGCTGCTCCCTCTGTCAGTGAACAAGGACAGGTCACCATGGCTGGACCAGAGTCACTACTGAAGAGCTCCCAGCAAAGTTTCTTGAGCCAAACACCAGAGCCTGTACCCTTCCCATCACCTGATAGAACCTTCAAAGAGAGTCACAAACCATGGACTCAAACACTGCTTTTCTCCAAGACTCACTTTGGGCAAGAAGGAGACTGATTATGATGCCCAGTGGCAAATCCTACACTTGATCCATATCATTTTAATAAGTTCAGCCCTTTAGTGATACTATAGAATTACTGGCATTTTACTGTGCAAACTACAGCCCTGAAGAGCCAATTAGTGACTGGATGCACAGCAGGACAATTCCACCTTCACTCAGACATTGCAAAACACTCTCAAATAGTGTTTCTTCCAACCACTGTCATCCCATCTAAATCAGGCATGTGTGAGTGCTTCCTTCCCTTCCTGAAGCATTTTTCATGCAGTCTAAATAGTGCTCTTTATCTCTCTAGCTTTGTCATGATGAAGGGCTGCAATTATTAAATTATATCCAGAAAGAACTTGTTAAAATTTACAGTCATCACTTTATTAGATAATGAATAACAGCTGTCTGCAAAAAGCAATCCTCTTCAAATTAATCCTCCTTGCTCCTCAGTGATAAGTGTTTCCACATTCATGTGAGGATCAGGCAGCTCAATGGCATATCTGGAAATGGGGATGCCCTTCTGTTTTCTGCAATCCACTTCAGTGAATAAACCTCAAAAGCTTTTGGAAGAATAAAGCACAGAACTATAATTAAAGTAGGGATTCTTATGCATAGAAGATTCTCATAGAGCCAACATACTTGGAATTTCATTACTCTTCTGTTCTGTCCTGTGGGAAATATAGACAGATTGGAGGTTGAAAAATGAGAATATTAAACATTTCCATCTCCAGGTGAACATCAAAGTCCTGAATAAGCACTTCTGAGTCCTTAGTGCTGTGGCTATGCCATAGCTTTTAGTCTATTCAGCTTTAAGGTACTAGATGGAAATGATTCCTTCCTACATTCACTCTGGTCCCAAATTCATTCCTATTCTCCCTGTTTCCAGGCTCTTGTGTCCAAACAGGAGCTCACCTGCCCCAGGAGCCAGCAGCCAGCTGTACAGATAACCTGCAGCCAGTGAGTAGTAGAGAACAAGTCCCCTCTGGCCATTCACAGTCTCCAGGACCTGGTCAAGGGTCACAGGAGAGTAGGGATCTGAGTCCTGCTGCCCAGTCTGACGTTCCACAAGCAGGTCAGCAAAAGCTCTCGTTCGTCCTCTCTCTGCTACTGCCAGTGCCTCATCATGGTGACCTGAAAAGACAAAGCCATCATCTCTCACACCTGACACAAGTGTGGTCTGCAGTGCCACATTCATAGAACAGGGACAGTTGCTATCCCAACCTGGGGAAGCAGGGCCATTTATTTCCCAAAAGAGCAGTCTCTGCACTGGAACACAGTCTCACAGAATGTATTTGTTGCAGGCAATAACACAACGAGCCACAGAAAGGCAAATCAAAGGCAAAGCAAGGAAGAAGAACCAAAGGCCCCCCAAACCCAAAGAGAGACACCCATCTTGCTGTCCTGACCAGAAATGCTGTGCTGTGTTGGACAGCTATGGAGCAAAGGACATATCAGGAACTGTCACCTCACAAGTCTAGCTGAACTTCTGGCATGAGCCTGGAGTTCAGCCTCAGCATCTGAAGGCATCTCTTACCCAGACTGACAAGAACTCGCTGCAGGGCCTGATAGGAGGATGTCTGCAGGTCGAAGAGTGACAGCTTGTAATCGGTGCTCAGCTGCACCTCGTGGCGGATGGTTTCAAACAGCGCGGAGGCGCGGTACAGCTGGGAGGGAAAACAGCCACAGTCACCCCCCATGGACACCACACAGCACTGCCAGGGCCAGCACCCATCCCCTCAGGGTGCCTCACAGCCTCCCTGGGACACACCAGAGATTTTCTTCCCAGGGAACAGGGAGCACACGGGGCAGACCCTGGGGTACCTGGTGCTGCGACTCCTCCAGGTTCCCACTCGCCCAGAGGGAGAGGCCGAGGCCGTGACGGATTTTTGCTTCATCTTCTCTGCGACCCAGCTGCTCCGCCAGCCTCAGTCCTGGAAAGGAATCAGAGTGAGAGAGTGCTAGAGGGGAGAAGGGGCTGTGGCCTCAGTCCCAGGGGGCTCCTGTGCAGGCAGAGACAGCTGTGGAGTGCTGGCACTGTCACAGAAAGGAGGGCAGCACCAGCGGTGGGGTGGTGAGCAGGACAGGGGGAGCACCAGGGATGACCAGTGGGGCAGTACCAGAGCTGGGCAGCTGCTGCCAGCCCTCACATCAGCACCAGCATGAGAGGTGACAGACATTCCATGGACTGAGCCCTCCCTAAGTGAGGTTAAGGCACCATCCCCTGAGACACACTCAGTAAGCCCCTATCAGAAAGTTCAACTTTTAAACCCTAAAAGCCACACAGACAAACAAAATCACACTGGGCTGTCAAACACTGCCAGAAAAGACACCTCTTGCCACATTCCTGGCTTGCTTCCCATCAGCTCTCCCCAGCCCTCCAGCAGGCTCTGCATGGTTTATGTGCTGAGCAGAGGGCAGGGGCTGGCCTGAACAACCTGGAGCTCACTTTACTTCCAGCAGCACTTTCTGTGCTGTCCCTGCTTCCACACACTCCAAACCTCTGCCTTGGTGGCCCCTGCTGACAACAGGGACACCTCCTCTGAGGCACCTCGGGTTTCCCCCAGCCTGGGGAGCAGGGCCCTGGCTGTCACCACACAGCTCAGCAGCAGCTAGCATTCCCAGGCTATGCAGGAATTCTGCAGCACACCAGGAGAAGGAGCTGTGTTTCATTTCTCCCCTTCCAACAGCACACTGGAATCCTGCCAAGGTCAGTTTCATGAAAACCAAACTAACTGATGTAATACATCCTTCGGCCTCCAGCTTCATACACTCCAGCTACATTGCTCATCTGCTGCATCAGAGCCCACAGTCTGATCAGCTGCTGCCTGCATGCTGCACCCCCTTGCAGCAGCACAGCTCCCAGGCCAGCACTGACCCAGCACTCAGCAGTGGCAGACAGCTCCTGGACACCTCAGGCTGAATTTCACTCACCTCTCTGTCAAACAGCACTTGTTTTCACTTAGACTTTAGGGGAACTCACCCACTTTGTCTCACTCCTAGGTGAACATGTAAGAAGAGCAAGGCATAAATCTCTCCTAACAGACCTCTCAGGATCAGAGAGATTCACCATAATCCTCTGTGATTTTCCCAGAGCCAGCTCCTGGTATGCAATGCCATTTTATAGAGAAGGTTTACACCTTCAATCACAAATAAGCTTTACAAATAGACTCTGCTAGGTACAGTCTAGATTCATGCTCTGAGGCACCTAAGACGCCCTGAGGAAGGCACAGATCATGCTTTGTCTAGAGGACACCAAGAAGGCTCCAACCGAGATGGCAGGATGGCTGTGACAGCTCCACAGACAGCTCCTCACACAGATGCTCAGCAGCAGCTGGGATGTCTGCAAGAGCTTCTGCATCAAAGGCCACTGTCAAACACATCCTTTTTGAGCCATGTTTACAGTACCTCACCTCTCCCTTCTTCAGATCTCCCTTCCACCCTTCTAACCCTACATCCTCTATCATGTAACTCAGCCTCTTACCTTCCTGCAGGTACATCACAGCCTGAGAGTAATTCTGCAAAGCATGGTGAGTCCTCCCCAGGCTGCTGTAGGACACAGTTTTGGCCACGAGGTCGTTCATTTGCGCCGCGATGCTGAGGTGCTGCTCCTGATACACCACAGCCCTCTCGTAGGTGCCCAGGGACTCGTAGGTGAGGCCCAGGTTGCCGTAGGCGCGGCCCTGCCCGGCGGGGTTGTTGGTCTCCTCGGCGATCTGCAGGTCCAGCTGGTGGTACTGCAGGGCTGTCTCGTACTCGCCCATCTGCTGGTAGACCCCGCCCAGGCCACAGGCGGCGTCGCTCTCCAGGGCTCGGTCCTTCATCTCCCGGGCAATGTTCAGCTGCCGCTCCAGGCACGAGATGGCTTGCTCGTAGTTGCCCAGCTGGCTGTGCAGGCTGCCCAGCTCCCCGTAAGCCTGGGCTTTGTTAAATGCCTCCCCCAGCTCGTGTGCCACTACCAGCCTCTTCTCAAAGCACACCAGAGCCTGCTGTAAACTTCCCATGGCCCTACAAGGGAAGAAAATAGCAGTGTTTATTTTGCTGGTATTTTCTTGAGAGAAGGTGTTTTGCCATTTCCCCCGGAGGCCAGGGGCTTTCCCCCAGTAGACGTCCCCAGCACTTTTGAATCAACCTCCTCCTCCTCTCTGGGCAGTGTCATCAGCTTCATAATTTGGGCTGTCAGCAGAGTCCTCAGCATCCACAGGACTCTTAACTCACTCCTGCGTCACACCACTGTGTGTATGTGTGTGTGAGGCCTTCAAACACTCCCCATCAGCACCACACCGCATCGATTGCACTTGTACTTCACTGACACCAGAACACACGTGCAGCTCCTTACCTGTGCCCGCTGCCCAAGCCTCGGTAGGCCTTTGCCTGATCTTGCATACGGTTCAAGCTTTGAGCCACAGACAGGTACTGTTCATAATATTTTATAGCTTCCTCAAAATCTCCCAGAGCCTCATAACAATCTCCCAGGTTCCCATACGCTCGGCCCCGATCTAGGACGGATTCATTCCCACTGAGCTGCTGCAGCATGGCCAGCTGCTGCTCAAAGTAGCCAATGGCTTCCTCCATGACATTCATGTTCATCTTGGTAATGCCCATGTTACCGTAGACCTGGGCTTCGATGCTGGGGTCCTTCAACTTCTGCCCCAGCTCCAGCTGCTCTTCGTAGCACTTGAAGGCCATGGTGTACTTCCCAAGCGCCATATACACTGCAGCAAGGTGACCGTGTGCTCTGCATTCACCCGACATATCCCCCAGCTCCTGGTACACCTCCAGCTCCTGCGTGTGGTAACCTAAAGCCTTGTCACACTTCTGCACCATCCTGTATGCAGAGCCCAGGGCTGCATAGGCATTGGCTTCCAGTCTCCTGTCTTTAACGTGATGGGCTAAGCTCAACTGCTGCTCATAAAATTTTATTGCACCATGTACATCTTTTTTACAGACAAAAATATCCCCCAAGTTCCCCAGAGCTCGGAATTTGGCCTGGGAATTGTTCAGAGACTGTGCCAGGGACAGCAGGTACTTTTGACACTCCTCTGCTTTGCTGAAGTCCATCAAGGCTTTGAAGGCCAGGCCTAGGTTGCAATAGGCTTTGGCTTGGCTCAGCTTGTCATGAAGATCCTTTGCCAAGGCAAGATCCTGCTCGTAGTACTTAACAGCTTCCTCGTAGTTGCCGAGGCAATAATGGGCATAGCCAAGGTTGTGGCAAACCTTCCCCTCTCCTTCCATGTCCTGCAGCTCTGGGGACAGGCGCAGGTACTGCTCATAGTAGGGGGCAGCCTGCACGAACTCTCCTCGTGTGCAGTGGAAGTTGCCCAAATTGCTGAGGGCTCGTGCCTCACTCTGGATGTCCCGCAGCTCCCGGGCAATGTTGAGATGATTCTGGTAGTGCTGCAGAGCGCGGTCGTGGGCCCCCAGCGCCTGATAAGCAACCGCCAGGTTGCCGTGGGTGGATGCCTGGGAAGCACGGTCGTTGACTTCCATGGAGATCTGCAGCTCCTGCCGGTGGTACTTGACGGCCTGGTCGTACATGCCCAGGGCGTTGTAGGCGTTGCCCATGTTGCCATAGGCGCGGCCCTGGGCCGCGTAATCGCTCAGCTCCTGCGCTATGGACAGGTGCGTCTTGTGCAGCCTCAGCGCGGTGTCGTAGTCACCCTTCATCTGGTGAATGATTCCTGGAAAACAACAGAATCCAGCTCAACAAACACAGTGCCCTGCACTAAACCTCTGCAGCACCCTGCACACCAGGGCTGCCTGCAGCCCAGACCCTTCCCTGGCTCTTCACAGCCCTTCGGAACAAACTGCCTCCTTGCTTCTAACAGGGAAAGCACAGGGAAGGTCTAGGCTTCATGTTATACAAAAGCACCCATTCACCCCAACAACCAGACACAGTCTGGCCCTATAAAATTGCTGTTTATTTCCAGAAGTGATACCTGGTAGCTCCAGAGCTCAGACTCAACACTTTGAGTGAAACAGCACTTGCAGATGCTTTTCAATTTCAGTTGAATCATCTTATATTTGTTATGGGGCATGGGAACAGGAGCTCTGATTGTGCTGATGATACCACCTACACTTCAATTAAACTCTGTGGTAATAATGCCTGTGGCTACTTTGCAAACACACCTGTGAACAAGCCTGGAGGTTTGGGAGCCACTGAAGGAGGCCCTGCAAATGTTTTTTTGACATTAATTGCAAAAGGTCAAAGAGAAAATATCTGCCATCTTTGGGCAACATGATGAGCACATGAAAAGAGGTACAGAAGTTCTCTTGGAGCTGGAAAGAGACAGCACTGAGAGACTTTAAATTGTGTTTTATTAATAATGTGGACTGTCTTCTCTTCATCGTAGTGGGAACCCTTAAAAGGTGCAGAGGCTGCAAAGCCTGGTCTCCACATGGAGCCTGAGTGTTTGGAAATACCAGATGCTTTGCAAAGGTTGAGAACCTGAGACTTCTGGTTAAACTTCATTTCTTGTGAAAGGCTGACAGCTTGTGCTTCATCCCCAGTCCATCACCTCCTGCTCAGCAGAGTGCAGAGTATCTCCCTGCAGAACACTGCAGCAGCTGGGCTCTGTTACACTCCATGTCTGCCCTGCTTAACACTGGATCACACACTTAAGGGTGCTTTCCATCTGCATTAGAGAAATGCAACAGAAAATGTCTGTTGCTTCAGCAGAGAGGCCAACTCTAACATTTTGGCCTAGAAACACACATTTAGATACATTTTTTTGGCTGTCAGCAGGGTTATTTTGATGAGGTTTTGTTTTGCATGTGGATTAGATGAAAGAGACAATTAAAACTTGACTTTTTGATTGGTACTGGATGCATTTTAAACAACAGTAATAGATTGTCTCAACAAGAACTGCATGTTCCCTTTCTCCAGTATAACTTAACTCTGACAGAGAAGACAAAAAATACAGCCAAATAACAGCTGAAACGTGAGACCCCGCGCTCGGAGAACTATTCTAACACAAAGTGTGGAGTGGCTGAGTCAGCATACCAACTCAAAGTTATATTTAGGCTAAAATCCAACACTGAGAAACATTCTCTGCTGCAGCAGTCCATCTCTCACAACTCTGGGTCTCCCCAGGACTGCAGCCACAGGCTCCCCAAGACAAGGTCCCACACTGGAGAAGAGATGGGGAATGTGGTTTGTGCTTTGCTGCTCATGCAAGACCTCCCCTCCCAGCCCTCCTGCCTGCTGGGTGCTGTCACATTAACAGAAACCTTGCTCTCTCATGCTAAGCTGCCCACAAGCATTTTTGCATCACAAACCTATTCTGCCCCACGGATCTGCCTCAATTTGTGTAAAGGAGGAGATTTGCAACACTAATTAAAAAGCTGTGATTGTTTTGTTTTCTGTAGTTCCCCTTATCTTCTTCATTCAGCTCCTGAAGACTCAGCTACTAAGAGAAATTAAGTAATTAATCAAGCTCTTTTCAATTACCTGCTGTTGATAACATCAGAGTACAATTAGCATCTACAAATGAACCAAGTGCCAACTGCCAAGCAGAAACAGGAGCTGATTTACAGCGTGGGGCAGCCTGCAAGGGCTGGGAATCAGGGGCTGCCAACAAACACTTATTTTGATATCCTAGCACCAGCCCTGCTTTGCTGTTCCCAGCCAACTGAGAACACATCCCAAATAACAGCTGGAATATTGGCAGCACAACTGCCACAGCCATGGCAGAGATGGAAATGCATCCTTGGTAACTCCCACATCTGGTGCTGCGAGGCAGCAGGAGAAACAGGCTTCACTTGAATGGAACTCAGTCTCTCCCAGCCAGCCAGCAGCATGCCAGTGCTGCTCTTTAGGAGAATGCAAGACTCCTACACCCTAGTATTTCAGTGAGTATATTTGGAAAACAAACTTAGGATTTGATCCACATGTCTCTCAACTTACAAGGCAGCAATATATCGACAGATCCTGCTGACAAGCTCCCAGAGAAATGGCCAGGTTACAAGCCACATCACTTCTTGCATTAGTGCAAGAATTACATTTATTCCTTACTCCCGAAGAGCTCCTCAAATGCATTTTATCTTTTCATTTCCCTTTTGCTGTGAGTTTGTGCTTTCTAGTGTTTTTCTAAGGAATTTAATAATTGAACACGGGACACAGTACAGCAGCACGCAATCTGCCAAGGGCCTGTTTAATTTATTAAGGCAGCCTGGTGAAACTGGGGTGACTAAGAAGACAGCACACAGCAGATCTTGGCCATTCTAGCAGCAGCTCTGATAGTCTCAGCATTCCATGACAAATTCTGCTCCGTGTCAGGGCCTTACCTAGATTGGAGGAGGCTCTGCCTTCAGCAGCTCGGTCCTGCAGGCTCTCAGCAATGTGCAACTGTTCTTCATGGTACTGCTTAGCCCTCTCCAGGTCTTGCATACATCTAGCTGCATGGCCCAGGCCAGCATAAGCTCGCATCTCAATGGCCTTCTCAGCCAGCTCCTGGGCCAACTCCAGCACATAGTTGTGGTAGGACATGGCTTTGTCGAAGTTCCTGCGGTAGTGGTAAGCGCTGCCCAGGTTGCTGTAGGCTCGAGCTTCCTCCCGCTTGTTCCCCAGCTCCTTGGCGATCTTCAGGTGCTGCTCGTGGCACTGCACTGCGTTTTCAAAGTCCCCCATGGCAATGTACACTGCTCCCATGTTGCCCAGCTCCCGTGCCTCGGAGAGCTCATCCTTGGACTGCTTGGCGAGGAGCACACACTGCTTGTGGCTGGCCAGGGCGTTGGGGTAGTCCCCGATGGCTGTGTACACATGGCCCAGACTGCTCAGTGCTGAGGATGCTGCCTGCAGGGGTAAGGGACACCATGTAAGTACAAGCATTCATGGCAACAAATCAGATGGCCCCAGTCCTAGAAATTAAAGCCATGAGAGGCCATTCTGGCAAAAGAATGCGACTACCAACTAGAAAACCTGCTCTCTGCAGCTCTAAACTGCTCAGGGCACCTTCTGTGGAGGGAGCAGGAAGGGATGGGGTTGACGCAGGAGGACATGGGTTAGACTACCTCTTTCTTTGATGTGTGCAATGTGTGTTTGTACCTGGCAGAGGGGAAGGACAGCACTGCAAAGATGCAGAGACTACTGAGGAGACAGAGAGAGTGATTGCTGCAGATACGAACATCCTTCCATACCTGTGCTTCACCAAGCATACTATGCTCTAAAGAGCACAGCTTTTATAGTGCAGTATCAGAGTCCTAACCCCACACAACCTTGGGAATGCAGCAAAGACACCAGCATTTCAGTAGCTGGATCCTCTGCCCCTTAGGCACATCTTACCTAAATACAGTGCTGTGAAAACCCAAGTTCCTACCACCAAGACACAGCTGTATTTAATAAGAGCAATTATCTGAGAATCAGGTTCTTTCGCCTCCTGCATCTCCCAGGATGCAGACCTGCCTTCCACCTGGCAGAGCCAGAGCTCCCAACCAGTGAGCAGGGCAAGGAGCCAAGGGCAGGGATGTGTTCCTCACACACCTGCTGCCTCAGCAAAGCTGTTCATTCCAGTGGGCTGACCCCACTCCTCTGCAGTTCCTGCATGTGCATTTCCTTTGCTACCCAGCTGTGACCCAGTTCCAAACCTCCCAAAAGGAGCTGTCAGGGTGAGGGCAGCAGCTGGCCAAGGGCTGCCACTCATGGCTCCTGGGCAGTCCTGGCAGTGGCCCCAGCCCCTCCTCAGTGCAGCCAGACCAGCTGCTGTTGGTGTGGCCACAGGCAGAGCTGGGACTGGGTCCTGTTCCATGCTGGTCACACTGGCTGCAGAACTGGGGTGGTCTGGCCCTGGACAGGCTCTTCAGCAGCACAGTGACATAAATTCTTGGCTGACAATGTGAGGGAGAGCTCTTAGAGGGTTTGAGGGGGCCTGTTTGGAGGCTGCTATAAAACCAACACAAAAATTATTGCTCTGAATTGGACTCCATTTTTACACAAATCTTCACGAAGCTTAATATATACAGCATACTGAGTCATTTGCAACCTAAGTAGGGAAGAAAAGGGAAAAAAACAGATCCATGCAGACATCTTCCACAGGCCCAGACCAAAGTGGGGCCCATTACAGGCCTCAAGATGCATCAGAGCTCCCTTCATCCTGATAGGAAGCAACGTGCCCACTGCTGTGGAACAAGGCAGCAGCACCCCCTGGGCCAAGTAAAGCCCAGGACAATGCTGTGAGAACTGATCCAGCCTGGAAGTTCAGAAATTCTGGAAGACTGGCCACCACCAGCAACAGAACTTCTGTTGTTGCTGGGAAGAGAACAGAAATGCCTTTCTGGAAAACAAGGAGTCAGTGAAATCTGGTGTCTCCTGGGGCTGCTAAAATAAAAAAAAGTGGACATCCATGCGTGCAGATTGCTGAAGAGATGAGCTCTGGCCAAAAGCCATCAGGCAGAGACTCAGATGATGTTAATGGGCTATGGCTGGGGAAAAGAGGCATAAATGGAAAGCAGCAGATCTCAGATTGTGTGTGCACAAGAGAAACTTGACAGAAGCAGGGACTGCGCATCCCGCACATGGGAAGAAATCTTTAGGATGTCTCTTAGAATGGGAAGCAGATGATAGGAATTGAAATTTGTGAGGCTGGAAATGTTTATTCTTAGGGCTCCTAATCCCTTAGCCCAAGAGCATGCCCAGGCTCACATTAAAGACCTAGAATGAAGGGTACAAGCTTGGCAACCATTCTCAGAGCATGCAAAAACACTTGGCTGACATGCCTGAGTGCCCAGGGCTGGATTATCTAAACCAGGATGTGGCAGGAGGACTAGTGAAGCAGAAAAGTAAGTTGAAGGAGAGAAAAAGAGAAATTGAAAATAAAGGGTGAAGAACTGATGAAAAATAGCACAACTTGATTAGAAAGCTGGGGCTGTTTTGCTTTTTGTGGCTCACCCAGACAAGGCAGGAAGGCCACCTCTACCCTCTGCTGTGTCCTTCATTCCAATGGCCCTCATGTTTTATTTTGCACCAGCTTCCACTGGTACCTGACCTGAGAACAGCCCCTCTCATTCCTCTGGGAGTCAGCACGAGGACAGCCTGTGGCACTCCTGGCTTTCCCAGGCTGGGGCTGATTCCTGCAGCAGCAATCCTCCAGCAAGATAACCATCAGTGCTCTATGTGCTCTGGGGGCAGTCAGGACAGCTTGCCCCTACAGCAGTGTTTAGGAACAATTTGGTGATAACATCTGCTGGGTGACTCCAGTGACTCACTTCAAGGAATTAGGAATAGAGCTCCAGAAGATAAATTCATGAGTGTGTATTTAATAAAATCCTCCACATTACAGGATCCACTGGGAACCCCAAGTGGCTCAGCCCCAAGAGGGATGGGGTGTTCCCTCCTCACTGGCAGGGAGAGCACACAGCTGACACATGGCAAACAGACTCCATCTCTGCTAGCACACACCTCTGCTTGGTAGCAGGGTGATGTGAGACTGCAGCTCCATACCACAGGGGGCTTGCAACAGCAAACAAAGAAAATCAATGTTTTATGTATCTGACAAAGACAAATTTTACAGTGGGGGTTGCTTACACCTCCAATTAAGCAATTTATCACTTTAATAGAAAGCAGATTCTTCTGCCATTGAGCTGAGGCACAGAAGGGAGCTCTGAAAAAGGTTCCTAAGTGCTCTCTTTCTCTCAGAAGCAACAGCCAGCTCAGGTTTTTCAGCTGAGCAAGGCAGAGTCTGATGTTAAGCATATGTGCATCACAGAATGGCACCTGGCAATTCAGAGATGCATTCCTTAGGTATTTCAGCCTTGGTGGAGAATGGTCATTTCCCAATCATGTTACATTTAAACAAGTCTTCACCTGAGTGCACAGCCTGCTTAAATAAGAACACTCTATAATCATCCTGAAATGGACATGGTAATGGAAAATGCTTTGCCTGGTATCTCACTGTAAGGCACCCTTAATCCCTGAACACAGACATTAATTAAGACTGATCAGAGATGGAGCATCCCTGCTTCACGCTGCTTCTTTCAACTTCCCTTCTCCCTCTGGGCACAGAGTAAGAGCAGCTTGATCCTACAGATGTAGTGAAGTGTATCCAGCAGATTACCATGCATATTCATCCCAGCTGTACTGGGGGCAGGCAGCAGCACCTCTGAAAGCCAGTGTAGCTCCTCATCTGCCCCCCATCACCCCTCACCTGCATGTCCTTGCTCCTGAATGCAAGCAAATCTGTGCTGGTTCACTGAGAGTTCTCTCAGGGTACTGAGGGGAGCAGATTGTTCCAGAACAGACACACACACAGAGCTCTGAAAGCACAGGCTGAGTGCTGTGGGTGTCACCACACTCAGTAAAATCTCACTGTGCCCTACACTGCTGGAACTGCTCCAGGTAGGAAGGGCTCAGGATGACTGACACCAGGGACACATCCTAGCTCTTTCTCTACAGGAGGTGGCTGTTTTACAGGTAAGGACCAAGGAACTGCTGTGTACACAAACAGGACAGCACTGTAATGGGGGCAGTTCCAGGACCTGCTAAAATGATAATTTGTTGTAAATTGCACTTTATCTCCACTTCTGTTAAGCCCCTTCATCATTTCCTCAGAATCCACAGGTATGTCACAACCTGCTTGGACACTGCCTGATTTATGCACTAAGACAAGTCTCACATCCAAACAGAGCAGGTGCCCCACCAAAATTAAAACTTGTCCTTCTCTCCTCCCTTCAAGGTGAGGCTGATGCACCAGTGCCACATCTGGCTTCTTCTTCTGTGTGCCATGCTTTGAAAATCAGAAAGGAAGCAGCAGGCAATATCCTCCCCTCTCATACATGATCATACACAGAAAGAAGGAATGGATCTGCTTTTAGACAATTATTTCCTGGGGGCAAAATATACTGAAATCAATATCCCTGACAATCAATATCCTTATTTATTTGTAGAAAATCTCAGTCTTTAACAAAGAGCAAACCCCAAAAAAGCCAAAGCCATGGAACAGCAGCACTAATATCTGAAAGCCTGAAAGGAGCTTTGTACCTACCAACTGAAAGAGAACAACAAGGAATTAATGACACGATAGAAAGACTGAAAACACACAGTATAAAGAGATGGTCCTGGCCCCCAGCTGATTAATGGGTAAAATTCACAGAGCTGCTGCTCACAACAGAGCCTGCCTGGACTGTGCTGACAATCTGCTCCCAGTCCTCTCTGTTTTTACTTGCTCAGGAAATTGCTAATGTTTCAGAGGACTTCTCATTCTCCCTGTTCCATGGCAAAAGTATCACATGAAGTGCATCAATCCAGGCAAACCTGAGCAGTGCTGGGGGTTTGACTGCCAGACCATTCACAGTTGCTCCTCTTCAAAGGGAGTGCTGACTTTCAACTCCTCATTTGGAGATCAAAATAATGCTGCTCCATTCCAGTGGAAAATCCACTGACTCCATCTCCTCCCTTATCATTTAGGAGCAAGGTGCCTAGTTCTGCCTAGAACACTTGTAAAACTAAACCTGAGCTCCACCCTTAACAGAGTAATTTCACAAACAGTTTTGACCAAGTTAGCAAGGCTTTGCTGGAAAGCTGAAGCAACAACTATTTCATTCCATTTTTTAGGAGTAAATCTGCCTGTCACTCATACTGACCAGGCTGTTCACTGTGGGAACTGGTGCAACACCACTCACCATGTGGGGTGGGGACCTGGGGCAGTGGGCTGCCTTTCTGAGTGGGCTCTGCAAAGCTTCACTCATTCCACAAAGACATCACACAAAAAACACCAGCCCAAGAACACTCCAAAGGAGATATCATCAAGCCTACACATCACCTGGGGTTCATCTATCTTTACCCCAAGAAGCCCAAATTTGGTCGCTTTCTGGACATAATCTGAAAGGCTCCTGTGTGCAATCACTTTAGGGAGGATGGCTGACTTGACATTTTTAGTGGTGATGTAAGTATTCCTCAGTTAAAACCACAAGCTTCTCCATGGTGGTGACCCTGAGGAGTGACTCATACCCTGGTCAAAGTCAGGAAGAATAAGCCAGCAAGTCACAAAGTTGGATCTAACAAGTTCAAAGAAAACATCTACTCCTACAGCAGTGTGCTGACCTGTGCCAACCCTTGCTACTCTGGACATCCCCTCTCTGCAAACTCAATACAGAGGAGAAAAGCCCTGGCTGAAGTGGGCCTCCTGAAAATGCAGAGCATGCTGCAGCTGCAGCTCTTGCAGGAGTTTTCTGCTTCATTTCTTTCACTGCAGCCAGGTCCAGGCCTTAGCAGCATGCTGAGCTTTGCAGACACTGTGAAAGTAAAACCAGAAGACTGCATTTCCTTCAGCTAAAATCCATGTGCTGTGGAGGTCAAATAGGGACATTTAAAGGAGATCCTCAGGAAGTATTACATTTCCCTCCTGAGTCACAAGTCCAAACAAAACAAAGCATATGGCCTTTTAGTGCATTCCCAAATTTCCTGCACCAGTCAGATTTCTCTTCCTTCTGCTTAATCCTATCACTTTTGAACCAGACAAACCTGTATGAATACTGTCAAGCTGATTCTAAAAAAGCCTGCTAAAGACAGAAAGAGAAAGGCAAAGAATTTATACTCTCAGATATAAATCCAAATGCTGAAGGTCAGGCACTAAAGCTGGTTCACATCACTGAACTCATCCTTTGAGGCACACAGGTGAATCAGTCTGAGCTGTAATGCAGCACTACTGGACCCACAATTACAAATTAACTCCAAAGGTAAGTGTTCTCCCAGCAGCTGGCACTCAGCCTTCCTCCAGGGTACAAGGCAGTCTGCCCTGGACCCCTAATAAAGCAAGACTGCTGTCTGCACTGAGAGGCTGGAATCATTTCCTCATCACAGCCTGTCTCTGACATCTTAGTCTATGTTTTCAGGCATGACAAACTGCTTTAGCCTGAAGACTCTTTCCAGTTCTCATTTGTAAGGTATTTATATCCTGTCCTCATTTTCCAGATTGTTTGCAAATATAACAAAACAACTGTGGTCATAAGATTTTCAGATTTTTCCCTTCTGAAAAAATGTGGCAGCCCCAGGGCCAGACCACCTCTTTGTAGGGCTGAGAGCCACACACATCCCACAGGCAGGGACACTGCCACGGGCTCCCTCCTGCTGCAGCTCATGAATGGATGGGATTCTCCACACTCCATCCAAGAATGCTGGTAAGGAGCACATCCTCTATGAGATTTAACTCAGAAGAACAGAAAAAAAAAAACATTCTGCTGCCCCAAACCAGAATTCATACAAGTTCAGGGAGAAGGCTGAATCCATACAGCCCTGCTATTGACTGAAGATGTGGCTTTACAGACAAAGCAGGGCTGGAGGGACACCTGGAAAGCATTTCCCCTTCCCCTCAGGAAAGGGCAGAAAACCTTGGCTTTACAGAATTTACAGATTTCATTAGAAAGGAATGATCTATCTTTCCTTCTGCATCTCCTGGAAACAAGAGAGCGAAATTTGATCTTTGATTTGCACAGCCTGAAGCGAGGAGCTGCACTTTACCAAATGTGGGAGCTTTAGTCTGAGTTTCATTGCTTTGAAGGGGACTGGGAAAAATGACCAAAACTGCAAACCTAAATAACTACTTTGTGAGATGCTCACAAAGCATGTTCAGACAGTTGCAGAATCTTCAAATTCCCAACAGAATCCAACCAAGAATTATGTCTACCCCAGTAACCACACTCCCTAATACTCCTCCTTCAGGGATGCCAGTGCTTGTGGACCTCTCCCAGTCATGGCTCCAGGTACATCCAGCTCCAAGGCAATGCCCTCTGCAGCAGGAAGCAGAGGACCCAGCTGGATTCTGGAGTCTCCTGGGCTGCAAGCTCATGGTTTCTCTTTCCAGTAGGAATTTTTGCATTCTGGTATTTCCCCTGCTACACAAGAACCCTCATAATATGCCAGAGCGAGGTGACACAGAAAACCCACCAAAGCCTGCTTAATAAACATCTTTCTTCTGTGCTACTTAACTACCCAGTTCTAATTATCATCTTCATCATCCCCATTTCCTGCAAATAGTCAGCCTTTCTGAACAAAATCTGCTGAAGCTGCAAACATGAACTCTGCCTTACATTTGCAATCGTTTTAAAAAGCATCTTGAGACAGCAAAATCTGGCTCATCAAGTTACTGAGCACACCCACCTGCTGCAGAGAATTCCCAGAGCCACAGATGCTCGTGGAGATGTCCAGGGCAGCAGTCAGAGCCTGATACAAAGGGTCAGTAACAGGAGGGCACTGAGCCCCAGCAGTTCTCCAGCTTTTCCTTCCACAAACAGCTGCTTCCAGAGGGAGGTGGGGGAAAACCCCTTCAAAACCAGGCCAGGAATGGTTGCTGCAAGCTGTTGGTCATCATGAGTCAACCCAGGGGCAAGACAGTACTGACACAGTCCGTCAGTCTGTCCTCTGTAGGAGTGTGCCCATTGTTGACAGAGTGACAAAACTATCCTCTGTCCCTTCAAAAAGGAAAGAAGCCCAGAAGTTTCTCTCCTTGATTAGGTGAAAAAGCCACCTGACAGGTCTAGGGGACTTCACCTCAAACTTAAGGATAGCTAATTGGACAGAAGCCAGAAAATCCCACCTGAGCAATTTACTAGAAAAAGAAGTGAACAAAGAAACTAATTGCTTTTGTAAGGTGTTTTACCAGGAGCAAGGACCTCCTGCACCTGGCTCGGTTTTTCTCTGTTTATTATTATGCCTTTTATTGAACCTTTTTGTTTCCAACACTGCAACAGAAGAAATCCTGCTGATTTTTATGCCTCCAAGGGCAGCTGAGCTATCTTGGGTGTGTTGTAGACCTCCAAGAGCTTATTAGACCTGGCTCAAGGAGGAAACTATAACAGTCCTCGGCTCTCTGCCCTTCCCTCAGCCACACTGCTGAGAAAAGGGGCACCAGAAAGTGCTCAGCTGCACCTTCCTGCCAGCCCTAGGAGAATTCAGGGCTGCAGACAATCCTCTTTCCCACCCAACACTTCTGTTCAATAATACACGGAGCAGAGAGATGCTGCACCCCAGGGAAAAGGCTCAGTTCAGCTCAAAGCATGCCTGCCAGCCAGCACAGAGGGGCTGCCAGCACCCAGTGGCTTTCTGGCAGCAGCATCCTCCCCAAGAGCTCCACGCTGGCAGCACAAGCACTCATTTCATGATGGTTGGTTTCTGCTCCTGCCATGCTGCCCTGCTATTTCTGAACAGCGGGGCTGTAATCGAAGGCGTCTGAGGGCCCAGGAGAGAAGGGAGCCATGAGACTGAGGGTTCCTGTGGTGTCCATGGCTTCTGCAGGACAGGATTCAAGCACAGCCTTTGTGAGGGTTTGGACACTGCACCCAAGAAGGAGCTACACAGCTTTCCTTCTCCTGTCCATTTCTGCTTGTCAGCTACTCACAGCTCCGAAACTCAAGTGTTACTTCTCTAAATGAAATGCTCTGGAAGGAACACAGGGCCTTCAGAATGGTCACCAAGGGCCACCCCAACCTGTCCCAAGAAATCACACATCTCTGGCTCTACACTGGCCCTCTGGCCCTACAGTATTCCTAATACAAGACAGCTCTGGACACCTGAGAGCAACTAGCAATAAAAAGGGACACAGGGGACTAATCTTACAGGCATTGAAAGCTTTCACATTTACATTTTGATTCTATTCTTTCCTCTGATCCTGGCATAGCTCATCAGCTGCATAATCCTCATCTAAATCACAGCCTGAGATGTGGCATCAACACACCCTACCTACATGAGTTACCTCATGCTTTCCAGGAGATTAGGCTACCTGGTGTTAAAACCAAAGTAATTAATTCAGAAATAGAGCACAGACACAACACTCAGCACCTGCATTATGGGCTGGTGTAACTGCAGCCCTTAGATCCCTCTGAGGAGAAACAGGCTGCAAGCTTCTGCTGCTCATCAGGGCCAGTTTTTGTGACAAGAAGAAGACAACAAGCTAAAATAATGTGATGCAGTCTTCCCTGCTAACATCATCTGCCACTCCTCCTCTGGCACACTCCAGTACCTTGGCTGCTGCTTTGGGGAACCTCTCTTTGTACAACTCCCAGCACTTTCATGAGCACTAAGCAAAGACTGGAAAAAAGAGCAGCAGGCCCAAGTTAGCAGAATGGGATTTCCTTGGCACATGAACTGCTGGACAGTAGTGCTGACATTTCAGACACAGAGAGCACAGAACACGTCACAGAACACGAGGCTGCTGCTGCCCTAGGACAGGGCTGTGACTCTTTATCCATCTTTATCAATCAGCAAGGAAGTAAAGACACATTTCACTGCACTGCAGCCAGGTCTGCTCAGAGTGGACCTTCTTGTTCCTGCTCAGTGGCAGTGACCCCTGCACAGGCAGCAGTTCCTTCCTGCAGGACAGGAGTGGGTGAACTCCAACAGCCTGCAGCTGCTCTGAATGAGCGAGGGAAAGACAAGACCAGGGGCCCCACCAGCCCAGGAAAGTTTGATTTTCCACCTCTGCACAAATTGCATGGGCCTTAGTTGGAGCTGGTGCCAAGGGAGATGCCCAAAGATCAGCTCCTGAGGTGCACACAGGCCCTGAGCCAGGGTCCTGCAGCCCCCTGGCCATGTGTTCCCCTGAGCTCAGATGGGCTCTGAGCACCCTCCTCACTCAGGATGGGATGGTTACACTTTGTGCTGCTGCCATGGGGCTCCACAATGAGTGATGCCCACCCTGCCAGCAGTGACATGGCTGAAGCAGGGACAGGACTAGCCACAGACCAAGCTCATTTGAATTTCTTGACCAGCTGGTCAAAAAATCCAACCCATTCCTTACCTGAGATGGCTGTTTCATGGTGCCCTTCACAGCACCTCACACAGAACCAGTCTTCTTCCTCACCTGCACACACCAAACCCACACTTGTGTTCAATCCCCCAAATTCCCTCTTAGAGACACTACAGGTATCCCAAATCCCAGCAACACCTGCCCCATGCTCTCTCTGGACACAACTACAGCAAAACAGCTCTACCTTCTCCCCACACTGACTGAAGGAGCAAATGGCCTGTCAGGACACAGAGCTGGTGTTTGTAACAGGAGCTGCACAGACTCCCTGTGCCAAGGAAGAAGAACATGTAAAATCCTGAGTCTCTGTGAGCAGCTGAGATGCCTCCCTGCTCAGCTGGCAGCTCCCCTTCTCCAGGCCTGCATGGAGGAGGACACACCTGAATGCTCCAAACAGACCCTCTGCAACCTCCTCCTCCATTCATGGGCAGCACAACACAGCAAACATTTGCTCCAGCAGCCTCAGAACCTGACAGCCCCTCCAAAGACAGCAGTATCCCATACAAAGGAGCACTTTCTACCTTTTCTGCCAATTCTCTACAGTCAGGGGTAAAACAATTACCTCATTACAGTCACACACCAAATTCCCTTCTGCTGGAATTCACATCAGCCCTACTGCAACTTTATAACATTTGCATTATAAAAATGTCTGCAAAGGAGGCCAAGAAAAACAGCTTTTTGTTCAGAGGAAGCTCTGTGGTCAAGATGATGTCATCAGAAAGCGCCAAATTAATTTCCTGTGGTTACATCCTACAGGAAATCCAAGAAGCTCAGCTTTCTTGCTAAACCAAGTAGTCATTTGTTGTCAATAACTGTTAATTATGTGCCCAGATGTGTCATGAACTGAGGACTATTACCATTAGCCCTCATTCCCTGGACTCTCCTCAGTGAGATCTGTTTAAATCAGTGGGCTGAAGAGCAGGCAAACTGCTCCAGCCCCACATCCCAGGCCAGCCTGGGCTTCTGGGGCTGCTCTGCTCTTGCCATCACATCAACTCCCCTGCTGCTGCCTCTATCCCACAACAGGGGATGAAACCCATGGGGCTCTTCCATGGGGCAAGGAACCCCAGAGAAGAGCAGCAGCCACACAGGTTACTCTGTTGGCAGCAACAGGGACCCCTATCAAGAAAACTCCACAAACAATGACAAGTAACAGCTTTTCTGCTCTTCATGAACAGAAACAAGGAAATCAGGAGTGATTCAGGAGGTTTTCCAGCTGGTAAAATAATCAAGAAAATGTCTAGCAAGTCCCTCCCCCAGCCACAGTCCTTCCACAACCTACTGAAAGATGCATTTTTCCAGGGCTTACTTGATATTTAACTTACCAAGTTAGTAAAGCAGTAAAGCATTCAGCAAATTCCAGCAGACTTTTTCCACAACTTGCCAATGGGAAATTGATCTTCCTCAGCTTTTAGATCTCCCCCAAAACCACTTGTGCTTACATGAATTCTCACCTGCCCTGCTGCCATGGATTCAACAGTCTCCATTTTCCCACTCACACTAGAGGGGAATCCCTGGAGCAGGGGATAGGTTTTGTATCTGTGCACTAAAATATGATTCTGTCCTTACAGTGAACTTTCAGTAGAAATTGCCTTGGGACAGCCTCCTCAGTCCATGCAGCCCACTTCCCTGCACTGGCAGGGAGCCCAGCATAACTGAATGGTCAAGGCAAAGCAGATCCTGCACAATTTGTTTTCAGGTTTGCATGGGTTCTTTCTGCTCTCACTGGTGTTTAGACTAAGTGTATTTTATGCAAACACAGGGGTCAGGGATCTTGCCCATTTCTTGGCAGGAAAAAAAGAAAACTTAGGATGCAGCTTAGCAGAGCCCAGGTCAGCAGCACCTGTAACACTGGGAAATGTGCTGAGGACAGAGAGGGCTCAGCTGCAGCAATGTGGTACTGACACTGACCCAGCAGCAGCTCCTACCCCTGGAGCCCAGAGCCTCTGTGCTGTAGGAACACTGATGGTAAAGGAGAGGGAGGCAAAAGGACCTGCTCAGAGCCCAGAGATGGGGGAGGCAAATGAACAACCCAAGCATCCTGCCCCTCACACTCACATATCATTATCTACTGGTACAAAGGCTTTCCTTAACAAAAGGCAAGTGGACACCCAGGAGGAGAAGTCACAGCTTCCAAATTCTTGGGGTAAAACAGAGCAGACAGACAAGGCTTTTTCATCTCTCTGGAAAACCATGCAGTGCAGACTACCAGCTTTGGCTGTTTAAAAAGCTTCCTACCTCTCTGTCCTTGAGCTTCATGGCAAGCACCAGCTGATGTCTGTGGTTAGTAAGGGCTTCCCGGTAATTTCCTTTGGAGAAGAATGCAGAGCCCAGATTTCCATGAGCTCGGCATTCTCCTGTCTGGTCACCTGTGTCACATGCAAACAAAACAAAGATTAGCTAATACAGGCACTGCTGGAAGCATCCAGTGGAAAGACAAACATGGGGTACAAGCTGTGGTCTGAGAACCAGCATTAGAACAAACTCATCTTTATGTTTCAAACACAGCCAAACTTTCCTCTTTGCTGGCCTTCAGAAACTTCTACAGTAGTCATCAATCTTATTTTTAGAATTGTTTTACTTTCTTCTGTGGCCTAACGCTTGGCAATTTTCCATTCCTCCCTGTTTATTCCTTGCTTGACATTATGAAGGTCAGACAATGGCCAAGGCCTAGAATAAGCACAAAGCATGCCAGCTTTCTCCAGAAAGCAATTCTGCAGCACAGCTCAGCTCAGATGTACAAAGTACACCTACAACCATCTCCAAGAGAGCAGTCCCTGTGCTCTGAGTGCACAGTCCCGGCTCAAGCCTTTGGGCATTGCCTCTCCAGCTCTGCACAGCCAGGGCTTTGTCTCACACCTGCCTGCTCTCCTACAGAACCTCATGAAGCCAAATGCTCTCACTGTTGTGCAGAATGTACTGAACTCAAGGGGGATTTTTGATTTTGCTTCTTTTTAAACACAGTTTGTTCATCATTGTGTCACTACTGATTTGTTCCTTCCCTGGCTACTGCCCCAGACTCTCAGAGTACTTTTGTCCATCAAATACTTGCAAAAGTAGATGGCTTAATTTAAGACTCATGTAGGGTTTTGAGCCCAAGTCAACACAGGGAATAAGAGCAATTCTCACATACATGACATCAGGTAATTAGAAGACTCTGTAAAACTACAGCACACTCACTGATCATCTGCCCCTTCACACAGGCAGGCAAACAGGGATTCACAAACCTGCAGTCTGCACATTTCAGATTTAGCAGCCTGTGAAAACCCACAGAAATCTGAGCATTCGAGAGAGATGCTGATCAGTAACCTAGCTCTTGATTTGTTTCACCAGTCCCCACCCAGCACTCCAGGAGTGAAAGGAGCATTCTTACCTAAACTCTTGGCCACGTCCAAGTCCTGCTGCATGTATCCAGTGCTTTTCTCTGTGTTCCCCAGGGACCAGTAGGCGCTGCTGAGCGCGGAGAACACCGATCCCCGCAGCTTCAGGCTGCAAGTGCCAATCTTCAGGGCAGCCTCCAGCACCACCACAGAGGCCCCGTGGTGCCCTGCAGTCAGGAGCTCCTGGCCAATCACAGACACCACAACAAAGGGGCTCTTGTCCAGCTTCATCTTCTGCAGTTGTTGGTAGGTGGGCTCCAGGGACTCTGAAGCACAAAACCAAAGACAGAGGTACTCAGCAAACCAAGATATTTGCATCAGGAATCACCTTCACAACTCATCTTGATTTTTTCTGTAAACAGATGACACATGACTTAAGGGCCAGACAGCCCAAATTCAAGGAAGATTTATTAAAGGGAGCTTGGGGCTCAAAGGTACCATCTAAGATCTGGCACATCAAGATAGATCACCTGGCAAGCTGCTGTTTGCCTTGCAGAAAGCACTTCAGGAAGGCAGCATAAAAACAGAGCTTAGAGCAGCCTCAGCACAGAGCAGTCTCATCCTGAGCTCTGAAGTCTGGCCTAATGGCAGAAGGAATACACAAGATATCTGTGGAATTTTGTAGGAAACTGGAAATGGGCCATCTGCAGTGTCTGAGAGCATTGCAGTTTTTGCTCTTTCAGCACAAACCTTCAGATGAATGTCTGCAAAGTCTGTGCCTGTCCAGATACCCCAGCACATGATGTGTGCTAAGAGAGGTGACCAAAACTGCAGAAAGAAGCTGCCCCTTCTGCAGGAGACAGTGCTCTTGTGGCATGATAGCACTGGACCTGCCCAACTGCTTCAATTTGTCTAACTGCAGCAGGGAGCACAGTTGATACACAGCTGCAGGGCAGTCAGCCAGAGATCATCCTGCCAAATTTGGGGATGCTCCCACAGAATACCATATAGCCTGCATTCCAAGCAGCAGCCTTAGTACCTTTGGGTAGCAAATCGAATTGCATTCACCAGGTAACTGCTGTATAGGACAGAAACTTCCAGACGAATTCGTTTTGGAGGATGGAGAAAAACACTGTCAAAAAGTAAATACCAACAAGGATATTTTTTCATTTCAGTGCTCCTTGGCTCCTAAGCCCTGTGGCCGCCAGCACCATCTGCTGAGGAGGACAATTGCCATGTTCCCTCCTGACTAACAGCATTAGGGCATTGCAGCACAAAGCCTGCAAGAGACACAGAGCTAGGAGGAGACAACCCCCTTCCTCTAGAGGAAAAATCTTGGAAACGGGGACACGATGAAAGAGAAAAACACTGCACAGCTCATTTGGCTTCAAGGTCTCTGTGATTGCAAACACTGCTTGAACAGAAGCGAATTAGCAGAGCAGCCTTTTTGCCTTCTGGAATGCTGTGTTTTCAGAGACAGCAGTACCACAGAAAAGCTGCTGATGTGCTCTTCTGGGGCAAACACTGGCCTGGGGCATTTCAGATGTGCTGCTCCCAACCTAAACATTGTGGGAAGTTGTTCCAGTAACAACACAGGCAGTGCTACAGCAGCACACACCTCTGCCTGCACTGATACTGGGGAAAAATGAACAAGGACTCCATGGGAACTGCTGTACAAACCCAGTTTGATTCATCTCCAGTGCCCCTCAAGCTGGCTATCACCATCTTAACCAGAAAGATAGTTTTTGTTCCTTCTGTAACTTTAGGATCCATTCTTGGCATCCTCCTGACTCGGCAGAGAAGCCAAATCTTGAAATCTTTCCCTTCAGGCCTCCAGGTTCTCCTGTGCTCAGATTCTGAGACTCCCAGCTCTGTCTGGCTCAGCAGCAGGTGAGACCCCGAGAACCCCCATGTGCTTACCTCGCATGGGAGACTTCATGGCGGCCTCGACCATGCCCACCAGGAGCTGCAGGCTCTTGGGATCCTGCGCCAGCCCCGAGGCAAAGGCGGCCAGCGCGTCCGCATGGCGTCCCAGGTACTGCAGGGCCACGCCCTGACGGAAGTATGCCTGCAGGGACAGAGGCAAAGCAATGCCCATCACTGAGCCATCACAAACAGCAACAAATAACACAGCTCCTGACCTTGTGCTGCTGGACAGCAGGCCACACCATGGCATTCTGCTCATGTGGCTACAATCACTGCCACCAACACTGCAGTCCGGTCTGTCAACCCCACCAGAGTGTACCCCCTCACTGTGATCACCTTTTGAGCTCTGTCATCACCTTTTGAGCTTTAGCAAAGCCTCTGAACTGTTCTGGGGACCAGGGTTGGTCACTTCTAGTAAGGCAAAGCTTCCCCCTTGGACTTGGCCAAATGCTATTTCTTAACTACTCATAACCAGATGCTTTTTTTCTCAAGACCCTCCTTTCCAGTCTCGGCTCACCAAGCACAGAAGCAACCCACCTCTTCTCTCATCAGCTCTTGCTAACGAGTCCAATATCAACATCCAGCACTAGCAGGGCCCAAAATGTACTGAAACCTCAAACTGCAATGAAACACAACACAAAGATGCAGCCAGGAGCTTCTTTCTCCACTCACACCCAGACACTGTCCAGCACTGCCCCACTTGCTAAGTGCACTATATATACAACCCACACACACATACACATGTGTACATTGAGCTATACAAGCTTCTTAGACTAAAGCAAGACACTCATAATTCTGAAACCTTTTACGAGACCATTTTTCCTCATTTCTTAATTTTCCAGAAAACCATTTATGGGAACCTGCAAAACCTTCAAAATAACTTGTATCTCCTATCACCATGTATTTCCATTTCTACATCAGCAACATCAATATGCAGCTGCAAAGCATTCCCAAACAGAGCTCCCAAATCTGCACACGCTGGCATACCAGGAACCTACACAACAAAGCAGGAACTTCAGACACACACCCTGCTCACACAATGAGCACAGGCACAGCCCTGGCCCAAAGGGTATCCAGAGCTGCCTGGGGGATACTGGGGGAAAAGACCACAGAAACCACAATCCAGTATTTACAAAGTACTCAAGTATTTGTAGCACACACATCTGAACTCTGTGTTCTATAAAAGGTCTTGAATCTTTAAGCACCTTTGATGCCTGTAACTCAGATTTTATCTTCATGCCCAGCTAATACCTTTCTAATGTGAATTTTGCTGCATTTTGAGTTCATTCAAACCTATTTCAATAGCACAAATAAAGAGGATAAAGCATTATTTGTATTCTTTAAAAGTGCTTTAAGAACCAATACTGCTCCTTGAGATTGGCTCTCTTGGCTAGGACCTCATCACTCTCTCTTGGTCCATGATAGCACAGAGATCTGCACTCAAGATACATTAGGTATATACCTGGGAAGTCTTTTTACTTAAACAGGAGAAATCTTTAATTAATTTTTGAACTCGTTAGAGCATTCAGGCACTTTTGGACTACAATTCAAGAAGGCAGAGATTAAGGAAAATCAGAAATGATGTGAGAAATTTAGAGACGTGAATATTTAATCTCTTTTCCATTAGTAAGTCTTGATTGTAGAACCCCTTTTAATGAATTCAATGAAAGCAAAATGCTTTTCATTAACCTTTAGTACAAATGTGTTCTTATTGAACCAAACAAGCCACTGTACTGGAAACCCAATTCATTGTTAACTAGATTACAAGCATGAAGCTTTAAATCAAAGAAAATACAAAGAACTAACAACATGCAGCAGCCACCAAGCACAAGTCCTCCCAGCAGAGTGTGAACTGTCACCTAAATCATGCTGTACACTATTAAGTCTTGTTTTTGCAGAATTACCATCTAATTGCTTTCTTTACTGCCTGATGAGAGAGGGAGTTGGACAAAGCATGACTCTGACTGGGACCTCTCCAGTCCACAAGGCTGCTTGGTCCAGGACAGCCATGCCTGCCTGGTTCAGCTCTGCAGAAGGTGGGCACGGACACACAGCCACCAGCACTGAGCTCCATGTGGGCACCTTCAGCACCTTGTGCTTCCCTGGCACATCCTGAATGCTGACAAATGAGACCCCCCCCATCTGTCACCATGATATTTTCTGAAAAATCCTCTTTGCCCAGGATTTTCTATTGGGAAACTGAGAAGCCTCAGAGAGGAATGAAAACAATAATTATCAGATTGCTGCTCCTGTGTTTGCTGCTTTGGAATGTGCCTTGGACATTGTTTACCAACAGGTGAATGTTTGATTGGTTCCATGTGAATTGTTTTAATTTAATGACCAATCATGGTCCAGCTGTGTAGAGGCTCTGTGGAGCCACTACTGAGGAGTTTTTATTATTCATTCTTGTGAAGCCTTCTGATGTATCCTTTCTCTTTCTTAGTATAGTTTTAGTATAGCATTCGTTAATATACATCATAAATAATAAATCAGCCTTCTGAGAACTTGGAGTCAAATTCTCATCTCTCACCTCATCCTGGGGACCTCACAAACACCACACACATCCCCTGAACCCTGCAGATGGAGGGGGCACACAGGCTCCAGGTGACAGGAGGAGACAAGACCCACGAACGTCCAGTTCAGTTCCGCACATTCTGAACATCCTTTATGGAAAACGCTTTTATCTGCTCCCCACATCTATTCCTGGAAGTGCCCCTGGAAACTGCTTAATTTGAATACAAACACAACATTCAAAGCCCAAAAGAGAACCCTATTAATCATAGCAGAAAGTACAATTTTGGCCTATTTTTCTCCTGCAAAAAACCCTTCCTTCCTTCCTCTTCCAGTTTGCAGCATACACAAGAATGCTTTCTGCACATTGTGTTCCCCATGGACATTTAACTAAATAAATAAAAAGCATTCACATCACCTATTTCCTCCCCAAGAGGCACTCACAAGTTAGTTTAGCATTGGAATGAAGACACTGTATCAAGGGGAAAAGTCTGCAAAGAGGAAATGGTGAGAATCACCCTTTGGAAGAGGAGAGGAAAAGGGAAGGCAGGGAGCCAGCAGCTGCAGCTGAAGGAATGAGCCAAGGAGCAGCTCCTGGTCCCCACACAGACAGAGCCTTCCCCTGCTGAGTGAGCTTTAAATTTTAAATCACATTATGTGAAGATACTACAGTGCTCACTCTACAGTAACAGTTACATTAATTTTCCAGTGATCCCAAGTAAGAAAAAACTATCAATTCCTTTTAAGAAGATTAAAGCAAGGAGAGAGACAATGTTTCACTAAAGACAAGACAGAAACAGCAGGTGTTTTCTAACCTGGCTCTCTGCATTCTCATTGTCTCAATACAGACAGCTGGAACCATCTCTTTCATTTTTGCAGTCTCTGCACCACACTTTCCAGGAACAAGGCACTGTGCAAGAAGAAAGCCTCATTCTCAGCTGGAATTTGGCACCAGATGCATCTCCCTCAACGGGAATTATTTTCTCCTGTCCTTGTTTTAGCAGGATGGACACAGCTGTGCTGATCCCACCTCCAGAGTCCCAGCATGTCAGGGGTTCCCAGCACCTGCACCCACCCCTCCAGCCTGAGCTCTGCCCAGCACACCCACTGCCTGCAGAAGGACAGGGAGAGCAGCTCTTGGCAGCAGGAGCCCTCTGGGAAGGAAGAGGATTAAAGAGTCCAAAGCAGCTCTACAAAGCAGCCAGTCTCATCAAGTCCCTGATACTGCATTGGAGAGGCTGTTAAGTGAGCATTCCCACACATCTCTGAGAATCAAACACCAGTGCAGGCTCTCACAGCCAGGTGGGCTCAGCCTTCTGCACAACAGGCTGCACTTCTGCCCAGTTATCAATTTCACACAGCCAAGGGAAGGAGGGAGGACAAGGAATAGACAGCACTTCTTATCTATAATACCTTTGAAAGCACTCTTGATATTCTGGAAGCAAAAATAAGTTACTCAAATTAATTAACTGGCAAAATATGTTTGGCACTTGAGACTTCTGAGCCATGCAAAACACAGATGCTGCTGACACTGCTGGCCTCAGGACAGAACCCAGCCAGGTGAAGTGGCATCACTCCCAGCACAGCACCCAAAGGGGAATAAGTCTTCTTATCTCGTTCAGGTTTTGCCACCCATTTTTGCAAACTTGCCCGATACTTTTCAGAACATTCCATGTTTTCATGGCTGGAATAAAGTTTTTTACTGCTTTTCCTACCCTCAACATAATTTTACCAAACTTGCAGGAGCATGAGAAGAGCACAGAGACAGCCCTGCCCCTTGGCCAGGGCAGTTTGGAGGCCAGCTGGTGGCCAGGCCACAGCACAGTCAGCATCTGCCCAGGCAGGCACAGCCCCTCTCTGCAATTCTAAGCACAAGTCCTAGGTTTTCTGCTCAATTTATTGACCCATGTCGTTTCTGTACACACCAGTATTTTCCACCTGTGTTTATTACAGCCCATTTAATGGAAAAGGAGAATTTCTGTCTGTCTACCAGGAGCTGTCACTGGACTGCTGGCTGCAGTGTCCAGGGAACACAAATAAACATGCTTATTAGCTTTTTTGATCCTCATCATTTGAGATCCCATCTAGGTAACTGTCTAGACCCTGAATACTAGATTTCCCTGTGCAATGTGAAACAGGATTAGAATGCAAATGTCATTACTGAACAGCCAATATCAAGAAGGGAGCTGAAATTTTTATTAAATCTTCTGGTATCAATATGCAAGAACTGTTTCAGGTAACAGTAACGGGTTTATAACTAATAAAAAGTATACATCAAAGATAAAAATACAGTACAAAGACACAGCATGTAAATAATGAATGGGACCTTTAAGTACTCCATGATTTTGCCAAATAAAACCAAGTCAAGGTCTTGCCCACAAGGAATGCAGCAAGAGATTCTACATTTGGGATCTCCCCTCCCTGCACAGGAGCTCCTGTGCCTCCCCCTGCATCCCCCCTTTCTGCAGGAATCCCACTGCCATCACAGGTCACCCTGCCCTGCCAGGGCTCACTTGGTCCCTCTGCCACCAAACCTCACCCCACAGCCTCATGGACATGGCACAATGCTGGCCAACATTAACTGGATAACTGAGACAGGGGAACAAAACTGGAACAGCATCAGAAGAACTTGCAGCAGAAAATTCCTATCAAACAAAGATGGAAAACTTGAAAAAAAGCACCTTGGTCTTAGACAAAGGCTGCCATTGTACACAGGGGAGGAAACTCCAACCACCCTGGTGCTGCTGTCAGCTTCAGATCCTGGACAGTCAGCCATGGGGGCAGGAAAGGCAAACACACAGAAAATGCTTCTTCCATAATGCTCCCTTGGTTTGCCAGATCAGGAGAAGATGCCAAAACCAGCAGGAATAATCTCTGATGCATTCAATGCCTGTTCTCAGTCTGCAGAACACCTCTTGTGAAGTCAGAGGTGCCCCTCAGGGCTGCCCATGCCAGCTGTGCCCACGGCAGAGCAGAGCTTGCAGGGGACCAGCAGAAGGGAGGCAATGTGTGAACAGCTGCCACAGCTTCTCAGGGCCAAGCACCAGGTTGGATCCATCCTCTCCCCTTGTAACTGTTTTACAGCCAAATTTTAGAGAAAAATATGGACAAATCTCTGCTGTGGGATTTCAGGAATGTGAGGAGAGGGAAGACTGCACTTTAATTCAGAACACATGTAGCACATGCTTAAGTACTGCTGCTGACCACACGAGCTGAATTCCTGCTTTCCCAAAATTAAGGTTGTACCCCAGGTAACACTTTTCCTTCACAGTCCTACATCTGGCTGACACCTGAACCACAGCTGTCAGCCTGCCCTGGAGAATCAGCACAACAGATTTGTTGTCTCTGCAGCTTTGTTTCTTTATCTTCTACCTGTTTCCAAGATGCCTCTTACAAAACTACACTACTTAGAAATGGGAATTTCCTTTAAGACCCATGGAGCATATAGAGAAAAACAAGATGGGTGTGCGTGTAAAATATCTTGCCTGATTTTATCCAAAGGGCATTTAATCATTCTTATTAACTGTGCTTCCACTACCTGCTAATGGGATTCTGTGCACAGCTCACTTACCCACCTGGAATAAATCGAATTTAATCAGTAAATAAAGAGTCAAACCTTTGTTTATTTAGTTGAAGTAAACAGCCCAGCTTCTCACAGAGCTTATCCTTGCTGCTCCTTTCTCACATGCTTCAGGGTTACTCTAGGAACAGCAGCTATATCCTGGAACCCCTCTTCAGAGGACATCCCTCTCCTTCCCTAACAGCAGGTGCCAGCAGTCAATCTTCCTGTCTTTATCAGCTACAACTCTTAACCACCACTTAACAGCAAGAACCAGCTATGAGTGGAGGGAGGAAAGTGCTCTGGAGGAGTAACAACCAACCTGTCAGTGCCCAAGTACAGCACAAGGAAAACAGAACCAGCCTCTTCTGCCTGAGGCCAACAGGCACAGCACTGCAGCATCTGCTGCAGCTCCTCCACAAGGAGGGCAGGGACAGTCTGGCACAATTTTTGGTTTAACAGCTTCTTTCAGAAATGGCAGAAGAAAAGATAGGCCACCTCTCATCCTGCTCAAAAGTAATACCAGTCTTTGTAAGATATTATTAGATATTTAACAGATACAGAATTATACAAAACTTAAACTAAATGGATTAGCTGACACCTGTAGGTGGCTTCTCAGGGAAGCCTGGGGCAGAGGCAGGGCTGGTTTGAACACCATAATTACCTGGTGCTTAGTTTACTTTCAGCACTGTAGCATGATTTAAACTTCTTTTTCCCAATCCAGGTAATCTTCCTCTGGACCCCAATACTGGGCCCTCTTGGCTTCACTCCATCTGTAAAATCCCTGTGTCTTGCACTTCTCAATGATCCTACCTCCTCCTGGTCTTAGTTGCTGTTTGATTGCTGTGAACCTGAAAAGCATTTAGGGTTGTTTTGGAAGCACTCTTGTCTGCACTGAGACAAGATAAAGCAGAGGTCATTTAACAACCCTTTAACAACTTTGGCAAAGGTACTTCACCCAAATGACTCAAAACCTCTGTAACTGCTGGAAGTCAGATAAACTTTGATCAGCAAATGGTGATTTGTGTCTCACAAGAATGATTGAAGTGCAGTATTTTAAACTAGCATTTCAGGATTTTAACACAGACAGTTTTTCCAACAAAGCAGACAGACTCCACAAGAGCAACACTGCATGCAACCAAACATTCAAAGAGAAGTGAAATGCATCCTGAGAGCCACCAGAATTACACTGGGCTTCATGAAAAACAAGCCCCAAGACCACTTCCTTACCACACACCTCCATGGGTCCATTCTCAAGACTGCCCTGATTTTAAGCTACATCCTTACCAACGAAGTAGAAAAAAATCTGAGCAGTACAATATTCAGCAGAAGACAAAAGTAAGATGAAATTCACAGTAGTTAGAGAGCACAGGATAGCAGTGACTGCAGGTGGGGGCTGTTCCATATTCCCTGAAGTTGTTCCATATGCCCTGGAGGAGCAGCTGATGCTCAGCAGGGGCTGTGACAGAGAAGCCCAGCACACACCTACTGCAGACATCTCCTGCCTCTTGGCTCACCCTGCCAGCTCCGCCTGCCAAGGACAAAGCTGATGACAGGGGAGAGGGGAAAAATCAAATTTGCAAAAGTACTAAACATATAAATCTCTTTGGCCCAAGTGAACGTGGGAAAAATTCTTCAGCAGGGGCGTCCCATTTAGCAAGTTTTGCCAGATCATTACTCTTGTAATGCAAAGGGGAAAAACATCAACACCATGTTTCCCTACAATGATTCGCCTCCTTTATCACAGATCTCTGTAGCACCAAGTAATTTAGTAGTTGCTATGGAAACTGCTAGTTTTATTGAACAGCCCTGAAAGGGTCAAGAGGTACCATCAAACTGGCCAATTGTAAATTATTTCCTTGCTAAACATCTGCTTTATTTTAGTTGCCCTACCACTTCTCTGTTTTGCTGTTACAACAGTATCTGGATGGACTCCAGAATAGGTGTCATTCTTCAGTGGGGTTGCAAGAGCCAAGTCCAAAAATAGTGATTTTCATTTTCTAATACACTGTAAAATCCTTCGAACAATGGAGCCCTACTGAGGGCAGAACAGCCAAGGACTGGGGACTCTTCCCTCTCACACACATCAGCACCAACCTGAGGCAGGGGTAACCAACACAAAGAGCTGGTTTTCACCTTGATCCCTGGGGTTTTTACATGGCTGCCTGCACCAGCCACAAGATGAACAACCCATCAGACTGATCCACTTGTGCCTTCAGAAAAGGGTCAAAACAGCAGTGGAAGAGCACCCTGCCCTTCCTCAGCAAGCACCCAGCTCTTCTTAGCTCTGAAAATACAGTCTCCCTTGCCAGCAAGGGTCTGTGCTCTAGGAACAGAAAACATTGCATTGCCTGTACTGGACTAGCAGAAAACAATGTAATCTACCTTCCTTTATTCATCATACACAAAATGGCACCAGAGGTTTCAAATGCTAGTTAGCAGCTTCTATTCCTACAGGCCAGGAGAACAGCAGGAGTACTGGCTGCATTTGCAGCTTTGCTATTGAACTCACTGGATTTGTGTCAGTTCCATAAAAGTGCCAAATTTCTTATTATTCCCATTTACTGAATGTGTGTCTATGGAGCAAGGCTCTCTCTCTGGAGGACATGAGCAGCTCCCTTGTGCAGAAGCACTTTCTGTCTCTTCAATAGGCAGAAAGCTTCCCTAGGCAACATCACCTGGAAATCCTTATTTCAACATCTTTAACTTGCCTTTAAAGTTATCTTTAAGTAACTTTTAAATTACAACTGTACTTAATTCAAATAACTGGAATGGGCAGGAGAGAGCATTTTATTACAGAACATACCTGAATTTAAGAGGCTGCATGCTTTCTAATGACAACCATGCCTAAGTTCTGTGCCCAGGGCAAGCCAGTAAAGGGCAGGCTCTGTTCCCTCCTCATACATTCTCTCCGTTCTTCATCTGGCTGAAATTATTCAAGTGATGACAAAGAAAGCAAAAGCTGTGTCTATGTAGACAAGTTCTGGTCTTTCTCACATATCCTGTGAACTCCATTACTTGTGTAAGGTCTTGGCTTGGAAGAAAATATTCTAAGTTCTGAGGTATTTGGCATGCCTTGGTATGGTGACTCCAACCTTGATTCAGACTTTCCATCTCCAGGAATCCCATGAGAAATGAAGATATTTTTCTGTACATCCACAGGAAAATTTCTCCTTCGTCAGGCAATGAGTTCATAGTAATAATTTCAGTTCTCTTTTCTAAAATTATCCACCACAGACTAAAATTTCCACCCAGCAGATACAGGGGCATTGCTCTGTTAGGATCCACTCAGCAGAAGGGATTCTCACAAGGCCAGGGCTTGCCTGAAGCCTGGACTCCTGAGAAAGTTATCAGGGCTGTATAGAAACTGCAAATCATACATACAGAAATAGCTACAGAGAGACCAAAACCAAAGAGAAATGTTTGATGTGTCACAGTTCCTTCCAGCTAATTGGAAATCACAACACCTGGACTCTGATGCAGGCAGGTGCCAGGTGGAAGAAGTACAAATATGAGGGGACATGCTGAGCCCTGCACTTCCAGAGGCACAGTTCAGGAATGCTGGAGGAGAAAACCAAGCAGTGCCCTGCTCCAGGACCACGGCCTGGAGAGAGGACAGGGGAGTCCTCACTGGAGCTGCTCAGCAGCAGAATCTGGTGTGTTAATTCTCACAGCAACTGCCCCTACAAAGCTTGAGGCTGATGGCACTGAGGATCTGTTCAGCATTCTGCAACACAACACCCCATGGTAACAGCTCCACTCCAGGAGCCCCTGAGCACAGGCAGAACCTCCAGCACCAAGCAGGCACCATTGGCACAGACCTCCTCAGCTGTGCCCCAGAGGACAAACCCTTCCTTAAGCATTTCATGCAACTTCCTCTTCCATTGGCCTCTCTTTTGGCATTTCCCAGAGGATGTTCTGACAACCAGGTCACTGCTGTTCAGCTGTGGCATTCGTGCAGGGTAAATGCAGCCACAGTGAAAACTCTGTCCCTAGGGAAGGAGAAAGCTCACAATAATTACAGCTCACTGAGAAACCTCCAGCAATAGGGATGGCTGTAGACTCTTCCCTGTCTGTGAATTATACAAATTTGAACTTTGGGTGAGAGGTTTACTACAATAAGCACCAGGCAAGTCTCCCCCACAAGGTACCAAGAGCAAGCAGGAGAACAAAGAGAAGAGAGCACTGCCTGCTGCTTGCCACCGGCCTGCAGCCCTGTCAGGGTGCCAGGAGGAGAACATGCAGGCTTAGTGAATAATTGAAGATACAGTGATGAAATCTCAGAATGTCAGAGGCATAATACAGTTTTGTAGGTTTCATCATGAAGCCTTGAATTCCCAAATAAGACACACTGAATAATTTATCTCCATGTCAGTACTGGGTCATCAGCTGTTCACTCACAGCACGCTTCAAGACACTTGAATGGGTCTGAACAGAGTAAAGAACAGGGTCCAGAGGGAAGAGGTGATGAAAACTCAACCCACTCACCCTTCCAAACACTAAGCTCAGATAAAAATGTGTAGAGCCCTCAGTCATGCCCTGTGCATGAGGTCCCAGAGGTTCTGAACCTGTTTTAGTGCTGCTCAGCACCACCTTGCCCAAGAGACCAGGGAGCCCTCCTGTTCTGGCTTCAGGCTGGCATCTGCCACCCTGTCACCCAGACTCAGGCTCATCCAGCTCAGATCCAGAAGCTCACCTGTCTGTAGCATCTCAAAGCCCCCAGCCAGAGCTCTGTGCCACTAAAAACCACTTGCTCAGCAGAGCAGGGGATGAACAGTGCACAGCCTTTGCCCAGACATCATTTGGAGCTTGCCAGGTAGCTATGTGCACTCAGATTTTATTGGTTTTGTGTTATTTTTTTCTCATTTTTAGCATTCACTGCTGGGCAGGTACCTGTGCAGCAATCCATACCCAGCCAGTTTAATCAATAACTGTATGGCAGCAAGTAAAAATCCCTGCATTTCCAAGTGGAATTCCACAGTTGCCACACCCAACCACCCATGATGGGATCAGAGAGCACAGCTCAATCTGTCTGGGCAATCTGCTTTCCTAGAAATCTGCTTTAGATAATATGAGCACACAGGCAGGTCACACACAACAAAGCTTGTAGGATTTAAATCAATTCTCAACCATCAAAGACTTTCCCACATACTAATATCCTGAAACAGCCCCCATCAATACTGACTGACCCAGCAGCATGAGTAATTACCTCCTAGTTCATCCTTTAAATGACAGAGGAATCCCTTCCCAGCTGAGCTACTCCCCTGAGCACCTCCCTAGGAAGAAGGAGCAGTATTCAGAAGTAGAGCTGCATGCCTGTAGCTTTCCCTGTGGAAAAGGCAAGCAGCCACCAAGGAATTCCCCTTTCCACCTATGCTGACAGGAATTTTGTAATGTATGGGATTATTTGAGGGGAAAAAAATTAAATGCAATACAACTACATTTGCACACATTCTTTTGGCTTTAACAATAATAATTTTTTCTATTTTCTCTTAAAAATATAATTTAAATGAGTCTAGATTAAATAGCAGTAAATTTCCTGAGGCATTAATTATGTTTATTCATTATTTGTAAGATACAACAAACTTTTCAAAGGCTCTTGGTATCATCACTTATACTGTGGGATTTGTGCACTGGTGATTGTAATTAACAGGATACAGAGAGTCAGAAAACACCTGGGTGCTAAAAAGGCAGAGGAAATGTTTCAAAATGAAATGGAAAGTGACACTTAGGAGTCTGGAAAGAACTGGTCATTTAAATGACAACATGCCAGACAAAGGCAAAAGACAAGGAATGAAGAAATCAAATTCACTTAAGTGAGCACGTGTGTGCACTCATGCATATGCAACAGGAAAAAGACAGCCAGCCACAGATCAATCATGCTAACAGACCATATGAACATCAGAAAATGCAGGTCTGAGATAGTCTGTATCCAGTGGGATAGAAAAAGAGACATAAACAAAGGTACAACTGCCACAACTGCACCAGTGTCACTGTGTCCCTGCACTGTCCTGCAGCAATTTTTTCTGCAGATCAGTTAAGCAGTCTTTCATTCAATTATTGCCTAATTAAGTGAAAAACAAGAACATCATCCTTTAGGTCTTTGTTAACACTTCAGTAAATAATTCCAAGCTTTTCTCTCATTATATGACAATCTTTCAAGGCATCTGTTCTTTCTCATCACACATCTCCAAATATTCTTCCAATCAGGGTGCCACAGCTCAAGAAAGACACCACTGTGCAAGATGACAACCACCACACTGGGTCTAACAAAAGCTCCTGCAGTCACCTATTTGTGACTCAGTACAACTGGAAATGGCAAGAGAGAAGCTTCATCACAGCCCACAGCTTTGACTGGGAGAGTCCTGCAAAGCTCCATTCTTCACTCAACCAGACAATGAATAGGTGAAAGTTAAAAACTTCTCCTGAAAAATGAAACAATTAGGAAGTGCCGTTTTCTGGGAACATGCTGCTTTCACAGCAGCATGACAGAGGTTATTTTGAACTTATTACTTCCACTGGATTCAGCTGTAAGTAATTAAATTTAGTCATAGAAGTCTGATCTATAAATGGAACCTACAGAAGCAATTACCAGAGCTTCCACTGGATCAGGAAGCAATGGCCTGCTCTGTTTGATGTAAACTGAAAAGAACATTATTTATACTGCATGACAAGTCACAGTAACATGGTCCCTTTGCAGAGATTTGCTTTGAAAATTACAGCTTTCAGTGAAGAGAGTCACAGGTTATAAATTCCAGCCATGCTCTGCTCCTTCCACTTGAACAGTCTCAGGGGCAAAAAAGACAATTGTATGACACAATTTAAAAGGACTGGTTTGGCTCCTGTTCTGCAATTAGAAACCATGTAAGGAGAAGTTAATTAAACATGCAAGAGGTGGGGTGACTAAGCATCAAGATTTTTAAAATAGTATATTTTGATACCTTAATTTGGTCAGTTTGGAATATAGACAACGCAGAATTGGATGGATCTGTGAAGCCAGTGGGTCTCTCTCAGCCCTGAGCATGCACTTTTTCACTCCTCAAACCACCTCTGTACAACTGGACTCGATCAGAAAAAGCTTCCAGAATTGTGTATTCTGAACACAGTGGTGGAGAGGTGCAGCCTGACAACATTTGCTGAGGACACCAAAGCGAGTGGGGAAATTCACATTTGGGAAGGGAGAGCCAAGCTGCAGGAAGACCAGGACAGGCTGGAAGAGTGTGCAAACAATTTTCTATCTTTCTCCACAGGAAAACCATTGAAGAGCACAGCAGCTTGTGCAGGAGAAAACAGCTGAATCCTGCTCTCCCTTGTCAGGAAGATGAAGAGCTTGCGTGCTGCTACAAGTGAGATGTGCCACATGCTCATTGAATGTGAATCCCCATCTGGAGCTGCAGCCCAGGTAGCAGAAGGTCAAGGCAGTGAACTCCTCTGTGCTCAGACATCAGCATTGCCATCAATATTTCATTGCTCCCCTTCATGGTACAGGCAAGGATAACGACCTACTCTTCATCACATTTCCTTTACTTCACAGAGGAAAGCAGAAACAATACTCTGTTAGAAAGTGCAACACAATTAACAGAGTAATAATGATGAAAACTACTGCACCTTGTAAAATCTTTGCTTGGTTATAAAGAGTTTTTTGACTATTAATGGCATTGTGCAATGAGGTCTGCAGCAGCTTGGCAGCCATTAGCAATGATTCACTGCCACAAGGCACTTCTCAACCAACATATTTAAGAATCTGAATTCTGAAAGCTTTTCCTGGTCAATCTCTGGGCATAAATACATGAGAAAAATAGAGGATCTGTGAGGAATGAGCACAGATCCCCACATACTGAATATAATAATATGCTATAGGGCATTCACTATCAGATGTTTTCATTTTTTCTATAACACAAAAATTGATATTTTGATATTTATCATTTGATAAGGAATGTGCTAGGGCCATCCCTTACTGGGACTGAACACACAGATTCTGCACATGTTTATGCTACTGTGGCAAAATTGCAAACACACAGCCAAGCTCTGAAAAATGACCATGTGATAGCTCTCACACAAGGCAGCCTACAGCCAGAAAATAAGTCAAACCTACTTTAGCAGATCAAGAAATCTTCTAGCAGTCTCTTCAGGGAAACAACTGTGAGCCTGAAGCTTCTTAAGCCTGCCTAGGACGAACTTTTTTGAGACCATCTTGATATTTGCATTCTGACATTGTGTTAGGAGTCTCTCCATAACAAAACCCAAACCAAAAAAAAAACCTGAAAAAACTCCTGTCTGGAAAAACCTGCCCCCCATAAGATTGCCTGTTAGTCAGCCAAGCATCAGTTGCTGCCCTACACTGGCCAACACCACCTCAGAGACCGGGCACCTCTCACACCAGATCCTTCCT